>NC_045729.1:16638511-16939449 GCF_009834535.1 Camelus ferus | reverse complement strand
TACTCTATAGCAGTGAATACGAATGGGTCTGAGTCACGCTTTTAAAACATAAGTCAGATCTTGCAGTCCTCAGACCCCACAATGAGCCTCCATCTCTCTTGGAGTGAAAGCCAGTCTTCACAGGGGCCTGCAAGCTCTGTGCCCGATCTGGCCCCGGCCACCTCTCTGTCATCATCGTTTCCCTCTGGTTCAGGCCAAGCGGAAAGCCACCTTCCTGTTCTTCCGCCTGGAAGGCTCTTCCCCAGAGAGACACACAAGTGCGTTTCTCACCGCTCTTCAAATGCCGTCCTATCAGCGAGGAGTTCCCAGCTGGCCTCCTCATTGTAGTGTGTCCCCTTTAACCTGCTTTCTTGTCACAGCCTGATCAGCCCAGTTTGTCTCCCCCACGGAGAATATAGGCTGCTGGAGGTCAGGACATTGTTTTGTCCTGGCACAAGGCCACCTCCAGGATGGCCAAGGCCTGGGCAAGTATTCCTTTTCTGGACCTCTGTCTAGGTAAACAATTGGAGTCACACCAAATCAGCACAAGTCAGCACCATTCCAGCAACTCAGCCTCCCATGATCCCACAGCAGCCAGCAGAGCGAGCTGCCTCCTGGAACTGAGGCCTGGCCGCAGGGCCCAGAGCTCCTGGGGTCAAGCCCACGTGGGCGTGGAGGGTCGGAGAGCACACTTAGTGGACCCGGCCCCGGGCTAGAGGTGGTACTGCCTCGCACACACAAGGTGTCACTAACAATTATTGCAAGGATACACTGAGCTTGATTTTTTTCCCTTCTTCCCTCCTCCTCTGTCCAAACTCTGGCTGAGAGACCACAGGCTTCACCTGAACAAAGGCTGCCCTCCAGGGAGTGCAGTTTGCCGGGCTCACACAGAGCGGAAGGCTCAAAGAGCAGCAGAGGGGGTCATGCCCCAGACTGGGTCATTTTGGGGGAATCATTCAGGCACGTGGAGCACGATTCGCATGAATGAGCTTCCTGGACCCCCAGGGTTAAGGGCGTTAACATGGAGCTGCCTGCCTCAGTGAGCTTGGTTGGAGCCACGGCTCAGACCTCCCAATGGTACCTTGGGGGGCTTTTCTGCTCCCCCACCTGCCCCCAGGAAGCCGGGCTGGGGATTAGCAATGGGAGGGAGGCGGCAGGTGGGGCTCCAATCCTTTTAGAGGCTGGAGGCTCCAGAGGGCAGGGCCCAGGCTCTCTGCACCCTGGACCTTGACCTGAACAGGCGGTGCTGTGCTGGGTGCCTGCAACATCTTACCATTTCGGGCCCTCTCAGCTGCCCTCATGACGGAGGTGCTATAATGCCCATTTTTATGAATGAAGAAACTAAGACTTAGAGAGGTTAAGTAATTTGTCCAAATTCACAAAGTGATGGAGTCAGGATTTAAGGCATGTCTGTTTGCCACCAAAGCCCACAGTGCCAGCCTCCAGTACCACACACCTCTCGGGAACACAAAGACCCCCGGAGCCTGGGAATCTGAGCTCCAAGGTACTTGGCATCCAGCCTTCAATGCCCATAACAGGGAACACAGCAGGCAGACTCCTGAGAGGCCAAGGAGGGGCCCCGAACACAAGCACCCAAAGCATTTCCAGTGGCGGGAGACACAGTGGACATCATGGGAGTGTCCACCTGAGCACAGACCCTGCCAGACACCGGAATGTCAAGTGCACTTTCCAGACCAGACCCTCTGGCCCTTGGGCCATGGGGCCCACTCACTGTGGACAATTCACAGAGGAGGACGAAACACAAAGTCCTGTGGGATCAGAGCCTGGGGCTTCCAGCTGAGGTAGATCGGGACCTGTCCTCACAATGGAAATTCACCTGCCCGGGCTGGACAGGCAGCCTTCTCACCTGGCCAGAAGGGCAGTGCCAGCTCCTGTGAGGGAAGGAACTGGATGGGAGGGAGGAGGCCTGCCTCTATCTACAAGAATTCCCAGGAAGCCTCTGCCTGCTCCCCGGACAACCGCGGAGACCTGGAACCAAGATGAGCGCTCTGGGTGGGAGAAGGTGGACTTTCCCTGCAAAAACAGAGGGGAGGAATTTAATTTTTGTTTCTGAGAGGAAGAGGGTAGTGATGGGAGGGCAGAGGAAGGAAGGTGAGGAAAGACGGAGGAATACTAAGGAACAGGGAGCCGGGCTGTGCAAATGCCCCGAGAAGCCGGTTTCGTAAGAACATGTGGGCTAACATGGGCTGGCATCCAGTTTGCAGTCGTCACTGCTGCCCTCAGCTCTCCCTCCATCTCCCCGGGCTGACTGTAAAGCCAGTGCCAAACAGATGACTCGCGGTGGGACAGGAGGAGGTGGATTTTGAAATAAAGGAAAAAGGTTGCTAGGTTGACAAACACAGACAGCACCGGCTGTGGCAATAAGGTCGCCGCCCAGACAGAAGCAGGAAGTCAGAGCCAATTGGCCAAGACACCTCCACCTCCACCCAGGCCATCTTAGAAAGCACAGGGAAGACGCCGGACTTTCCACAAGGGGGGATGCGGGGACGAGCCAATCTTGTCTAGATACTGAGAGGCAAGGTGACCCACCTGCCCGTCGCCTCCGCCCCGGTTAACATGTGCTAGGACCTTCCGTCAGGTTCTAACCATGACCTCACGTGCCCCTGCTTTGGGCGCCTGGGTGCTGGTTTTTGAGTAACACCCGGAGAGCATTTTCATGTGCAGTCTGTGAGGGATGCCCCCTTGATGACGGCATGCACCGCAGCCCTGAGTTACCCTGTTTACTTCTCTAAGCCTGGGTTTCCTCATCATAAACGGGGACCCCAAACCCTACCTCACAGGTTGCAGGGATGAAACAGAAATCTCCGTGATGGTTACTGTGATGTGTCGACGTGGCTCGACCACGGTGCCCAGACATGTAGTCAAACATTATTCTACGTGTTTCTATGAGGATGTTTTTGGATGAGATTTATACTGAGATCTGCGGACTTGAGTACAGCAGGTGGCCCTCCATAATATGGGTGGGCCTCATCCAACCAGTTGAAGTCCTGGACAGAACCAAGTCTAACCTCCTCTGGGCAAGAAGACATTTTGCAGCAGGCAGCCTTCAAACTTGAACCACACCATCAGCTCTTCCTGGGGCTCTAGTCTGACAGCCACCCAGCAGTCAAGTTCACTGCCTCCAGGGATGAGAGATAAGCTTTGCACAAAAACCATGGGGTTTCATCGGCTGTGTGTCTTAATCAGCTCCTCCAGCCTATGTGACCGGAGTCAGCATGACTCCCAAACAGCTCCCAGGGGCAATGGCACACTGTGGTGGGGGCTGTTCTGTTTGCATAAACAACTTCTTTAGTTGCTCCTCTCGGTGAGCAGGGGGGTGCCGTCTTGTGGGTGTAGGATTCCCATTCCTCCCTCCTGGGGAGATGTTCTCTGCTGTGCTGAACTAGAAAATCTGAGACGTATACACTGGGCTAAAGGGGCTTAAACACGGAAGTTGCCTTGGAAAGAGTCCGGCCGGGACATCTCACCTTGCGGATGGGGCACAGAGACACACAGCGGGGAGGCCCTTCACACAAGGGCAGTTAGGGACAGAAGCAGAGCCCTGGCCCTGTGCGAGCTTTCAGGTGACGTATGTCCGTGAGAAACACAAACCGGTTAAGAAACTTTCTCTAGGTCCCGCCACAGCAGGTGGGGGAGTGGGATGTGAACCCAGGCCCTCCACGCTTCGAGCCCGTGCTGTTCTCACCAGCCCCCGAGGGGAAAGTGAGAGAGCCGGGCACAGACACACAGACACTTACAGTCCCGTGTTCCTGTTTCGGGGCTTCTCCCTTTGACTTCCTTGAGCCAAACAATCACCGTGTAGTTTTATCCCCCAGCAACCCCAGACAGATCTGCAACTTTAAAACATCACTCAGCACACATTTCTGGAGCGCTCGCTGCACGTGAAGCAGGGGGTCATCACATCCAAAGGGAAACAAAGTCACCACACATGGTGGGGAGGAGTGGTGTGGGCAGGCTCACAAACCAGGAAATGGACAGCTGTGGTCCAGATTAAGAACTGATGTGACCAGGGGCAGAGGGGGACGCAGAGAACACACTGGGAGGGCACTCGAGCTGCAGGACAGGGTCTTAGGCAATACCTCCTGAGGAAGCGACCCATGAGCAGGGACCCAGGGAGTTGCAAAGGAGTCGAGGGCTTGTGACACGGTGAACAGCAGCGCAGGGCGGGGGCTTTCTAAGGCCCAGAGCTGATCCACTCCCGGCCCCTCCCCACCCCTGACCAGCGGCCCTCCATGGCCTTCCACCCTGCGAGAAAATCCAAGCCTCTGAGCACACCTGCATCCAGCTGGGGCCGTTTAGAATACCCCTGCAACACCCAAGTGAGGATGGCAAGTGGAAGAGTGACCGCAGCCAGGAGACTGGGGGCACGCGGCAGATCAAGGAGGGAGATAAGGGAAGTCAGTGAGCACACAGCGCTCCCAGAAGTGGGGGAGCTCACCCGAGGAAAGTGGGCAGGATGGGAAGGGAAAGAGGAACACAGAGATTTAAGGAACCGAAGTGTCCAAGCCAAGGCAGAATGCGGGAGTCCAAACTGGAACTGGTCACTGACATCGCATAGATCAATTTACTGGACCAACACACACGGGAGGGGGACAGCCTGGCTTTGAAACCACCCACTCCCGGGGTGTGGATTGTCCTCAATGTGATCACACTTAACCTCCCCCCAGGTTCCTCATCTGTAAAATGGGCTAGTAATGGTATCTACCTCTTTGGGTTGAAGTTGTGAAGATTCAATGGGTCTCTACATGCAAGTGTGTAGGGCAGCACCTGACATGTTGAACTTGACAGACGTTTGATTAAAAAAATACGACGGGCTGAGGTGTGAGGGAACTGGAGCGGGTGATGGTCTGAGCCTCAGTTCATCTTACGGAGTTTGATCCTAAAGCAGAGGGGAAAACCAGTAGCTGAAGGAGAAGTGGGGTCCAGGGAGGGTTTCCTTTTTAAGACAGGAAAAACTTGAGCATGTGGAAATGCTGATTAGAAGGAGCCAGGAAAGAGGAAGGTTGAAGACTTGGGCAGTTGGGGGAGGAGGTAGAAGGTTTCAGGTGCCCCAGAAAGGGCAGGAGGCAGGTGAGGTGGGGCAGAGGCCGGTCAGCGGGTGGGTGGGTGTGGGTGGGAGGCAGGGCGCCCCACCTTCTGTTTACTCCCCGGAGTAGAGTTGTTGGCGCCATCCCCGGGGAAGGAGGGGGCGGGTGGGAGGCAGGCAGAGGTCAGACCCACCCTTATGGGGAGGTGGAGAACCTTTTCATCTGCCCAGCTGAGAATAACCTCTCACCTCATAGGACGGAAGGATTCACAAGACAATTCCTGAACACACCCTCATTCCATCCTCCCCGCACCTCCAGGGAATGTCCTGTCACACCCCTTTGTTGGAGGGAAACCAAGCCTGAGGAGGGTTAAGACTCCAGAAGCAAAACCAGGTTTTCAGAGCACTAGGGCGCTCCTGGATCTCCCTGGAGGCACGTGTGTGTGTGCGCGCGCGCGCACGCACACACACAAACACACGCACACACACGCGCACACACAAACACACGCACACACGCGCACACACGCACACCCTGCCTCAGGTCTCAGCCAGCCCTGCCGCCCACCAAGCCCCTCTCCTCTGGCAGAGAGGCACTTCAGAATGTGACCTTGTTATAGGGGTGGTCTCAGATCTACGCTCACCTGGGGGGGCGCAGTGGGGGGGTAATTAATGGTTCACAATGAAGAAAACAAGGCGTGGGACAATGGGACTAACATGCTGACATTTGTGTCACGGTTGGGGCACAGATGGATGGGAGTTTGCCAATACTGTATAAAACATTTCTGGAAGGATGCAGAAAACTCTAGTACTAGTACGGTCAGGAAGGTGGGAGGATTTCAGTGTCTCCCTTTCTGCGCCTTCTAGATTTTGAAATAGTTAAATACATGCTTTGAAATGCAAACTAGTGCTTTGAGTCTCCCGAGTAAGAGGACACTTAGAACACACCCCGCGACTGCGCTCCGCGGTCACGTCCGGACTGAGAGCCCAGCAGCTGGTGTGGGGGGAGCGGGCGGGGCACCAGTCAAGGAATGACACAGCAGTTAGCGCCGACATGGTACAAGATTCAACTGCCAGTAGACCTTGAGCTTCGATAATTTCCCATTAAAATACAATAGCATGCTAAGTGGCCCTCCCACAGATGCCAAGGACAGTTCCCAGGCGGACTTGTGAAAGGTCAAAAAGTGGGTAGTGGCCCAGTTCCTGGGAACCCCAGCCCCTTCCTCGAGCAGTTGTTAGCCTGCGAAGTTACCAAGTCCATAAAAACCACCCGCCCCTCACCGCAAGGCCAGAGATCTCATTCTTCTAGCCCCATCCTTTGAGGCCCCCACTCTCCCTTCTGAGTAATGGAATGTGTATCTCCTAGGCCTTTCTCTTGCCTGCTGAGACTGCCTGCGCTCTCCATGGAGCATGCATCTCTGAATAAATCTACTTTCGCTTTACTATGGCTCGCTCTTGAATTCTTTCCTGTGCAAAGCCAAGGACCCTCACTTGGTGGGGTGCGTCCCAGGGACTCACCTGAGCCCTGGGACGTGGCCACCCTCTCGCGCCCCGTTTTTCCTGTATCAGCTCCATCCCTGGTCCCACTGGCCCTTCTCTCCCCTCTGCCTTGGCTCCTAGCCCACATCTTACCCCTTCTTCAGGCTCTGGCCCTGAAGTGTCCCTATGAACTTGAATCACAGGAACCAGTGACCCAAGTGTGGGCGGCCACAGGCCCCCAAGCCAGGCCCTGGAGAACCTGGCAGGGAGACCACATCAACCTGGGACTGTCCTCATTCGTCACTCTTAATTAGGTCTAAAAATGGATTTCGGTAAGGAGTTTACAGCAAGAAGGGTCTGAAGGACTCCAGGGACCCCAGGGCCAGCCATACCAGGGGCCTTGTAATTCAGAAAGCAGACAGGGCTGGGACGCAGGGCCCTCCAGAGCCCAGAGCCCCTCTCCTGCAGCTGCCTCTCGTCCTGCTCTTTCTGGGCCTCTTCTTGCATCTGCGCCTCTACCAGAAAGCACAGCCTACCCCCACCGCTCTGATGTGAGCACAGCCCTGACCCCAGAGCCCCATCACCCACCCCTGATCAGCCTGTGGTGGGGCTGCCCTTGAGTCGGTACCAATGCTGGGCCAAAGGAGGTAGGGCCACAGGGATCAGGCCAGTATCTCTCAGGAGTCGCTGCGGGCCGGCAGTCCTATGGTGTGCCCTACATCCCCAGGATACCTTCAGTCCGGGAGCCTTAGTTCACCCCCCAGGCTGGCCTGGCCTCACCTGACCCCCGGGCACCGCCTCTCCTGGATGTCTTCCTGTGAACAGAAGGGACGCTACCTTCCTTGAGTCCAGGAGCCAGAAGAAATACCTCTGATATTTGTTACAAGGGAGAAGGTCCAGGTCTCTAAATAACCTGACTACAAAGGGCCCACACAGGCACACCCCACCCCCTCCTCCTCCCACACATCCTCTGGCCGCCACCCGCTGGCTGATTTTGCCAAGACTCCAGCAGTGGTGAAAATATTTGCAGATTTTGGGCAATCCATGTACACAAAAATAGAGAAAAATAAACCCCAGAAACAGCATGGGATTTTAAAACAGAAAGTTCTAGATTTCACGTCTACATCTGCCCCTTACTAGCTATACAATCTTAGGCAAGTCACTTGACCTCACTGAGCCTCAGTTCCTTCATCTGTGAAGTGGGAGTAACGATGCCTAATTCACAAGGTTGACATGGGAATGAAAAGAGATCACGTGTGTGAAAGCACATGGTAGACGCTCTACAGAAGGTGCCCCGTACCCACGCCTTCCTCTCCCGTCTTTCCCGCAGGGAGCTCCCTCCGCCTAAGTCAACCAGAGTCACTTCTGTGGCTGCAGCCAAGAACACAGACTAACAGAACCTGTGACCCTCTCTCCACCCGCACCTCACTGGTCCCCCCCGCCCCCCAGCTCGACAAGGGGTGGACCTTTGTCATGTTTTCTTGCTTTCTAGGTGTTGGGAACTTTCTGTTTTTTGAGTTTCACTTTTTTTTTGCCTCCTAGTCTCTCCCTATTTCCCCACTCTCCAGCCCCTGGCAACCACTTTTCTACATTCTTTTTGTATGTGTTTGACTTATTTTTCTTTTTAAAATCCCACATATACACAGTAACATGGAGTATTTGTCTCTGTCTGGCTTATTTCACTTAGCCTAATGCCCTCCAGTTCCATTCGGGTTGTCACGGGCAGTAGGATCTCCTTCTTTCTCATGAATAATATTCCATTGTGTATATATATCTTCTTTATCCGTTCATCCACGGATGGACACTTAGGTTGTTTCCATATCTTGGCTGTTGTAAATAAAGCCTCAATGAACAAGGGAGCGCTGATACCTCTTTGATATCCTATTTTCTTTTCCTTAGAATGTATACTCAGAAGTGGGATTTCTGGATCATACGGTAGTTCTATTTTTAATTTTTTGAGGAATCTCCATGCTGTTTTCCTTAGCGGTATAGTGGCTTTGATATCAGGGTCATGCTGGCCTTGGAAAATGAGTTTAGGAGTGTTTCTCCTCTTCTATTTTTTAGAAGAGTTTGAGAAGGAAGGATTTTTATTAATTCTCCTTTAAGTGTTTGGTGAAATTCACCAGTGACACCATCTGGTGCTGGACCTTTCCTTCCTGGGACGTTTCTGATTACTGATTCAATCTCCTTACTAGTAGTAAATTGATCTGTTCAGATTGTCTATTTTTTCATGATTCAGTCTTGATAGGTCATATGTTTTTAGGAATTTATCCATGTTTTTCTAGGCTGTCCAATTTGTTGGCATGGAATTGTTCATAGCAGTCTCTTATGATCCTTTTATTTGTGTGGTCATTTGTCAGTTGTACTGTCTCCTCTTTCATTTGTAATTTGAGTCCTCTCTTTTTTTCTTGGTGAGTCAAGCTATAAGTTTGTTTATTTTTGCTTATCTTTTCAAAAAAACCAGCTCTAAGTTGCATTGCTCTTTTTAATTGTCTATTTAGTCTTTTTTTTTTTCCATATGTTTCTGCTCTGATCATTGTTATTTCCTTCCTTCTGCTAACTTTGGGCTTGGGTTGCTCTTAGTTCCTTGAGGTATAAAGTTAGTTGTTTATTTGAGACCCTTCTTTTTTCTTAATGTAGCCATTTATCACCATGAACTTCCCTCTCAGAACTGCTTTTGCTGCATCTCATGAGTTTTGTATGTTGTATTTCCATTTTCATTTGTCCTAAGATGTTTTTCTCTCTTTTGATTTCTTCTTCAACTCACTGGTTGTTCTGCAGCATGTTGTTTGATATCTAACTATTTGTGAATTTTCAGCTTTCATCTTGTAATTGATTTCTAGTTTCATACCATCGTGGTTGGAAATGGTACGTGATATGATCTCAGTCTTCTTGCATTTATTGATGTGTTTTGTGGCCTAACATATAATCTCTCCTGGAGACTGGTCCGTGTGCATTTGAGAAGAATGTGCATTCTGATGCTGTTGAATGGAATGTTCTATAAATGTCTGTTAAGTCCACCTGGCCTAACGTGTAACTTAAGTATGATGTTTCACTGATTTTCCTTCTGGATGACTTGTCCGTTGTTAAAAGTGGTGTAGTGAAGTCGTCTACTATTATTATATTGCTGCCTGTTTCTCCCTTCTGGTCTGTTAACATTTGTCTTACATAGTAGGTGCTCCACGTTGGGTGCATAAATATTTACAAATGTTACATCCTCTTTATCATAATATAATGACCTTCTTTGTCCCTTGTAGGAATCTTTGGCTTAAAATCTACATTGTCTGATATAAGTATAGCTACCTCTGCTTTCTTTTGGTTTCTATTTGCATGGAATATATTTTCACATATCTCCACTTTGTCTGTTTGTCCTTAAATCTGAAGTGAGTCTCTTGTAGGCAGTATATACTTGGCTTTGTTTTTCATTCCATTCGGCCACTCAGTGTTTTTTGACTAGAGAATTTAGTCCATTTACATTTAAAGTAATCATTGATAGATATGGACTGACTTCCTATTGTCATCTTGGTAATTGTTAACTGGCTGTTTGGTGACTCCCTTTTCCCTTCTACTCTTGCTCTTTTCCTGGGTGATTAGATGATTTTCTGTAGTAGTATGTTTAGAGTCTTTTCTTTTTTTCTTTTGTGTCTTTACTATAGGTTTTTGTTTTGCGATTACCATGAGGCTTACACAAAACAGCCTATATTTATAACACTCTGTTTTAAGCTGATAACAACCTAACTTGGGCACTTGCTAAAGCTCTACATTTCCACTCTCCCCACACATACATTTTATGTTTTTGATGTCACAATTTACACCTTTTTACCTTGTGTACCCATTAACAAATTAATGTAGTAACAGTTACTGTTAATACTCTGTTTCTTCATTTTCCTTGACATCTATGTTGGTTTCTGTGCAATAGGCAAAAGGGTCACCTCTCCCAGTCTTGACAGACTGGTCTCGTGTATCGGGTGGACTTTGTCATTCAGCCCAGCCGGAGCTCTCGGTTGTCTTTCAAGCCTTTGTGGTTGTCCAAGCTGCCTTCTTCGTTCTCCAAGGCTCCCAGTAGTTGAGGGTGTGCCAAGACCTGTCAGTGTCCCTGAAGGAAGGATCTCAGTCAGCACCTAGATGCAGGCTGGTTGGAAGCCTAACCCTCAGGCAGCAGCTTTTAAGGTATGCAAATAGGACTTACTCAGGGAAAGACTGGGAGACAGGCATTTCTGTCTGCTCCCCTCCGCGCTGAGCCATGGGGGTACACCCCATTAAGAACTCTTTCTTTGTTTACTGTAGTCCTTTGAATCCCATGGATGCAAGTTCCATTGGCTTTCAGAGCTCGGTGTTTGGGGGGCCCACCTCTCAAGTGGAAGTCTTAAAACGTGGGATGCAAGATACTGGGTCCAACAATTGGGTTCCTCAATTGCACGGCACTCCACACGGTGGGGTTTTACGGCCAGTGTGTCGCTGCCTTAGCTGCTCATTTTGATGCGGGCATTTTCTCATTCATCCAACGTGTAGAGAATTTCCAGATTTCTTTCAGAGGGAATTTCTCCACTTGTAGCTGCAGATGTGCAGGGTCCGTGGGAGGAGGTGAGTTCAGGAGGCTCCTATGCCACCATCTTGGATCAGAGAGTACCTGATTGTCTTTAATACAGTCTGTCATGCTGCATTAAATGTCACCAGTGTGGGGCTGACTATAAAATATCCACTTTAAAAACTCCTAGCAGCCACAGTAATTTGTTAGGAGCCTCTACTTTCCTTGTCAACTGTCTCTGAGCTCAGCTACACCAAGGAAACAGGAGGAGACTTGGCTGCTTAGAGTGATGGGGACAGAAAATCTGGATGGGGTTGTGGGCGCAGTGGGGTTCTTCAGAGGGGGTGGCAGGCTTTGGACACACACATATATGTATATGTGTGTATATAAAACATCCTGTCTGTCTCTCTGCCTGAGGGTTGGGCTTCCAATCTTTATCTGTTTTGTTCACTAATGTATCGCAAGAACCCAGAATACCTGGCACACAGTAGGTGTGCAAGAAACATTTAGTAAATGGGGAATGAATTTATTCAGCAGATTTTTTTAAAGCCTACTCTTCACCAGACCCCGTGCCACCCACGTCGACACAAGGAAGTCAGACACAGTCCTTGCATTTTTGAAACTTAAGGTCAGGCTTCTTATCTGCTAAAACGAAGATGTGTGAGAAATGAGTGAATGTAATGTGCTCACTTTCCTGGGGAATGTGGGATCTTTACAAAGAAACTTTTTCACCCAGAGAGTGCCCCTTGAACTTCAGGATATCAGCCTGGCTATTTCTGTGCAGAGCAGCTTTCTGAATGCATCTCAGATTACACCGACAAGAATACCCCACCCACACAGCCGGCCTGCCAGAGCCTGACCGTGGAGGAAGGCGTCCTGAGACGACTGCCCTCCTTTCTTCTTCCTTGTTAAGACACTGTTTACAGCGATCAGGGTCCCATCTGCAAACAGGGTGACTGAGGGGAGCTTGGTGGAGGGGCCAATCACAGAGAGGCAGGTGAGGTTGAGGGAAATCAACCAAGGGATGGTGAAGCCCCCTGGGGTGATGACCAAAAGCCAGAGGTCAGGGGAAACCACAGAGGTCAGCCTGCTGGGACGCAGAGCAGACAGGGGAGGTCGGAAGGTCTGCAGGGGCACATGGAATACCCAGCACCATCTCTTTATCTTCCTTCGGTCAGGCTGGGAAACTGAGGCATGAGCAGCCGGACCTGGGGGATTGGTACCCCATATCAGGCGTGGGCCTGAGGGTATCAGAGCAGGGAGGAAAAGGCACCACAGATATTCTTCAGTTCTGAGAAGAGAAAACCGGCTGTGTTCTTTTCTGGCTGTCACCGTGGCAACCACGCCACACTGCCTTCCAGGCCCAAGTCCAGGGGATGGCTGGCGGTCACTTTTTCCACTGCCCACCCATTCCAGTCCTGTCCCTCTTTCCTTCCTCCTTGGCCCCAAACAGAGTGACTTCCCTTGCCGCATCCACTCCCAAGGGGAAAAATGGATGGCAGCCCTGGGCGGAGGGTGGAGACTCCCGCTGCGGGGGCAGAGATGTCATGGGGGGCGGTTCAGAGCAAGGTAGCACAGGGGTGCCAGAGAGCCCAGAGTGAAGGGGAGACGATTACTGAGCAGCTGTGAGGGGTGACCCGGCAACCTAACAGGTTTACACTTTACTGCCTTGGTGACATACGAACAGACCGGTGGCTGCTCCGCCTCTGCCCCCTGCCAGTGGGACGAGAGGAAGGGGGCTGTTCTTGGTCCTTCCTTGTCAAAGCACCAACAGTGACAGATGCCAGCAAGGCAGGGCACCGCATCCCCTTCAGAGGAAACTACCGGAAGAAAGATATGCCCCTTGGCTTAAAAAAGCAAAGGCCAGGAAGGAAGCAGCCGTAGCCTTGTTTGGTGACCGCTTTATGGCACCATTTTTGACGCAGCTCCCTAAGAGGCCTACATGCCTGGGTCAGTCCAGCTGGCTGGGGTTGCTAGAAATCAGGGTGAGGGGCGGCCTGCTGCTTAGGGCAGCTCTGCCCACATCCTCTGCTCCTTCCACGCAGTTCCAACCTGTCCTTCTGGGCTGGTCTATTCAGCTTCCTCCTTGCACACAGTATTTACTCCCGGGCCACTAATGCGACACTCTGCCTCTGAAATTCCCAAGCATTCGCTGCTTCCAGCACGGGTCTTCCCCAGCATCGCCCACCTCGCTTCTATGTGGACTGTCTTACTTCCCCACAAACAGCTGGGAACCGCCTCATGCCTAACTGGGCTGAACACGGACCCTACAGTCAGCTCTCAATGAGTCCATTCTGAATCACCGAGGAAGGGGGGTTAGACTCCAGGATCCACCACTGTCAGGGACTTTAATATCAGCTGCTGACACCTTGGGTGTTCCCTCCTAGGGCAAACGACCCCTCACTCTGCCAACTGGGAAACAGAAAGCTCATTTTATCCAACTCAGTGAACACAGATAACACTGGTGTCACAACTTGCAGTCACCAAGGCACCGCTTTGCAGACGATCTTATTTGAATCACACAGCAACCTTGTGAAGTAGCAGGACACATTAGCTCACTTCACAGAATGAAGAAACTGAGTCAGAGAGGTTGAGTGACATGCCTGGGGGTGCACAGTTAGTGTCCAGAACGCAGGTCCCTAGACTCCTAGCCTGACACCTCGCATGGGCACCTAGTACCCAGAAGAACACCTGGCATCTAAAGACCAGAACAGACTATCAAGTTGGGAGTGATAGATACAACTTAACTCCAGGGCAGAAGACAAAACTGAGAGAGAGGGATAAGCAACATGTCCCAGAGGAGGGAGGGACACTCCACCTAGCTGGCTTGTCAGATAACACGGTCTACTTGAGCCTGGGGGAAAGACGATGGATGCCAAGGTTCACTCAGGCCCTTGGGCTGCCGACATGGTTGGTCTGAGCCCTCAGAGTTCAGGGGTTTCAGCTGCAGGTGGCCACTAGCCCAGAGGAGTGACCACCCTGCCCAGAACGTTCTGGAAATGAATTTCATTGGATGGGTGGGAACACTGGTGATCCTATAAACTGAGACAGAGGCCAGGAGAGACTGAGAAGGGCCCCTCCTTCTCCTGAAACAGCTCTCACAGGAGACGCAGATGGTCCCACTGGAAGAATCTGGGACGCTCTTCAAAGCCAATTAGCAGAAAGTGAGATCTACACCAGACGTTTTGAACACGGCTGCACCAGAAAATCACACGAACAGTTTCTTAAAAGTACAGACTTCCCGACCACCTCAGCCCTTTGAACTCAACCATCTGAGCAGTGGTGCTCAATTTCAGCCACATACGAGGACATCCCAATGCCCAGGTGGACCCCTGATCTATTCAACCAGAATCTCCGGGGGATTCTGCATCAGCACTTCCTTCAAGTCAACGGAGTATCGGTGTATGATCGTGGCTGAGAATCACAGCTCTGCGTGCCATGGGCTGGGATCTGTGTGTTTAACACGCTCCCCAGCCAACTCTAGTGAACCTCAAGTCTGCCTCAGTCTGTTGGCAGGTATTTGGGGAAAGCTGCTAAAGGCAACTTGCCCCAAAGCAGCAAGTGTGGGTCACAAACAAGCAGGGGGAGTAGTGGCGGCGGGAGACCAGGTCCTGGGGCCATAGGGACAGCCAAAGACTGAACAAGAGTGACGCCCAGTGCTTTTCGTCTGCTCTGTGGCATCTGGGAAAACCACAGGGCTCACCGAGCCTCCTGCCCCAGTGCTGAGCCAACTCTGCCATTTAACACTATGCTCTTCCGATACCTTGAGAAGAAAATCACCTGCAGCATATTCCTCTGATGACACAAAATTCATATTTTATGGCAAGACAAGCAAAATTTAAACATAAAACTTTTCTCTGCCCACTCAGGCCTCCTCCCTCCCCTTCAGTGTGTGTGTTGTGCATCTGCATTAACCTGACCTCCCTTGGAGATAACATTCTTCATCTCATAAAGGGTCACGATTTCTTAAGACAGAACCTTCCTTCTTAATCTCGTAAGGGGCCACGATGACTCATGACCACACTTGGTAGGAGTTGATATGGATTGTGTAAACTGTCAATAATGTGTCATTTCACATACAGCCCTCTCTATTAAAACTTATATAACTGCTCTCTCACCTCTAATGGGCCAAACAGTTCAGAGCTTTCTGAGTGGCTGTTCCCAGGTTATAGGCCTCAGTTTGGCTCGAATAAAATTTTACATTTCTTTTAGATCGACTGATTATCTTTTTCATGGACCCTGGACCCCACCAATATTTAAAGTCAGTCTCATGCATACAGCCTCTGATATCAGGGGGTCTGGATTTTAACTCCTACACTAGACTTCCTAGCTGTGTGATCTTTCGCAAGTTACCTAACTTCTCTGAGCTTCTGTTTCCTCAGCTGCCATATGCGGATATGAATAGTACTTACGTCTTAGAGTAGTCTGAAAATCAAATAATTAATCCTTCAAGCACCTGGAACAAACAATACGGGGCACTCAGCAGGGGCCTCATACAGATCAGCTATTAGGCAAATTATATATTTGTACTGCTTGCTCTGCATTATGGCTGCGTACAAGGCGCTGTTTTAGGCACTGTCCATGGCCTTGTGAGTGGGAGTCCAGACCCAGGAGCTCCGCCTCCTCTTTGAGGCCTTTGGACAAGCCACCTCCCTGCCTGGGCCACATCTCCCACGCAAGGCCAGACCCAGGATCTGCAAGGCCAGGGGCAGCTGTGACCCCCGAGGTGCTGAGCCAGACCCTCTCTGGGCACCGTCAACCTGCAGCCAGGAAGGGTTCCCCTTCCTTCTGACTTAGTCTGAGAGGAGGCGAAAGCCGCCTGGGACGCCAAGGAACAGAGCAGGCTCTCTGCGTGTGGCTTTGGGGGTGGGGAGGGGGGAGGGGGGGCATGCTTCCCGGCACCCAGGCACCCGGAGCAGCCCCCGCAGACTCGGTGATCTATCCTGGCTGCCCCGCCCCGCCCCACCCCGCAGGATGTGTCATCGCGGCTCCCGAACCCCAGGAGCCCCCGCTTTCCTTGAATCAGCCCAGGAGGGCCCAGGCCCAAACGCGCACGAAGTCTCCTTCCGAAACTCTGACCGGAAAGGAGAAAGCGCCGAGCGCCGGGTCCCCGCGCCCCGGCTTTGGGGAAGCCCAGGCCCGGCCGGCGGCAGGGCGGCGCCCCCAGGGCCCCTCCCAGGGGTCAGCTGTGGGCGGCGGCCGGGGCGCGGCGGGCGCGGGAAGCCCGAGGACGGCTGACTCATGCTCCCTCCCGCCGCCGTGACTCACCCGCGGCCCCGGAGGCCGGCTCAGTCCGCTCCTGCTGCCCCGCGGCGCCCCCTGGCGGCCGCCTGGACGCACGGCTGCCCCGCCCCGCGCTCTGCGCCCCGCCCCTCCCGGGCCCCATCCCCGGGCCCCGCCCCTCGGGCTCCCAACCCCGCTCACTTTTCACCGTTCCCGGTCTCCACCCCCAGCTCCGAAAGCTAAGTGAAGAACTTAGTAGCCTTCACTGTAGTATTTCTCCGTTTTCTTACAGATCTGAACATGATCAAAATAAAAAGCTGAAGGAGGAGATAGCTCTCTCATCCTCCCACGGCACAACACACTGTGCTTTTAAAAGATGAGTTTCTGAGCCTTCTCCTGGGGACCCCAAACTAAGGCCAAATTGGAGCTGGAAACTAGACGGCCGACCCACCCACCCCAGCCCCCAAAAGGAAAGACCAGAAATATCTCTTTGCTTCCAGGGAGGTGGTCAGCTACCACTCCCCCACCTGTGTCCCCACCGGGATGTGGGCCCTGAAACAGTGACCCTGTCTGTCCGATTCTCCACCCTATCCCCACCACTAGGCACAATATTTTCACTTAGTAGGCCTTGAATTAAAAACTAAATGGTTGAATGGATGAGGGACTTCGGGGTGCAGGGGGGAAGGAAGTAGTCCCAAAGAATGCTGGGGTCCCGCCACTTACCCACCAAAATCTCAGCAGACTTCCCACGCCGTGGTCTTCCTCCTCTTCCTCCTTCACCCGGGAGGAGCTAAGGCTCACCACGTCAGGCCCAGGCGGGTTCCATACCCGGCCCCCAGCAGCTTGACCCTCGGTCTGGCACTTTACCTGTTTTCCCTTCCGATGGACTTTGGTCCCGAGAAGCAAAGAATTCTCTGGGAATGAGCAGGGGACAGTGGCCAGCATTGTCCAGCACAGTGTGCCCCCCACTCTGCTAAGTCTTCGATGTCTATTTTATTTCATTTATTTTAATTAATGCTCACAGCCCCCCTGGGGAGGGGGCAGGTGCTATTATGTACGGGTACTCAGAGAAGGAAATGAAAGCTTAAGTAATGCTGTAATGACAATTTATTGAGCTCTTAATTATTTAGGCAACAGTTTGTTTAATTCCAATAACTGGGGAATGAAGGATTCCCTCCTCCCCCTTTACAGATCAGCTAAAAGGAAAAAAAAAAATGACTTGTTCAAGGTGGCTGGTCTCAGCCTGGGTCTCAGCCCCCAAGCGCTGGAGTTTTTTCCATTTTCTCGGTGTCACCTCTCCCTCCCCCCAGGCAACAAATGTGACTCACAGTCTTAACTCAGTCCACATCCAGATTCCAGCCCCGTGAGTAACTCACCCTGCTGGTAGCTTTTGCTATGAGAACCTACCTAAACAAATTCCGCTGCTCTGCTGGAAGGCAGCTCCAGGGGGCCGGGTTTTCTCTTTCTCTGATTTACTCACTGCGCGCTCTCCAGTGCCTAGGAGAGTAAGTCTACGTTTCTTGGAGCTCAATATACTCGTGTTAAATAAATGAAATCTCTCCATCGAAGAGGTCAGACCGTCCCCAACAGGCAAGCCTCAAGATGATGGGGAGAGGGGGAGGGGGAATTGAAGGGTGGGAGTGGGGTTGCTTCTGCCCCTAAGCCTGTCCAGGAAGAAAAGACACCTCGTAGGGGTCCGTTAGCTGCCCGTCTTCATGCCTCACACCCTGTCCGGGTCGGAAAGCTCTTCCTCAAATCTAGTTTGATCTTACTCTCACCTTCCCTACATCCTGCAGGGGCAAGAAGTGAGGTTCGCACCCTCCTGGCTCCTCCTGGCTGCTTGCAGAAGTTTCATGCCCCCACGCCTCTGCCACCCCTGCACAAACATCCTTGAAGAATCCAGGCGATCAGCTTTATCCCCCGCCCCCTCTTACCTTGGTGGTCTGGCCTCCTGGCCACTCCCCCGCCTTCCCTGGGGGCTCGGCCTCTGGCTTACATCTTGCCCTCCCCTCGACTCTGTTCACTCTGCCAGGCAGCCTCAGCCTCCATGTGGGAGACCATCATCATCGTGGCCTCTGATCCTGGTCCTCTTCCTCCCCGACGACCACTTCCTCCACCTCCCACTCCCGGGCCACACCCTGGCTCTTATCATTGACCCACATCCCCAGTCACCAGTTCCATCATCCTGCATCTGGCACCTGTGCACAAGGACCACTTCTGAACCAAGGCTTCAGTGTCGCAGAGACCTCCACCCATCACCTCTCCTTGGGCTTCTCTTCTCTCTCCCCCAGGCAGAGAGTCACTGGATCCTCATTAAACTCACTCCCTTGAAAAGTCCCCCGTCCCTTTCCCTCTCTTCCCTCTCCCATCACACTGTCCTAACAAAACCTCAGCCCTGGGTGGACTGCTGCAGCTGCACCCACGGAGCCAAGCGTGGTTGGAGAGAACACAACATTCAGGCGTCTATGGGCACTGTGGCTCCTGCTCACCACCCTCCAGGGCCCCAAGAGCATCCCACAGTCCTGAGATGTTTTGAAGAAAACACCCTCTCCCATTCTTGCTCCTGGAAGCTGCTCCTGGACCCCTGCCCCACCCCCGGAAATCCACCTGACAGCTGTCTTCTCACTTCACCAGAATGCGGAACCATCAGGCAAGAGCTTTCTCACCTTCCTGTGACCAAAGTCATGCACCTATACCAGACCCCATCTCGTTTTTTCTCCCGATACCCCGGAGGAAGAGTCCCTCCTCCCCAGAACCAGCGGTCTGCAGGTGCCCCAAGTCCCCCCTCTCTTTCTCCTCATTCATCCTCACTGTGCCATCTGCATTCTCACTCTCTCCTGGCCACATCCTTCCTGTCAGCATCAAAGCACGGTCTTGTACCAAATGCATTTTAAAAAGCCAAAACATCCGCCAAAACCGCTCTTTCCCCACATCCCTCTCACTCAGGACTTTCCCATCATTCCTGCCATCCTGCAGAGCCCAGTTCAGAGCTGTCTGCTCACGCTGTCTGCACTCCCTCACCTCCATCTCTCTTTTGCCCGCCTCTGCCCCACCTCTCAGCTGGCACTGCTCTGTCATTCACCATCAGCTCCACGCTGCTCAGCCCGGTGGGTGCCGTGGACACTTCATGGCGTGGTCCGTGGCTCCCTCTCTCTTGGGCCCTGGCGCCATGCTTCCTGCTTCTCCACCCATGCCTCTGTCTCCTCTTCATTTCCACCTCCTCCACTAAACATCAAGGTCTGGTTTCAAGCCCCCATCTTCCCTGTTACTCTCTGCCTTGCCTCATGACCTTCCACTCTGTCTACATCACGGCGACCCCTAAAGTACCTCCTGCCCACTGGACTCACGCCTGACACCCACTTGACATCGCCATTTGTGTGCCTCCGAGGACTTTAAAAAGCAACACCACACTGCCCACTGCTCTCCCTCAGCCAGTCCACCACCGGACAGGCCCCCATCTCTGGCCTGGACTGCGTAATGTCCTTGCACTTCAGACTGCCCCTTAATCTCTTCTCCAACCCAGCCAGAATGATTTTGTGTCTTTTGAAACCTGTCTCAAACTCATGTATTACTATTTCCAAAACATGAACTGAAAAGCAAAGAAAAACAGTTGAAAGCAAGGTCTTGAAGAGATATTTGTACACCCACGTTCACAGCAGCGTTATTCACAACAGCCAAGAGATGGAAGCAACCCGTGTCCACAGACAGACGACTATGGGAGAAACTGAAGTGGTCTCCGTACGCAGTGGGGTGTTATTCAGCCTTAAAAACGGAAGGAAAGTCTGATTCATGCCACACCACACGTGAACCCTGAGGATGTTACATTGAGTTAAATCAGCCAGTCACACACATATAAAGTCACACAGTTATGACTCCACTTCTGTGAGGTCCCTAGAGTTGTCAAATCCATGGAGACACACGAGGTGGGACGGTGGTTGCAGGGGGCTGCAGTGGGGGGAGAGGTTGTTTATTGATAGGTGTACAGCTTTAGTTTTACAAACTGAAAAGAGTTCTGGGAACTGATTGCACATCGATGTGAATGTACTTAACACTGTTGAAGTGTAAACCTTAAAAAATGGTTAAGATGGTAAGTTTGGTGTTGAGTGGGTTTTTTAGAATTAAAAATAGGGAGGAGGGTATAGCTAAAATGGTAGAGCACATGCTTAGCATGCACGAGGTCTTGGGTTCAATCCCCAGTACCTCCATTAAAAAACAAAATTGAATAAACCTAAGTACCTCCCCTGCCAAAAAAAAAAAAGCATGCCTGGGGAATACCTAAAGGAACACACAGGGTCCAAGTCCGGCGTCCCTGGCTCCACAGCGCCCTCTGGTAGTGGGATATCACTGTCTCCTGGGATTCCCAGACCCTGGGGAGAAATGCAGGGATGCCGTCCCCCGAAGTCTCCCCTCAGCACTTCCGGTGGCTTCTGTTCACCAGTCTCCTGCCTTTCAGTCATCTTCCCCGCAGTCCAAGCTTAGGAGTTTAAGGTCTCTTGGAGCACTGAAATGTTTCCAAGGAAAGCTGATCACGGGGCCCTCAGGCTGACTGGTAGTTCCAGGGGAGGAAATGATGAGCAATTTCGTCTCCCGCTTTTCACAAATCTGAAATGTGGCATTGATTAAGGCTGTCACGGCGCCTCGTTATGTTAATAATCACCACAGTCCTAGAGATTTCAGATTCTTAAAGATCTTTTAAAATGGGCTTTATATGTGCATACTGTTGTGCTGTGTTAAACCCCACGTTAGAAAAATTCATTAATGGCTCAAAGTGCTGCCTTGGCTTGTAAAAGCAGCCAAGGTCGTAACAGGGACAGGACAACTCAGAATAGCGTCATTATAAACAGTGAACAAGGTTCCAGTGGGGATCTAATATGTCTAAAGGTGCCGGGATGAAGGAAAATGTAAGAGTGATTATTTTGCATATTAAGAAAAAAAGAAACCACAAAAAGGAACTACCACAAACGTTTCCTAGAAACTGGTCCCCAGTGCATGGTTGGCTCTAAAACGTCAAATCAAGGCTCAAAGTCATCAACACTTGTGTATCCATCACAGTCAGAGCTTGCTGATGGGTTTTTTTTTTTCTCAGAATAAGCACACTATAGCACTCCCTAGAAAAAAAATAATTTTGTGATAGAGACAGAGAATACAGCACATCACCCCAAGTTGCCCTCAGTCCTCAGAGCAAACACGGGTACAAGACACACAACAGAAAAGGCAGGCAAACCAGTTGCGAAATTAACACCGTAAATACTTAGAGAGAAAGCAGCCTTGCTGAATGCTGCTGGATGCTGGAGAACAGCGGCAAGCCAGGCGCACGCCCATCACCGTCAGGCAGGCCTGTGAGCGTGCAGTCCGCTTCCTGGCTGTCGGAAACCCTGATACGCAGATTGTGAAACAGCTTTTAGGAGGGGAAAAACACACATGACGGCAAAGTAATCAATGACGTTTTGTTCTGTTTATCTCTAAAATCCTCTACTGCAGGAGGAAGATACTTTGTCTTACTAGAGATTATTTGGTAAATGAAAAAGCCACACTGGAATCAGGACAGCCAAGGCACTGGCTTTGGGAGCAAGAAGGCAGGGGGTGGAATTCTAATAAAGGAGGTTGTCTCTGTGTCTCTGTGCTGCAGGTTTTCCCTCTGAAAATCGGGAACGATGATGACAGCGTTAATAGTAATGCCTGTTTCATACAGTTGTGGTCAAGATTAGTGAACACCTGCATAGAAAACTCTAGGGCAATGCCTGGCACAGAGACAGTACTTGATGAAGGTTAGTTATCCCAAATGAACTTACTGACAAAACAGACTCACAGACAGAGAGAACAAACTTACGGTTACCAGGGAGGGAAGAGGGTGGGGAGGGATAAATTGAGAGTTCGAAATTTGCAGATACTACTATATATAAAATAGATAAACAAGTTTCTACTGTGTAGCACTATACAGGGAACTGTATTCAAAATCTTGTAGTAACCTATAATGAAAAAGAATCTGAAAAGGAATACATGTGTGTGTTTGTATGACCAAAACATCGTGCTGTACACCAGAAATTGACACAACATTGTAAACTGATTATACTTCAATAAAAAAAAGAATGAAGAAAAAAAAAAAAAGAAAAAGGATAGAAAGAAAAAAATAAAAGAAAATAAAGGTTTGTTATTACTGTTACCATCACACGAATGCCAGTTCAAACACTTTAATTCACAGGGATCCACTGACAGTCAGTCCTCATTATGTCTCCTGAACCCAGTTCAGTGTTAAAGGAAACAGAAAACATTTGCACCATGAGTCAAAGTGCAGTCACCAAGGATACATTCTTTTCAACCCGATCATGCAGAAATAGGTGACAATACAAGAAACTGCTTCCTCCTCTCAAACCCTGGGAAGCACGCTCATGCTGGAGGGCAAGGGTGTTCCCATGAATTGGGTTTTGTTTTACCATTTTTGAATTGAGATATAATTTACTGTAACATCAAACGTACCATTTTAATTTGGGGGGAGCAGAGGTAATTAAGTTTATTTATTTATTTTTAATTTTTTTTTAGGATTGAACCCAGGACCTCATGCATGCTAAGCACACGCTCTACCACTGAGCTACACCCTCCTCACAAATGCACCATTTTAAAGTGTACACTTTAGTGGTATTTTGTATATTCATCATGTTGTGCAACCGTCAATCACTATGTAATTCCAGAACATTCCTATCACCTCCAGAAGAAACGCCACACCTAGTAGCCGTTAGTACAAATCCCCTTCCTCCCCGAGCCCCTGGCAACTGGTATCCACTTTCTGTCTGTCTGGATTTGCCTATCCTGGACGTTTCATATAAATGACATCGTATAGTGTGTGGTCTTCTGCGTCTGGCTTCTTTCATTCACCGCCATTTTCCAAGGTTCACCGTTTTGTAGCTCAAAACAGCGCTTTATGCCTCGTTATGGTGGAATCACATTCCACCGTACAGAGAGACCACATTTTGTTTATCTGTTCGTCAGTGGATAGACATTGGGTTGTTTGTACTTTTTGGCTGTTTCGATGATGCTGTTCGGAACCTTCATGCACGAGCTTCTGTGTGAACACGTTTTCAGTTCTCTCAGGCGTATACCTAGGAGTGAAGCTGCTGAGTCATGTGGAAATTCTGTACATTTAAACCTTGAGAACCTGCCAGACTGCCTTCAGCAAATAAGAGAGTTCTACTGCTTCCTCTTCATTACGCGAGTTTTTTGAAACGTGGGACGACACTTGTGACTGAGAATGCCAAGAAAGAGCGTTTCTCCAATGGCAAACGGTTTGCTCAGGTAACACACCTTAGTGACATGTCAGGACCTGTCACCCAGGACCAAAATGTCGCAATTGTAATGTTGGGTATAAAACACCAGGATTTCTTAAAGCTGGAACTCTGGCACAGTTGCATCATCAAAGTTTTATTATTTCCAGACACTATTTCTTGGAAAAAGAAATTTTAAAGAACATATAATTGGGCGTATTTTCAAAGCAGTTTGATAAAACAGCAAACTTTGTATGGGTATTTCACACGCCCTTGCACACACACATCTTGTAATTGTACATCAGAACAAGAAGTACTTTCCAAAGCTGAACCAGGCCAAGGATTGGATGAGAAATCCGATTGTCCCCACCTCCCAGGTGAAAACAGCCCTCGTTCCAACCTGCAGACTTCAATCCTGTTCTTTCAGCAAACCGTCTTCACCCGAGCGTGCTCCGTGCACGTCTGAGTGTTAAGTTTCATCAGCTCATCCAGGATTGTCTCATGAAGCACTTGATGTCATCCCTTAAGCTGTCCTAATTTAGTGGACTCGTTAGGGAAAGAAAAACCTGGTGGGACGTGCCAAGATGGCAAAGAAGACACAGCTCGCCCGCTCCCCCATATACACCAAGAATTACATCTACAAACCACTGAACCACACAGAACACCTACTGAACTCTGGCAGAGTATCCTTGCTTCAAAACACCGCAGGATTCTCACAAAATCCGATAAACAAGTTCATGCTGTACAGCACAGGGAACTATACTCAGAATCTTGTAGTAACTTATGATGAAAAAGAATATGAAAATGAATATATATGTGTTATGCATGACTGAAGCATTATGCTGTGCACCAGACATTGACACATTGTAAACTGACTCTACTTTAATAAAAATATATACAAAAAGCAAAAAACTGTAAAAACAAAAACCTAACTGGATATGGAACCTGAGCTATGACTCAAACAATCTAAAATCAAGCTGAATATAAATATTTTACTAAAGATTACACACATATCTTTCTCATCAATTTGTTCCTTTTAAAATGTTTTATTACACTATTTTAAAATTTGTGATCATTTAAAAAATTTATCGAGCGTTTTGGTACTTTGTGTGTTCGGGACACGCACTAAAATGGTCTGGAGATGCCAAAGTTTGAAAAACTCTGGTTTAATGGAAAAAGCAGTGGACTGTGAGCCAGGAAGTCTAGAGTGTAGTCTTGGTTTTGACCTTGGCTGTGTTAGTCAAATTATAAAAGCCTTGGTCTCCCCATTCTAGAAGAGACTGGCATTTCCCATTCCAGCTTCCTCACAGGACTTCTCTGAAAAGCAAATGAGAAAATGGATGCACAGGTGCTTTGCATCCTGCAAGACTTTGTGCAAATGTGTGAGATGAGGGACAATCTTTTAAAAAGCCATCTGCCCCTTTGGCTTCCTTTCTTTTGATTCCTTTGTGTACCAGTTGTCATCAGCCTGTGCCCCTCACTCCCTGACTTCAGATTTATAATCTGGCTCATCATCCCCACCACTACTTGGGGACCAAACCCTGTTTGTCCTGGTGAAGAAAGTGGCCGGGTCTCCTGGATCTTGCTCTGAATCCTCTGTGCCCCAAGACTCTCTCTCTCTCGCTCCGTCTCCTGGGCTTTCCCCATAATTATTTGGAGAGAAGGGGCTTCTGAACAGCTCGGGGTGGCCCTGTTCTCTCTCACACACTGTGTATCTCCCCCACTCAGGCCGACTGCAGAGATGGGTCCCTCAGCCCCACTCAGCTCCCTGCCCTGGACTCTCTGCATCCCCTCCCAAGGAAACCCACCCGAGACTGCTCTGGCAAAGGCCTCTGCTGTAGCCTGGGAAACTCTGCTGAGTTCTGAACCAGAAAAGGAAGAGGCCGGCCCCACCCTGCGGACCCCACCCTGCAGGAATGGATTTATGCTTCATTGTTGGTGGCAACCATAGAAACCACAGGTGCGTGTGAGTCAGAAGGTAGTAAACAAGAATCATTACTAACAGAGGTTGCCTGGGACAACCCTGGGAGGGCAGGGCCCTGGATTTCTTGGTTTGGCTTCTGAGAACCTCCGAGAACAGCAGACAATGACACCGGGCAAAGCCAACGAGCACAGATGCGTCACCGGCCATTCTTCTGGAGGCCTTCTCCCGACCCGCAAGACCGCCTTGAACCTGAGCTTCCCATTCCTCAGACTCACCATGCTGTCCCTCACTTCTGACTTCCCTACCTGAGCTTCCTCCTCCATCATTCTCTTCCCTCTGCTTTTTCCTCAGAGAACACCAATTCAGCCTTTAGATCATAGGCCCTTTAAATGCCAGGGCCTTCTCTGACCCCTGGAAGTGTCAGAAACCCCATAAAGGGTGGAACCTTATTTCTCTCTCCCATCAGTAAAGTCAGGGCGCTCTCCACGGGGTCCTCAGAGCCCAGGTTTCTTCCAGCTCTGCCAGCCCGAGGGTCCCGGAGGGCAGCACCCGCACTGCAGACAGCAGGAAGGAGACAGGAGCAAGAAGAAGAGGGGCCAGGGACTGGTGCTGGCTGCTGTGGAACGGAGGTCATTAAATCTGCAAGGAGTACTCGGCACGCAGGTGGGAGGTGATCAGTCGCCACCAACTCACATTCTCTACCACCTCCTTCCTCAGATATTCCTGCCTGCCCTCAAGGCATCCGCTGCTTCTCTCGTCTCACCTGCCCGTGGACCGTGCTGCCACCTCTAAAGGAAAGGGGGGCCTCACAGCAACCGTGTGCAGGGATGCTGGGGCCGCCCCCACCCCCCGCTAAGGGCAGGCTGTGCTGTCCACCCCCAACGCCAGCTGCTCTAAATTATCACCTCGGCCGGCGATCTAAGTATCAGTGACCTTTGCTGCACACCAGAAACTACCCAATATTGTAAATCAACTATACTTCAATAAAAAAATAAATAAATGTCAGTGATAACATATTCCTCCTGGAAAAAAAAACACTTCGTTGGTCTAAGTTTTAAACAAACATCGTGGTTTCTCCTGGCTTTCAATAATAGATACGCAAACTTCAAATTAGCATATTTTTATAACTTATTCTTTAAAAAACATTATATTCCACAAAGACTTTAACCGGGGTAACTCCAGTTATTCAGTGGGTCCCTGGCACCTGCTGACTCCAGAGTGAGATTGTAAGGGCTTCCTCCTTTGGAATCATCCGAGCTCCCCTCACTGTGGGTGGGCACCTGCATCCCTGTGGAACAGATGTCCGCGTTCAAACAGTAGATGCAAAGGAAACCGTGACCGCACCTTACCTGTAAAGACAAATGAAATAGAGTTATTTCCCTCTGTCAGCTTGGACTTTTCATTTGTGTTTTGAAAGTTCAAACTGTGGAAAGGAGGACAAATTAAGGGTTTGACTCATTTTGTTTAGGACAAGCATGAAATGTCGTCATTTCTTTTCCTGATTATTGCTGAAAATAATTTTGTCTCATGGAGAGGGGAGGGGTTAAAAAACAATCCACACTGCGTCACACACTTCCTGGTGCGCCTCACCCCTCCTGGATTTTATTAAGATACACTGCTTGGTGTGTAAAAACTTTGTGGCCCCGAACAAAGAGACACCAAAATCTCAGCTTGGGTGAATCCTCTTTTAATCAAATCACCACAAGCCTGTGGTCGATTTTCGTGTCTTCTTTGTCATGTACATATTTTTGTTATGGGCACAATGTGAAATTAAAAAGAAGACGCTTTGGCCTGTGTTGGGCTGTTTGGGATTCAGACGTAGCACAGGGGGGCAGCCGAGTGATGATGGTGTTAATTTCCATAGGCCCCAAACTGTCCAAGAATGCCTGGTTCCTGAGGGCAAACCCCTTGAGCATAAAGCAATGAAAGACTGAAGGTGACGGGACTTTGTACCACGCAGGTGACAAACTCAGGGCGGAGCGTCATGCCTTATCCATCTATCTTAAAAATATTCATGATTCTTAAAAAGCATCCCAGCAATCAAGGCAGCTCTGCTCCAAGGCGCGCCCATGCCCTGGCTCAGTTCTCTGTAGAGCTTGGGAAACCCTCAGCCGTCCTGTCTGGGTCTGCCCTTCTTTGCATTATTTCGTGACTTCCTGGAGGAAGAAGTGAAAAGTTTCACATTTACTTTCAACCGATAAACATGGCATCTTTGAATAAAAGAAACTTATATCAGAGATACTTCAGTGTTTTATATTTTTGTAAACATTTAATGACTTGTAGAAAAAAATGTTTTCATTAACTTTTGTTCTCAAATGATTGGATAATAGAAAGTTTTGGGTTTTTTTTTCAATTTGGGTACAGGTCTCCTGCCTTCCACCACTCATCAATCATTTCTCAGCTCATTTATTTATTCCTACCATGTTCTTAACAGATTAATTTTAACAACGTTGTGATGTGAATCTCCGGTAAACGATGGATTTAACCACCATCATTAGTGCGGCTTCTGTAAGCCTGCAACTTCCTAGTATTATAATCTCTTTTCTTCTTGTGGTTAATTTGCTCAGAAGTCTAATTATTCTAACAATAAATAATTATATGTCCACTGGTGCATTTCATTTATGTCATAAACAAAACTGTGCTTACAACGTGTCAGGCATTCTCCGTGCTTTACAACATTAACTCATTTGGTCCTCATACAACTATATGAGACAGGTACTATTACTAGGAAGATTTTGAGACACAGAAAGATTAAATAACTTGCCCAAGGCCACACAGCTAATGTGTCAGAACCAGGATTCAAATCAAGGCTGCGTGATGCTACTCTGGAGCTAAACAGCTGTGCTGTTGCTGCCGCTCTGAAAACAATTTAGGGAAGTTGGGGGAAGCTCTGTCCGCCTCACTGAGGAAGTACAATCCCAGTAAAATATTTCTTTTTAGGTTTAATATGAATTCAAAATATATTTCTGTTTTGATCCATTATATACTAGTAAGAATTCTAATCATATTTAGAGTGTAGGAGACAGCAAGTAGGGCAAAAGGTTAAGAATTAATGAATCCAGAAAAGGGCCTACAAGAAGTCATCGTATCATTTTTGCGAGCTTTTTTTTTTTTTAATAAACTTGGATTTTTGAAAAATAAAGACTGAAAAGTGAATAGCTTCAGTTTTAAATATTAATATTGACAATATACTAAAAATTACATTTAAAACTCTAAAGAAAAAAAAATAGATCTAAAAAGTACGCAAGAATGAATACCGTTTTCCAAAATTCTTTTGGCAGCCGTACAGGCACAAAGTATGAGGACAACAGTCCGAGGGAACATTTTAGGAAGCTGTCTTGTGACCCTTTCACCCCACTGGCCAGAACCTGCCACATGGTCCCTTGCAGCCCCTCTCACAAGTGAGTTCCAGGAAATCAGACGTTAAGATGGCGGTATGAATGGAAGAGGGTTTTGGGAAGCACTCTTGGATTCAACCCCCCCGGAAGAGAAACGGAGCAGAACTGGGCAGAGAGGAGAGGGGATATGGTAGAGTCCCACCAAAGGCCTCAGCCAATCCCGCAGGCAGCCTCGGAGCCAGGATGGCCCTGCAGGGCTGTCCCACACTGGGACAAGGAGGCCAGACCTCTTTGCACACACCAGCCAGCCACTGCCTGCAGGCCGCCCCAGGGAAGGGGCGGAACCTCGGGTGAGGCAGCATCTCGCTGGAGGGGAGACTCTGTTGCAAACTCTCAACAATGTCCACTACAACCCCATTTTACAGACAAGGAAGTGGAGGCACAGGGAGATAAAACAGCTTGCCCGAGGTCACAGAGCTGGTCACTGGTCGTATCACTTATCTATTACCATGTTAGTGTTGCATCTTCCCAGAAAAATCATCCACAAAATGTCTACTCACCGGCTTACAATAATTTCTGGGTGAGTCTGCAGGTCGGCTTTGTGGTTCTGCTGACTTGGGCCGGGCTAGGCTCATCTCGGCTGGGCTCAGTCATGCGTTTGTGGCCACGGGGCAGCTTTCCTTGCCTGGCCTACGATGGCCTCTCGTCCTCCACAGTCTATCCTGAGTCTGTCCTCAGAATGGTAGGAAGGTTCCAGGAGAGAATGAAAGTGCACAAAGCCTTTGAGACCTAAGATGGTCACTGCTTCCACACTGTTGGCCAAAGCAAATCACCAGGTCACGCCCAGTGTCCGAAAGGGAAGATGCTCCCACATGGCGCAGATCCATCAAGGCACGGAACCCGGGGATCAAGCACAGTGATGGATGCAAACCTCACTCTTAACCATTATTCCACAGCCTCCACCCTGTCCAATCTTTAGTTAGTATCCATTTCAAGTTGTTACTGAAACACGGCCTCCATACCCGGTTACTGAATTGAGACTCAAGGATAGAATTTTGGATGAAGTAAAAAGACAGCTTTATTTCTTTGCCAGGCAAAGGAGGTCACAGTGGACTAATGCCTCTATGACTGTGAGCCTTCTGGGGAGAGAAGGCAGGGGGTTTTACAGTAAAATTTCAAGAGTTCAAGGCGAGGAGCTAGTTTCCATAGAGATCTCATGCAGGGCAACAAATGTTGCAAAGTTGTTCTTGTTTTTGCAAATACAGTGTCCCCTTCCCTCTGCTGAGTATGAAGTTTACCTCTGGCTTTGGGACTCTTCTAATATTCTTGTACCTAGAACAAAGGATGCATTGGAAGGGGCTCCGTGGAAAAGAGCTCTAGAGAAAAACCTGTGCAGCTTAAAGTCAGGTTGATAAATGCTTTTAGCCTTTTAAGCAGCCTGCAGCTTGAACAATAAGCTGATACAAGGAAACCACAAGGGGGCAAAAACAACTGCAGACATGCGCAGTTGGGGGGAGGCGGTTATGAGCAACAAAATACACAAAACACCCAACTGCCATTTCTGAGATGTTGGGATCAAGAGGAGGGCACTGGGGGCAAGAGCAGGGCACCGAGCATGGTCCCCGCACACAGCACCACGAGGGCGTTGGGTGGACCACCCAAGCCTCCCTCCTCTCCAGCCTAACCCTGGTCAGCAGGAGCATGAGAAAAACCCTTTAAACCGTTACAGTCAGGCAGTTACAAACATCATCGCAGGTATCAGAAGGTCACTGGTGACAAGAGGGTGCTGCTCGGTGACAGAGTTCCATCAGTTTGGTGCATCCAGTACTTGACGGGCACTGCAGAGGGATAAGGTCCTACTTTTAAGGAGCGTACAGCTTAGTTAAGGAGCCACAACACCCATCATGGAAAGCCTGGTGACCAAAAAGGCAGGACGTGTGGCAGGGGTGGAGAAAACAACAGGAGTCAAAGGTGGGAAAGGGTACAGGGACCGGAGACGCCCGAGGGTCGGGCTGGGATTGATCTGGGTCTTGCTGAATGAGTCCGATGGTGAGAAAGGAGGGACGAATAACCCCACTTCTTCCTCCCTCGCCCAGGTACTGAGGGAAGGGAGGGAAAAGGGAGACGGGACAGGAGACCGATGAGGAAGGTAGTTCTCTAAATCCCCTCTCAGTTGTCCCCTCACCCCTTAGGGGTTCCTTCTCCCAGCGTTGGACATGCACTGAGTGCCCAGCATGCAAAGGACAACTGTATTCAATTCTCATGTGAGTTTACTCCTCCTTTTGAGCATGGTGGCTTCCCCAACAAATCTTTGGTTTTACTGAGCAGAAGGGTGGACAGAGCTGCCGAGAAGAGGACACAAGCAGGTGGCTTTATAAAGGAAAGGGGTTGGGACTTCGGGACAGACGATCAGGAAGAGGGCTTGGGAGGAGACAGAAGGAGGGGAGAGGCTGAGCAGATGCGATGAGGAGTGATATTCTGGGGATGGGGTGATGCGCAAAGATGCTTTTTTAAGGAAACGTTGCTGCGTTGTCTTGGTGTGCTCCAAGACATGTCCCTGAGCAAAGGCCAGCGTCACTTCTCAAGGCTTTAGGAGTCAGATTTCTGTTTCTCTGAATGCTGAGATGACCTTTAGGGTGGAACCGAGGCAGTCGGTTTCCTCTGGTTTCCTTGCCCCGTGGCAGCCTTGCCCACTGTAACCCACTTATTTTCTACAGGATAACAGTGAAAGGGGCGGGCTTTGGGGTGAGACAAATCTGAGTTCAAATCCTAGGTTTTCCTCTTGCTAACTGCATCCTAATGATCACATCAGGTAACCTCTCTGAGGCTGTTTCCTCATCTGTTGCAGGAGGATAATATCTCACTCAGGAGGGTTTTTGTGAGAATTTAATGAAATTACACGTGTCAGGTGCTAAACTACGCCCACGCAGAGTAATTGCTTGATTAAAAAGGTAGCTGTTATTATTAGAATGATCCTAAAATGTAGTAGTCATTTTACATACAAGGATGGAGACTTGGAGAAGTTGGGTCTGCCAGCCCCAAAAGCCTTTGTAAAGGGCCTGCCTTTGAACAAAGACACTGACAAGAAACGAGGACAGTCAGGAACACACAAAGCCATGACTGAAGGCCATCTAGGCAGATGGCAAAGATCAGTGCAGAATCACACCAGAGACAAGCGTAAAATGGGAGTTAAATGGAAGCAAGGTCAGAGGAGACGTCTGTCCACAGCGCTCACAGAGGCCTCTTGTTGGAGGCTAGTGGTTGGACCAGATGTCCGCGCTAAAGCCTTGTGGGATGTGGGGACTGGATCCCAGTTACTTTACCCCTGAGACTCATCTGTCAAACAGGATAACACCAGCAGTCCTGCTGCACTGGGCTGAGGTGAGGAGAAAGTTAATTGGTCTACACTGAGCTTCCAGCATGGTGCAGGGCACCCGGGATGGTACAGAAAACTCGGTGCTGCTCATGGGAACCCAATCTGAGAACCACGGTCTCTGAAGAATGGGGAGAGGTCCCGGAGCTTCTGGACGCTGCCAAAATGACCAGAATTGTGGTTCAATTATCCAATTATCCGTGATACAGAGAAGGATAGTCCCCAGAGCATGAGGAAATTAAGCTTGAGTTGGAGGTATTTGGGTCAAGGATGAGAAAGAACTTCCTGAAAGTCAGGGTTGTCAAATTAAATTAGAAATACTGATTTAGGACAGTTGAGCTATCATCTACTTTAGGAGTGAAATGTTTGCCCCCTCCTCCTGGGCTGGGCAGGACGTGTCACAGCGAGATGGGCTGAGACAGTCATTCTGGGTAAATGAGCCTGGAAATATATGTGTCACAAGTGAGCAAGGGCTGGCCATTAGCCTGGACCCAGTGACAAGGGTCACAGAGCTCGCAGAAGCTGACATGGGTAGGGGGTGGACAGGGCCGTTCTGGCTTCGAACGAGGATTGACCCAAAGCATTAAACTTAATTGCGTGCGCTTTTGAGTCCCCCTGGGCTGAAGAGGTGGAGACCCAGTGTCAGCACAGATCTGGGGGAGCAACTCAGATGGCCTGCTTGGAGGAAGGGGCTTGAAGGCAGTGGCCAGCTTTCACTGACCAGAGCCACTGGAACAAAGGCACCGACCGGGGAGCAGCCTTGCTGGAGGGTGTCTGGCAGAAACCAGGCATCTGCTAAGGACACGAGGCAGAGTCTCTGCAAGGGCAGGAGTGTCTCAGTGAGAAAACACTTGGCTCCCGTTCAACTGGGAAAGGCCAGATCTTGGGGGCCGGTCCACCCCTGGCCTCCAAAACCAAGTCTAACTGCACTTCCAGAGACGGCCACTAGGGGAAACCGCAGCACACAGGAGCAAACCGGCAAAAGTAAAGCCAGGAACTGAACTCCCTCCAGAGATGGTTCACTTTTACTACATTCTCATTCCTGAGGCCTGAGCTGCCTGGGAGGAGAAGGCAGTGGGAGCGTTCCCTCAGGTGGGGGATTCAGTGTCACTGCCTCGGCCTCACCTGCTAAGGAACCTGCCTGAGCCACGAGACCATACTGGTCTGACTGGGATGCCACGGCCCCTCTGGGGACCGATCCGTGTCACGAGCAGGAGGGCCCCAGACAGAGCACAGACCTGGAGACTCACACCCCTGACTCCCAGGTCTGCTTGGGAGATCCCAAGAAGGTACATCCCCCTTTGGAGCCCCCAGACCCTCTTCTCCTCAATTCCCCCATCAGCTTCCACCAGAGGCAAAGGCCCCACACTCTGCCAGTGCCCCAGTCCTGGCCTAATGCAAGAAAAGCATCTGATAGACTAACTTAAGGCAGAGGGAGCCCTTTGTCCCCACCAAGGTAGGCATCGCTAAGCCATCTTCATGCTCCTTTTCTGGAGCCTCATCACCCCGGAATCCTTCTGGACATAATATTCTGGGGGAGCCAGGACTCATCCTTCAGAACTGACATGCAGGTGAACCTGATGTGGCCTGATTGTCCTACGGGGCCAGGCACCTTCAGGAGGGGCATCACCGAGGAAATGCTGAAGCTACAGTAATGAACCAGGAATGCCCACTGAAGTTAGGGAAGAATTCCAGGCATTTAAAAAACAAAGGCGGTTCCTCTGGGCAGGGGTAGGGAGATGACAGAGTAGGTGGGCCCTCTAGCAAGTCAATGCCATTCAGCTCCACAGACTCAGGTACCAGACCTTCGCCAGCCCCTGTGCTAGGGGACCCGCCCTCAAGGAGCTGGGAGTCCCCTGAGGGCTGAGGGATGTGGGCACGTGGGCAAACAGCTACGGTATTAGGCAGAATGAGAGTGGTGCCTTTCCCAGAAACACAGTGGCCAGGGCACTGAAAGCAGGCAGAAAAGAGATCACTCTGGCTAGAGGGTTGTCAGGGAAGGTTTCCTGAAGGAAGCAGAACCTGAAAGGAGGCAGAAGTGGAGATGGGAGGACAAGGGGTCAGGAGCGTTATGCCAGTGGTGGGGGCCAGTAAAGGGAGGGGGGCTGGTGGGGGGAGTGCTTGAGCAAAGGCATAGAATCATGGCAGATTCAGAGAATGGGGACACTGTCCAGGGATGGAGCAGGGGAGCAACAGGTGAAAGGTGAGAGGTGTAATTGGGGCCATTTGGCCACACCGTTGAGGTTCTCGAATGTCAGGAAGAGGTTTGTCCTCCAAAGCCACCCTCCAGAAACTGGCTGCTGGGAGGGTGGGATGTCCCCCAGAAGCCATCAGGCAGGCTCTCAGGAGGGCTCTGGGGAGCCTGCTCTTCCCCCTTCTTTCTTTTTAAACACATCTCTGTGTCTTTGCTCATGCTGTTCCCTCCTCCAGAAATGCCCTTCCCTCCTTCTCTGCTCAGCAGCCTCCTATTCATCCTTAAAGTCCCAGCACAAAGCTCGCTTCCTCTATGAAGCCTTCCCTGGCTCCCTTATGTGGCTACTAGCCCCTCCCATGTGCTCCCACAGCTCTTGGCTCATCCCTTATATATGTAAGTTATACATCAGTGTTCTGTTCCCCATTAGTCTGTCTGTCTCCCCATTAATCTGTAATCTCCTGGAAGTTCAGGGGGCTATCGCTACACCAGGAATTGTATGATTCTTATACTGTTCCTCGCACGAGGAACCCTTATTCTATATACTCCTAGCACCTTGCACAGATGAACACTGCCAGGAAGTGGGAAAAGGAGGGACGGCATCTGTCCTGGTCTAAGGCACTGTCAGCTGTGCCCCGTGGCCTGGCCTCCTGCTTTTATCTGCCTCACGTGACCTTGTGCCTCCCAGCTGGAGCACTAAGCTCCCCCTGCCCGTCCCTCCCAGCTCTGGGGCGAGCAGGACACACCTCCTATCAGCTGTCTCATGGCCAGTGCCTGCCAGCACCTCATTAACCCAGATGGCCCCCGCCCTGCCCCGAGAAGTGTGGGCTGGGCAGAGTTCAGGGATCAAGGGAGTCTCCCTGATCTCCCTGCCTGTGAGGAAGGGGAGAAGGGACTTGGGGCCCCTGTACCAGCCTCATGCTCTATGAGACAGAGGTCTTTGACCCTCAGACTCCAGTCTGGGACTGACAGACATCTCAACAGCGGTGGGATCCAGCTGGGGGCCTGAGGAGGGCCGTCTCCACTGGGGCAGAAGCTGAGGCATGGAGGAGGGCCAGGACTCAGGCTAGAGATGTGGGGGGTGGCTGGGGCCAGCTAGGAAGAAAGGCACCAATCCAGGTGCCCCTTGTGGGTCAACAGCCGAGGCCAAAATGCCAACCTCCCAATTCTGTAGGCTTCACTCAGCGCCCTGTCGCAGGCAGGGGTCTTCTCTCCACAGCACAGAAGGGACAAGGGAGGTTGTGACAAGGTCAGAAGAGAACAGAGCACAAGAGCCCTGCCTCCCAGCCCACGCGCTCTGCCAGCCACTCCTCCAGCTTTTAGGCTCCAGCTTCCCTGGGAACCTCTCCCAGAGAGGCTGGAGACAAGCCCTGGGGCAGTGGCAGGTGGAGATAGGATCTCAGCCTTGAGGGAAGTGAAAGGGTTAACTCTCCCATGTCCACTGGGCCAGTCTAGCCAGCCCTCCCCAGAGCCTGTACTCCCAGGCTTGCCTCTGGGGTTCTCTCAACTTCAATTCCCCTGACTCCTTCCACTTCCTTCCGGGAGGCACTGGGAGGGGAGGCGGGGGCTCTTGGCACCAGCCGTCTCTGGGTGTCGTTTAATACCGCGAGTAATCACACCTTCTGCTGACGGGCCCCCTTTCCCTCATGATGACTCTCTCCCCCCACCACCCCCCATCCACACACACTAATGGGAAAAGGACTTCTCTCCACCACAGTTCCTGCCTCACCTGACTTCTCTGTCTAAAACCTGTCAACTGGGAGGCAGGAAGCAGGACGTCGTAGGAAGCGCTGAATTGAAGGTACAAGTAGCTCCCTGAACTTACGGAGCAATCGCGTAACAGCGAGCTCAGAAGAGAATATTGGAGGGCAAACGGGAGGAGGGCAGACAAAATTAGCAAGTATCAAAGGATAAACATTCCTCTTCCAAACACAACAATCATCAGAGTCAGAGTGAGGACCAGAACACTTCAGATTATGTGTGTGTTTAATAAGCCAAGCAGGAGAGGAGACTGGAGACCCTTGCCCCAGGTGATCGAGTAAGATGATGCTTTTGAAAGTGTTGGTACACTTCAGAGCTGTATCAATCACTGCATAGCCGGTTCGCAGGAGGAATACCACAGGACAGGGTGGAGGGCTGGATGCACTCAGACCTGCCCCTTACCTCCTTTTCTGGGTCTTTGGCTTCATGCTTGTGAGATGACAATGACCACATGTCCATGGACACTTCTGATTCCTAATGTCCAGCCTTTCCGTCATATGATGTGTCCTGTTCTGGCAATGTGAAAATGTGCCCTTTCTTGAATGGTGTGTGTTTTACCAGCGGCTGTAGGTGTTGGGATGCCCTACTGAAGCTTGGAGTGTGCCTGTTCCCCAGTGAAGGATGACAGTGCCCTGCCTGATAGCCCTGTACTTCTCCCTCCTCCTCCGTCTTAGGCAATGGGAGAAGTGTCCGGTCAGCTTCAGTGTGGCATCCAGAGCCATCCCTGGAGCAAAGGTGAAGTCCAGCCTTCCACCAGATGCCTAGAGCCAGCAAGCAGAGATAAGGATCACACTTTGGACTCCACAGCCGGAGAGCCGGGGAAGTGCCCCCAGGTCCCCGGGCCCCGACGCCCCTTCTGCAGCAGGTACGGCTCTCTGCCTGGTTAACGGAGGAAGATGAGGCCGAGGCCGGGGCAGGGGGGCTAGCTGGCCACTCACTGCACGCGGAAAGCGAGGTGGGCACCTGCGGCGGGTCACTCGGTCATCCCGCGGCGCCCATCCTCGCAGCTGCGGCGCCTGGCAGGGTCTGGCCAGGAGTGGGGTGCACGAGGGTGGCGCGACTGGCCGGATGAGTGGCGAGTTCAAGGGCCAGGGGGAGGGGTGGGCCTGCAGGGTGAGCCCTCCTTGCCCCCGGTTGGTAGTGGCCGAGGCCCGACTAGAGCCGCTAAGTCCCCGGGGGCCCCACTGGCGCCCGCTGCGCCGCTGGGTCCGGTGCCCGCGGGAGGGGGAGGAGCCAGCCCGCCGCCCCGCCCCCTCCGCCCCCTCCCTCCCGGCCCGGCCTCGCGCCGCCCGGGTCCCGCGGGCCGCTCGGTCCCAGACCCGGCCGGGCCGCGGGGCGGGCATCGCCCGGGGAGCTGTCGACGACTAGGGGCCGTCCGCGTGGGCAGCGGGCGCCGGGACACCTGCGGGCACAGGTGAGTGGCGGGAGAGCTGGGCCGACGGGGGCGGGGCGCCCGGCCTGGGGCTCGGGAGGCAGAGAGGAAGGGAAGCCGGTCGAAGCTCAGAAAGGACCCTGGGGAAGAAGAGGGAGAGGGACGCAGAGCCCCAGGAGGGAGAATTGTTGGGAGGGCACCTGGGAGACAAGGAGCATTGCCCTCCCCTGCTCAGAAATCAGAGGAAGAATAAGGGGACGGCTGAGTGGGGTCCTGGAGCCCACCTGGAGGGGACCAGCACCTTCTTAGGAGGCCTCTCCTCCAGGCTCTACCCACTCAGAGGGCGGGTCCTCTATCCAGGTTCAGGGGGAAGGGATGCAGCCCCACTCACGGCTCCCAGCCCCTCAGAGGAGTTCCCAGAGGCTGGGGAAGACCAAACGGAGCCTGCTCCCACCTGGCTGTCTCTAAAGCCAGCAGCCTGACAGCTGTCTGTGCCCTGGAAACCAGGTAAGGGTCGGCAAGCTTTTCAGTAAGAGGCCAGAAAGTAAATATTTCAGACTTTGAAGCGATGTGGTCTCTCTGTCACAATTAGCAAGAAAGCAGTTACAAACAGTTGGTCAAGGAGGAGATGTGGCTGTGTTCCAATTTTATGAACATGGAAACTTGAATTTCATATAATCTTCATGCGTTATGAAATATTATTCTTCTTTTGATTTTTTCCAACTATTTAAACATGTGAAAAACATTCGTAGCTTGTGGTCTGTGCAAAAACAGGTGGCAGGCGGGGCAAGTTCCAGCTGCCCCCCATGGCCCCCCTGCAGCCTTTCCCCAGGCCACTTATGGGGAAGGGGAGGGGTAGCCAGGTGCAAGGGGCACCCCCACACCTGGGGGTATCCAGGAGGCAGGGGACCTATGACCCTTGCTCCCAGCTATCCTTAGGACTCGAGCACCCTTTGAGGCCAGTGTAGAAGCTGGTGCTCCAATGCAGACAGGTGATGGAGGAGGTATAGTTCCAAGGGGCTTTCTACCCAGCATGTGGGGTGTACCCCACCCCACCAAGTCATAGATGAGGCAGCTGCTCTCCCAACAAGGAATCTTGGCCCTCTCCTCTCCCTTCCCCTTTTCTCCCTCCCCCTCCCACATCATTCTCCAGCCTGGTGCCACTCACTGATCAAGGCTGGCCCATTTCTTTATTTTCTCTCTGAAGCCTCAGGGGGCCCCATTCTGCGGGACACTGGAGCTATGACCCTTTGGAGGTGACCCAGAAGAAAAGGGATGCAGGGCTTCGATCCTCCCACTCAGCGTCCCTTCCAAGGACTAGTGGCCTCCCGCATTGAGACTTATGGGGGTGGCTATCGGGCCTCCGCCCAGGGTACTGCCGGCAATCTCTTTGCCCGAGGAGGCCCCGTGCTGGTGAGTCTAGGCTGTGCCCCAAAGGTGTCCATGATGGGGGAGGTGGGAGGACACCAAGGCCTTCAAATCTCTGTGCCCCACTCTCTTCCCACCCCACACCCCTGCCTTCTTTCCTGGGTTGTGAGGGAGAGGGGGCCATGCTGAGCCAGGCTCCCAGGACTCCACACCCATCCCAGACAGACAGGGCAGGTGAGGCAGAGAGCCAGAGAAATCCAGGCCCTCAGAGGAGGCACTGTTAGACTGGTCAGAGGCGCGGAGCCAGGGTGGGAGGAGAAGGTCACCAAACCCCGGGCTGGCACCTCCCAGCCTCCCGCCTCTGCTTGGGAAGAGCCTGTGAGCTCCCTGAGACCTGCCTCCCTCTGAGTCAGGCCTGGAAGAAGAGCAAAGGTTCAAAGTGTCCCTCCTGCACGGGTGGGGACAGGTGGGGGGCCTGCCTTGGCTCCACCCTGGCCCCACCCTCCTGGCCGGCCTCCAGCGCTGACCAGGGAAAGTGGTGTGGCGGCCCAGCCGTCTCTCCCTCAGCCTCCAGACCTCCCCTCCACTTGGAGGACAGTTCTGCTTCTGGCCGGGGGTATCCCTTCCTGACAGGAGGAGGATTTGGCCCTGAGAGACAGGGAGGAGAGCTGAGGGCAGGAAGGGAGCCTAGGAGGTATATGGGGTAAATCAGGCCACAGGCAGATCAAGGAATGTGACCAGGCCTGCCCTGGAGGAGACTTCTGGCCCGGCCTCAGCCTCTCACACGAAAGGGCAGCCACTCCCAACTCGGGACACGGCTGCATGTCCCACAGAATGCCCTCATCCCCATGTGCGAGGGAGGCCGTCACAGACACGGGAAGCTGTGAGAGACTCAGCGTGCGTGTGCACCAGGCACCGTGCCCGCGTGGCCGTGGTACAGGGACTGCACACGTGAGCGGGCGGGCACGGGGGCCACACGCAGAGCCCAGGTGTGTGCATGCCTGGGCTCCTGCTCTGGCCGAGGCCCTGCTTCTACCCCCAGCTCCCTCGGGAAACCAGGCTGGCGTGCCCCTGCCGGACCCACAGCAGCCTCCCTGGCAGCAGCTGCTGTGACTCAGGGCCAGAGCAGCTCACACCAAACTGGTTTGAGGGGAGAGGCCAGCTGGCTCAACTTGCAGGGGTAGGGGATGCTGTCTGGAGCCAAGCCTGGCCCCACTGCCTCTCTGGGACTTCTGGGGGAAGGGAAGCACCCCTCCAGAACTGCCCCCTGCTCCTCCTCCAGGATCCCAGTCGCCGACGCCTCCAGGGCTATGCCCCCTTTGCCAAGGGTTGTGGCCCTGCCAGAGGCCTGTCTCCTCTGCGGTGGCGGGAACTGGAGCCTGAGAAAAGGCATGGAGGCCATTTTGGGGCCGGCCCACCTTACTCCCCTAAACTCAAGGTAAGGGGTCCCTCTCCGCCCATCTGCATGTTCCCTGCCTGACCTGCGATGTCCCCCACGGATGGTCAGAGCTGAGAGGATGTGCATTCCCTCCAAGAGGCTGCATTCGGCTCTGTCTAGAGAGCCTGCCTCATAGAAATGTGAGCTTTAGGGGCAAATGTCAAAATATTGCCCAAGACCACTGGTTCCCTAAGGCTCATCTCCACCTGAAGTTCCCTCTGAAGGGTTCTGTCTTAAGAGAGCCCTGGAAGGTATCTTTCTGATCAGGGAGCCCAGGTCAGACCCCTCTGTCTCTGTCCAGGGACTTTTCTGCAGGCAAGTGCCTTTCCATCCATGTCCCAGCAACACCCTGTACCCTGTAATCCCAGTCAGGGTTGTCCCTCGACCCTCAGACCTGCACATCCCCACTCACACTCAGGGCTCCCATTCCCATTCCCAGACACACACACACAGACAAATGCACCCTCGCAGCCCCTCCCTGGCCAGGTAGTCTGGGCGCCCAGGACGTATGTAGCCAGGACGTATCCCCTCTCGATTCCCCAGGAAGTCACGAAGGCCCACGAGCTGGAGGTGAGGCTGCACACGTTCAGCATGTTTGGGATGCCCCGCCTGCCCCCCGAGGACCGGCGGCACTGGGAGATAGGAGAGGCCAGTGACAGTGGCGAGGCCATTGAGAAGTCCTGGAAGGAGCTGGTGCCTGGGCACAAGGTGGGCCTGGAACACAGTGTCTGTCCTCGTGGTGGGACAGGCACACACGTGTATCTCACCTCTGCCTGGAAGAGGGAAAGGTCTTGACAAGTGGGGCCCTGTGGGGAAAGCACTTGGAGGCATCTTGCCCTGGGTTCAGATCCCAGCCCTGCCTCGTACTAGTGAGACCTCGGTCGCCTCATCTGTGACGTGAGGGCAACAACCCCACACACTGGAGGACTGATTGAGGATCAAAGGCCGTTTATGGAGTAGATCCAGCAGACCGAATGGTGGCAGCCCGTCCTCTTCTCCTTCCCCCGCTGACCCAGCCCTATCCGTGCCAGGACATGAGCCGGGAGCTTTGCCACCAGCAGGAAGCGCTGTGGGAGCTACTGACCACGGAGCTCATCTACGTGCGGAAGCTTAAGATCATGACGGATGTGAGCCTCTCCAGGGCCCCCCAGCCCCAGCCCTGGCCTCTAACCGTCTCCCTTGAATCATCCCCCATTCTTCCGACCAGAGGGGTGGGGTTGTTGGGGAGGGAGGGGCAGGATACCGAGATCCCCCTGACTTGAGAGCTGCCCAGGGTCTTGCGGGAGAGGTTAGCAGGACTGAAGCTGGGGAGGGGGGTGGAGATGCTGTGAAGGGCCAGGCTGGGGGCAGAGAGGAGGAGGTCAGGTGCTGATACCCTCCTCTCTCCCTGCACCCAGCTCCTAGCCTCGGGTTTGCTGAACTTGCAGCGAGTGGGGCTGCTGACCGAGGTGAGTGGGTGCTCGGGAGGGAAGGCTGAGCTACGGGTAGGGTCACAGAGAGCCCTCCAGGCTGCCCAGAATGACTTGCCATTGCCCCATTTACGAGGACCACCCCCTAGCCCTTTCCCCAGCCCTTCTTGCTCCAGACCCCAAACAAGCTGCAGGTCCCTCCCCAGCCCCGCCATCCAGGCTTAGCTGTCCTCACCTGACCACCCATGGCCAGGGCTGCCCAGAGGTCACCTGCCTGCATGTTGCTAAGTTCTGCTCCCTCCTCCAGGTGTCAGCTGAGACCTTGTTTGGAAATGTCCCCAGTCTGATTCGAGCCCACCGGAGCTTTTGGGAAGAGGTGCTGGGGCCTTCCCTGGAGGAAATGCGAGCCTCCGGCCAGCCTCTGGACCCCGTCAGCCTGCAAAACGGCTTCCTGATGGTGAGGCTTGGAGAAGGGTCACGTCTGGATGGCGGGACTGGGAGAGCCCAGAGGGTTCCTGTTTGCAGGGCAGGCCCATGTGCCTGGAATCCTGCCGTGACTCGAGGGGCCCAGGGGCACAGCTCCTACCCCAGAATACCACCCTACATCCTACTGTTCATTCCACCAGCATGAGCTCTGTCCCGAAGGCTCTTTGGCCTTCTGGAGACCCTGGGGTGGAGCTGTCTCTGGGAAAGGCTACGCCTAAGCTCCCATCAGCCATGAAATCTTGCCTGGGACAGAGCCCCACTGACAAGCGGCGGGGTGTCCCCGAGGAAACTGGGGGAAGGAAAGGCCACAGGGGCACCCGGAGCACAAAGTGCAACAGGAGAAAGCAAGAGACTTGGGGTCAGACTTCCTCCCAGCACACCTGGGCGCTGGGCCTTGCAGAGCTGTGTTGTGGTAGAGAGGCAGGGAACAGTTTCCCGGGGGCCTTCGGTGGCCCCTTCCCCTGGAGCAGGGCTTCTGAGCAAGCCTGAGTCACCGCCCCATGGTGGGGGTGAAATGGGATCTGTAGTGTCCTGAAAACGGTCCAGCTGAATTATTGATGGTGGGTCAAGTCCAGAGGAGCAGGGCGTGGCAGGGGCTGAGGATGGAGCTCAGAGAGCGGTGGTGGGTCTGGATCTCTTGGGATCCCAAGAGGGGGCCTGGAAGTCATGGAGAGTCAGGGTTGGTAGGAGCTGGACTGAGGGTCTGTGTGAGGCTCCATGCCCCATCTGCTCCCCGCCTTGACATCTGTCCCTCCAGTTCAGCCAGCGCTTCCAGCCCTACGTCCTGTACTGCCTGCGGGTGAAGCAGACCATGGCTTACGCCCGGGAGCAGCAAGACAACAACCCTCTCTTCCACACCTTTGTGCAGGTGGGAGAGGGGCTGCCTGGGGAAAGGGGATGCGGCCGACCTTGGTCATCCCGGAGCTCCAGCTGGGTCCAAGGCTGAGCGCATCCCTGGGCTGGGGCAGGAGGAAGCTCGCAGGCCCCTGACCCTTGCCCACCTGCCCAGCAGTGGTGTGAGAAGCACAAGCGCTCGGGGAGGCAGATGCTGGGGGACCTGCTCATCAAGCCCCACCAGCGCATCACCAAGTACCCACTGCTGCTCCAGGCTGTGCTCAAGAGGAGCCCCGAGGCCCGCGCCCAGGAGGCCCTGAACGCCATGGTAGGCTGGGGGCTGGGTGCTGGTACCCGGAACAGATCTCCCAGGACTCTTGAGGTTTCTTTCCTCATGTGTATGTGACAGTGTGGCCCGGATGTCCCTGACTGGGCAGGATGTGCGGGCGAGGAACTGAGCTGTCCTCCCTCCACCCCCCACCTCACCTAGATTGCAGCGGTGGAGTCCTTCCTCCGACACATCAACAAGCAGGTGCGCCAGGGCGAGGAGCAGGAGAGCTTGGTGGCTGCAGCTGAGCGCATCGGGCCCTACGAGGTGCTGGAGCCGTCCAGCGAGGAGGTGGAGAAGGTGAGAGGCCAAGGGAAGGGACTCAGAAAGAGCAAAGCCCCCAGAAAGTGGATGAAGCCCAGACCTGCAGGGGGAGGGGCAGGGCGCCCCAGGGCGTGGCGGAGCTGTGTTCCCATCCTTCCTTCCCGGCGGGCCGGGTCCAAGCCTCGGGGTTCAAAGGAGTAAATGGAGGCACTGGGATGCTCCCTCTCCCCCAGCGCCCTGATCCTCCGCTCTCTGCGTCCCTCAGAACCTGCGTCCGTTCTCCACCCTGGACCTGACATCCCCTGTGCTGGGGGTTGCTCCCGAGCACACCAGGCAGCTGCTGCTGGAGGGACCTGTGCGTGTGAAGGAGGGACGAGAAGGGAAGGTGAGGGGGCTGTGGAGGAGCAGAGGAGGGGGAGATGAGCTGGAGAGAAAGGAGGGGGAGATGGAGGGAGACAGGACGAGTCAGAAGGCTGGAAGTGGGAGAAGAGGTGTGTGTGTGTCTGTGTCTCTGTGTGCATCTGTATGTATGTCTGTGTGTGTCTGTGTGTTGAGAAGAGGATGTGTTTCTGATTAACCTCTGGTTGTCTGTAAGACCCTGAGTCAGCCACTTACCCTGCCTGCTAAGCGAGAGGTGGGACCAGGCTGACAGGACTCCGCAGCTCTGCCCTGTCCCTGTGTGACGCGGGCCCTGACCCCCGTCCCGCCCTCCCCCCTCCCCAGCTGACCTCCTCTCTCTCCCACGTGCACCCCATAGCTGGACGTGTACTTGTTCCTCTTCTCTGATGTGCTCTTGGTGACCAAGCGCCAGCGCAGGGCAGACAAAGCCAAGGTGATCCGCCCGCCCCTCATGCTGGAGAAGCTCGTGTGCCAACCGCTCCGAGACCCTAGTATGTCTCTCCTGGGGGAGCTATTCTTTCTCCTGTCTGATCAGCAGGGGATGGGGAGGTTGGGATGGGGATCACATAAGGTCCAGCCCTGGAAGCTGACCTTCTCCACCACCCAGGCAGCTTCCTGCTGATCCACCTCACGGAATTCCAGTGCGTCTCCAGCGCCCTCACCGTGCACTGTCCCAGCCCTGCAGACCGGGCCCGGTGGCTGGAGAAGACCCAGCAGGCGCAGGTGTGTGAAACCAGGTGGTGGGGGGATGGCGGCAGCCCCAGAGCTCAGAAATGGGAGCACAGGAGGGGAGGACAAAGAGGGGGAGAGAGGCTCTGGTGTACCTTAACCATCGTAAGAGCACAGAATAAAGTCTGGCCAGCCGGGGTGCAGGCTGCCAGTCCCGGGGGAGCCAGGGCAGCCGCCCCTAAAGGTTTCCAGGCCGAGAAACAGCTGCTGAACTTCACCTTCCGTTCAGCAGACTTTAACGGGGCACCTCTGTGCGCAGGCACAGGCTGAGTGCAGAGGAATCAGAAGAGTAAAACACCGCTCTGCCCTCAGGGAACGCGCCCTGCAGCCTGGCCAGAGGAATCAGTGCGCAGACAGCAGAAGCGTGTGTACAGAAGGGCACTGGGACGGAGAAGGGAGTGATGCTCTGTGTCTGGTGGGCTGGGTGGGAAAGGGCCCTGGCAGAGCAGGTGGGGCCTATGCTGAGAAGACTTCACAGAGGAGCTCCTGTCTGAGCACCACTGGAGGGGGTACCTAGGAGGACGTCAGGGGACGAGGTGGGCAAGATAGGTGTCCCAGGTGGAGAGCAGAATGTGTGAAGGCGGGAAGTCGGAAGCAGCTGTGTGTGTTGAGGGAACCGCCAGCCTAGTAGTTGGCGTCACCACGACTTTCTGCACGAGGGCAGCGCAGCCTTGGAGAAGCTGGGAGGGAGGTACCCCCAGATCAGGCCCATCTCTGGATGCCTTGCCTGGGAACTTGAACTCTGTCCTGTAAATGACGCAGAGCCAGTGAAGATGTTAAACAAGGGAGTGATGTGGGTAGATTTCTACGATAAAAGCTGGAGGAGTTCAGAAGAAGGGAGACCCAAATGGGGCTGTATTGGTTACTGCTAACTTGGTGTCTTAAAGCGACAAAAACGTATTCTCTCATTGTTCTGGGGACCAGAAGTTGGAAATCAAGGTGTCTGCAGAGCCACGCTTCCCCTCCAAGGACTCAGGGAGAGTCCTTCTGCCTTTTCCAACGCCTAGAGGCTCCAGGTGTTCCTTGGCTTGTGACCACATCACGCCACTCCCTGCCTCTGTCTTTACATGATCTTCCGCTGCCTGCCTCTGTGTCCCAGTCTCCCTCTTCTGTCTTTTAGAAAGCCACTAGTCATTAACCCTAAATCCAGGGTCTCATCTTACATCCTAAGCTCCAACACTCAGGCTGTGTGCTCATCTGCAAAGGCCCTTCTTCCAAACAGGTCCCTCCCATTCACAGGTTCTGCAGGTCAGGACTTAGAGCTATCTTTCTGGGGCCACTATTTAACCCGCTAGAGGAGCAGAATAGCCAAGGAAGAGGGGAGATTTGAGCTGGACTTGTAAGGATGGGGAGGACCCTGAACAGAAGAATCAAGGGAGCAGCTGGGCTGGATTTATCTGGGGGACAGTGACTGAGTCTGGAGGGACCACAGCCAGGGAGCAGAGGCCGAGTTCTGTGGGACCCTGGGGCCTGCAGGAGAGTGTGCGCTGGATGAGACCGAATTGAACTGGGCTGTCAAGTTGACAAGAGAGCCACCGAGCAGATGAAGGCCATGTGACATCCGTGTGTTTTGTCTTGCACTGTCAGGTGGCCGTGTGACAAGTGGGCTGGGGGAGGGCGGGATTGTTAGCAGGAGATTTACCCTACTAGTCTGGGTGTGAAACACTGAGGTTCGGTGCCCTGGCCTTAGGGACATGGTGCAAAAAAAGAAGGAAAAAAAGGAGCAGAAAGGAGCTGAAGGAAAAAGAAGAGACGGGTGAGCCCTAGAGAGACTGTTAGAAACGTGTACGGGGTGGGGGTTCGGCTCAGCTGGTAGAGCGCGTGCTGAGCATGTGTGAGGTACTTGGTCTGGTCCCCAGTACCTCCACTTAAAAAAGAGGGAGAAAAAGAAGCCTGTGCAGAAGGTTCAGACACCAGCTCTCCCTCTTACTAGCTGGGTGACCTTGGGTGAATGATGTGGCCTCTCTGATCTTCCATTTCTTCACCTGCAAAATGGATACAAATGATAACAGTGTTTGCTTCATAGGGAGGAAGAAACCATTCAGATTAAGCAGCTAGCATGGTGCCCGCTCTAGGCAACTCAGGCCCGCAAGGACAAAGGATGGCTTGCGCCCGACGTTGCTGTGTGAAAGACTGCTTTGGTAAAGATAGAAATGATTAGAAAGGGAAAGCTGTTTGCTTAGTTGTGGCTTCCTAGGTGGGGCGGGGCTCGGGCAGTAGGGTTCGTTTTAAACAGAGGCGCTTTGGAAATGAGGGCGTGGGAGACACCAAGTGGACATCTCTCAGGGGCTTTTGGAAACACGGAGACACAGACTGGGGTTCAGGTGAGAAATAAGGGTGAACTATGAAAGGTGCTAAGAGAATAGATCCTAAAAGTTCTTTTCCTGAGAAAAAAAGATGTTTGTAACAACGTATGGTGACCAAGGTTAACCAGACTTACTGTGGACCGTTTCATCATATATACAAGTATTAAGTCACTATGGTATGCACCTGAAACAAATACAATGTTATACCTCAATTTAGAAAAAGAGAGAAAAGGCATTTTGAACAAGAAATCATAGTGTAGAAGATTTCTAAAGAATGCAACTTCACTATTGTTAGAATGTAAATCACAGGAGTGGTTCTCACAGGGCCTTAATGACTGGATTATAATGATTTGTTGTTCGCACATGAGGTAGTTAGCGCTTCTGCAACTTCTGAAGATGTAAGGAAATAGTCTTGTTCTTTAAATAATTGTAAGCATTTTTCCCACAATCTTACCTACGATATCATATCATAGTGTGGAGACCTTATTCAAGAAAAGGAAAACCAGCGCTTAGGCTCTGTTTAAATACTGTATTTAAAATTCAGAATAGGAGAGTAAATAATAAATAAGAGAGTTTTGCCATTAAAAAAATGAAAAGGGGGGAAGGGTATAGCTCAGTGGTAGAGCACATGCTTAGCATGTGCAAAGGTCCTGGGTTCAGTTCTCAGTACTTTCATTAAAAAACAAAAGGAAGAAGAATGAAAGGCAGAAACTCAAGATCTTGTGTCCTCCAGGCCTCTGAGGCTGCCACTTCCTTAGATTCCTAAACAAGATGGTGACAGTCCCAAGGAAGTTCGAGGTAGGGGGTGGGTCAGGGGTCATCTGCCCTGAGCACTGCTCCAGGCCGACTCAGAGTCCCCTCTCTCCTGCTCCACTACCCCCAGCCCGGTGTTCACAAGGCAGCTGACACCACACTAGTGATTTCGAGTTGTACTGAAGCCTGGATAAGAGTGAAGCAGAGGATAAATCTGGAAACAAACCTCTGGGTGCCTGGAGCCCCACTGCCCAGGGCAGCTTACTGGCCAGAAGTCTTTTTTTCTTTATCATCCCCATCGCTGAACTTTCTCCTCTTCTTTTGGTTCTCTCCCTGTGAAGACACCCCACCTCCCACTTTCGTTTAGAACCCCCAAGGGAACCACTAAAAGTTGCTGGTATTTTATTATGCAAACGAACTTGGCCCCCAAGAGTCTTACTCCAGGCTAAGAGAGGGTGAGGAAGTCATTTCTGATGTGCAACTAAGCAGTGCACAAGCTTCCCTGCCTCCCTGGAAAAACAGAGAACCCTGAAACTTTGAAATGAGTTTGTCCTGCTACCACCTCACCCCAGAGTCTTAGGGGATCCCTCTCTCTATCAGCACAAGTCTTTGTAAACTGAAGAGGGCAGCAGAATATCTATTGGTCCCAGGGGCCAGACTGTTTTTCCTCCGCCTTTATAGAGACGTACACGTAGATTTATCGCTAGCAGGTCTGGCTGCGGCGGCTTAAGCTTTTAGAAAAAATGGGTTTCTCAAGAGGAGAGAGACTGAATCTTGGGAAATGCCCATATTTAAGGGCTGGGAAGAGGAAACGGAACTTGTGCCAGGAACAGAAAGCTATCAGAGGCAAGGCCAAGGGATGAACAGAGGAAAGAGGTGGGCTCTGGGGCGCCCAGCCCAGCTCTGTCTCGCTGTCTGTGTTCCTGCAGGAGAAACCTCACCTCTCTCAGCCCAGTCCCATCTGGGGATGCAGGGATAATGGGAACCACCAAACAGGACAGACGGGAGAAGTACGTTTGTAAGCCGCTTGGCATGCAGCCCAGCACTTAATGGGGGCTCCAGAAATGCTTGTTACTGTGATCTTTAGAAGGGGGTAGCCCATGGTGCCTAGGTGGTGATGCCTGCTTGGTGCCGACTTGTCACTCAGGGAGTCCAAGGGCAGCTTCAAGAGATGGTTTTTGTCCAGGATGGAGGGCTTGGGGAGGAGAGCAGGTGAATCTGGGAGCCACTCCAGAGGCAGTGGGGAAGGGAGGCATTCCCTCTCAAGGTTTCAGTTCCCCACCTGGGGCAAAGGAGGTAGAACCCCACGTGGGGGAGCCCTCCCTCTTCCTGGCTTTGTGGAGGTGTCACATTCCAGCCCAGGCACCAATTTCCTCTTCCTTTCCCACCCTGCCCCCAACATGTCTCTCCGCTTACCCAAGCTGAGAAGTTTTCCCAGGGTTGCAGGAGAGCCTTAGGGGTGGCCAAGGGCACTTCAGACAGCCTTGTCCAGGTACCTGAGGTGTCCTGTTCCTCAGCTCCACCCTGCCCCCTTGCCTCCCTGCTTCTTCCCCAGGTGGGGTCACGGGCAAGTTTAGTGGAGATGCTGGTGTCAGACGTTCCTTCCAGACCCCCCCCCCCCCAGTTCTTTTCCTCCACATACCCTCTGTATCCTGGACATCCCAAACATAAAATTGAACTTAGGTCGTGTGGGGCCAAAGGGCATCTCATTAGGACAAGCAGGCTGCCCTAGCCCTGCCCTGGACCGAAGAACAGCTCCTCCCACCCTCCTCTTCGGTGGTTCCTCCCCGCACTCCACACAGCTGGGGGATGTGGAAGAGGTCACAGGACCTGGTCTGGCGTGCTGGTCTCCTGTCCCTGGGCACCATCATCCCTGGCTCTGGCCAACAGGCCAAGTCTTATGAGACTGCTAAGAATCCTTGCATGAGACGGAGTGACCGGGAAGCCAGGGCAAGGAGAACTGGAAATCCAAGCCTGATGTCATTCTGCTGTCCCTGTACATCCATTTTGCCAACATGTCTCTTGTCCAGACCCAGCTACCTCCCCACCTTGTTGTGTTTCTGGAGAGGCTTTGGGAAGGTCTAGGTGCCTAAGAGTTGCTGGTCCATATACCTCAAAGGGGAGGGGAGGAATATTCAAATTACTTAATGAGCAGAGTGGCATGGGCATCACCAATCCGAGCAGAGCTAGAGGTCCCCTGCTGCGCCAGGTATCATCCCTCTGCTGCTGCATCCTGGGGGAGGGCTGAGTGGTCCCAGGGACGGAAGGTGGGAGGCTCAGGCAGTAGCCCTTTGCTTCCCAGCATGGAAGTAGTTCAGTATTTCCACAGCGATATGGCCATTCCGGCAAGTTCTGCTATCGGCGCTGCCCACAGCAGCCAACACTAACTCTTTTTGCCAAGCCTCTGCCTGCAGCCTCTCCACGGGTTCTGCTGCCGTCCCTCCCCACCCCCAAGAGAAAGCTGTCTCTTGGTAATTCTCGTTCCTTTAAAGCTGCCCTTGAAAAAATAAATAAATAAATTAAATAAAGCTGCCCTTGAAAAGCAGTGCAGCCACTGAACTAGGACTCACAGGGAAACGCCCAGTCCTGGCTCTGCTTCTCTCTACCTGTGCAACCTGGACCAAGTCCACTCAGCTCTCGAAGTCTTGTTTTCTCACCTGTAAAATGGGCTAATACCCAGGCTTTCCACCCTGCAGGTGCTGGTGTGTATCAAATGACCGCATACAGAGGTGCTTTATAAACCTCTTCTCAGATGTCACTCTTTTATTCTGCTGGTGCCTCTATGAAAATGCTAAGACAGACAATAACGTATCCCTTCTCCACTCCTCTTGGGACGGTCTTGCTCTCACCTTTGAAGGACAGCAGAGTCCTCAGCCCAGGATAAAGCCTGCCCCAGCCCACCCTGGTGGTAGGAGAAAGAGTAACCCGAGGACCCAGCCCCATTCAGAGCTCTTATGCCACTGTCAGAGCTCGTATGCCGTTCAAGGAGGGCTTCCTGAAGGAGGGAACAGGCCAGACAGAGGGCTTGCCAAGGAGGCGTGAAGTCAGGAGAAACTGTACAGGTAGAAAACGAGGCTTTCTGTTCACCCCAGGACCAGCTCAGGAGTTCAAATCCTGGCTCTGCCCCTTTCCTATGGCATCAGCTTGGCATTTACTTTACCGGAGTCTCTATTTCTCAGGAATAAAGTGGGAGCAAAAAAGTCTGCCTCATAGAGTGGCTGTGAAGATGAAACAAGATTATATATGCAAAGCATTTAGCATGGTGCCTGGCATACAGCAGGTGCTCAATAAATGAGAGCTTTTAATGAAAGTATCTCCACCCTAGGTCACCCTGCAGAAGCTGAAGGCAGAGGAGTACATCCAACAGAAGAGGGAGCTCCTGGCCCTCTATCGGGACGGGGACAGGAAGTCCCCAGGAACCAGGCCCTCCACACCGTCCCCTCCTTCCCCACCTTCCCCGGAGGGCTCTCAAAGCAGCGTGGAGGGGAGGTAAGACCACCAGGGAGCACAAGGTCTCCCAAAGTAAGGGGGCTGCAGGCAGGGAGGGAGGGAAGAGGAACCCACAAGGCTGGGAAATGGCAATACAGCTTTTGGTGGGGGTTAGGACTAGTTTGAGGGACCCAGGCTACAGGTTGGAGCAGAACAGGTTGGCATGAGCCGTGTGAAGGGCCACATGGGATTAGCCAGCCTAAGGTTGGCACAGGGTAAGGGAAACACACAAAAGGCACACATTCCTGAGAAGAGCAGGCCCCCCAGGCCAGGCGCGGAGAGTGAAGTGCTGTTTTGCAGAATGTCAGAGCTGCAGGGACCGGACTAGTTCAAATCCCCAGAGAGTGTGAGAGGTTCATCCAGATTAACATAGCTGTTGAACTGCATGGTTAAGGAGGAAAAAAGAGTCCATCACTGGGGGGTAACCTCAGGGGAGCTCAGGAAGTACTCAGCAAATAGCTGATACAAGGTTCTGGACCAAGTGCAGGGGCTACAGTCTAGCCAGTGAGATGAGAAAAGCTGTTAGTGCAGCAAAAAGGTGATAACAAAATAAGCTTGGAGGAGAGTCCATTTCTGGATGGAGTGATCAAGGAAGACTCCCTGGTCTTGAACTTGACTGTTCAGCATCTGACTCTGACCATCCGCTATTAATTGTAGGATTCCCGAGGGCTCGACTGCCATCCCCCACCTAGTGGTGACAGAAGACACAGATGAAGATGCTCCCTCAGTACCAGATGACACATCGGACTCTGGCTATGGCACTCTGGTCCCAGGCTCTCCCAAGGCGTCCCACTCCCCGCTGAGCCGTCTCCGCTCAAGGGCCCTTCGGCGAGACCCTCGCCTCACCTTCTCCACTCTGGACCTCCGAGATGTTCCTTTGCGACCCCAGCCTCCTGACCCCCAAGCTCCCCAACGCCGAAGCGCCCCTGAACTGCCAGGGCAAGTTATCCAGAAAGGAGACAGCCTTCCCAGAAGAGACCCACCGAGCTGGTCTGAGGAAGAAGACAGGACCTCGGCGGGAGGGAATGTGGTAGTGGAAACCTTGCACAGGGCCCGACTTCGCGGGCAGCTCCCCCTCTCCCCGACCCACACAGACTCTGCTGGGGAAAGCCCCTGGGAATCCTCCGGGGATGAGGAAGAAGAGGGACCTCTCTTCCTGGGACCCAGCTACACCCCCTCTCGCCACCCTCTCCGGGCTGAGGACATGCTCAGAGAGATCCGAGAGGAACTGGCCAGCCAACGGATTGAGGGTGTCCCCGAGCCTGGGGACAGCAGGCCACGGAAGCTGACTCGGGTCCAACTGCAGAGGATGCGTGGGCCTCACATCATACACCTGGACACACCCCTGTCCACATCGTAAGTGCAAAGGGGATGCTGGCATGGGAGGTAGCAGCGGGGAGGCCAGGATGGAGCAGTAGGGGTGCCAGAGCAGGAGGCCGGTGGAGAGGCGGGTCAGTATAGGAGGGCAGGACTAGAGGGGCCTCTAGCCTCACTCCACTCCATTTCTGACTGCCTGACACCTGCCTCTTTCCTTTTCAGAGAGGTGTGAGGACCACTAAAGACCCTCGGCATTTCTCCCAGAGGGAATCTCTCCCTAAGAGTGTTGGTCACCATCTTCACCTCCGGACTCTACCTCAAGGACACTTCCCTGGGCACTCTGCCCTTCCTATTCTGAGGACTTTGGGGATCAAGAGCTGTACATTTGTATATCATAGACACACCAGAGGCCCACATAAAGTTGTGCATAAAAATGGCCTCCCAGCCCATGCTACGTGAAGGTAGAGGAAAAAGAAGTGGGGGCAGGGGGTGGGGGGTCACAGAGTGAGCTCAGGCAACAAATCATGTCAGTGCCCTTCATGGTGGCAGGGTATCTCTCACCCATCAGGATCTTGTACTCTGGACCCATCCCCCACACCCACCACTCAGAAAGACCACTTCCTCCAAGAGGAGAGCTTTAACTGGAGAGTTTTAGTGTATTTACAAAAGAACACAGCTCCCGGCAGGAGGCCCCATGGTTTTGTGCCTCCCCTGCCTTGGGACAGTTCATCTTACTCTGTGCTTGTTCAGGCAGGGGACAAAGGGTGCCAGGTTTCTATTAGTGTACATACTGGATAAAAAGATTGCTTATCTACTGTGAAACAGGCTCAGGGACCAACAAGGGGCTGCCAAGCAGCCTTGCTGGGTTCTCCAAGTCCAAAATGGGCAATGAGGCATGGCGCCCCTCTTCCCTGCAACCACGGCCTTGGGCTCCTGGCACACTCAGCCTTTCTCGCGAGGACACTCTCCCCCCACCCTATATTACACACACACACAACTCAGCCTTTCTCACGAGGACACTCACCCCCCATACTACACACACAACTCAGCCTTTCTCACGAGGACACTCCCCTCCCCCATATTACACACACACACACACACACACACTCAGCCTTTCTCGCGAGGACACTCCCCCCCATACTACACACACACACACACACACACACACCTGACCGGGAGCTGAGAAAAGCTATGTACACTAAGGGAGTAGCACCAGGTGAGTGGCTGCTAGATCATGCTTGCTCCTCCAAGACCTTCCTCTCCAGAAAAAAGGGGGTCCAGAGGGCATCTCGAAGGTCCTTCCGAGCTGCCCAGGGGGCAGGAAGCAGCCGTCCTCGGGGCGGCCCCCAGGAGGCGGGGCGTGGCCTCACCGGGGAAGGCCGGGGGCGGGGCCGCCCAGCGCCTCCTCGATGTCCTCCAGGCACCCGAGCAGGTCCATGTCCCGGAGCACGCGTCCCAGCAGCTCCAGCGTGGCCTCGCGCCGCGGGGTGCGCCGCCTCCAGGCCGCCAGCATGCTGTACTGTGCCTCGCGCAGGCAGCGCCCGTTCTGCAGCTCCAGCCGCTCGATCTCGTGCTCGCTCAGCCCCAGCCGCCGCATGAACTCCTTCCAGCGCGTTGGGGGCACGCCGTCCACCACCGCATACAGCGTTCTCGGGTCGGCTGCGGGCGGGCGGGCGGCTCGGTGAGACGGGAGCAGCAGCCCTCCCGGCCCCGCCCCCGCGCCTCGGGCGCCCCGCCCACCCGCATCCCCGGCCCGGGCTCCCCGCCGGGATGAATGAGGAACTCACAGTCTGCGAGCTGAGCCGGGGCGCTGTGGGCGCTGTGGGCGCCGGCCTCCCACTGCTGAACAGGAGTGGGGACGGGAGTGGAGGCTGGAGGCGCAGGGAGGGAGAGAATGGCGCCAGCCCCCTGGTGGGGCGGGGCCACCTCTCTGAGGGGTGATGCAACTCTGAAGTTGGACCAGTCACAGTGGGTGAAGGTGGGACTAGAGGCGGAAATGAAGTCTGGGACGGGACTGGAGCCCGTGGGGGGACTGAAGCTTGGGCTCAGGGCCAGGGGCTCCGGCTCCCCCTGAAGGAGAGAGAGCAGAGTTTTAGTGAGAGGGGAAGAGGAAAAACTGCCCTAGCCCTCGTTATTCTGGATTCCGGATGGGAGTTGGGGCTTGAGGGAGTTAGGGGACCCCCCCGGGCGAAAGGTGATCCGGGTGATTTGGGTGTTAAAATATGACGGTGGACAGTCAGGGAAGACCGAGGTTAGTTCCCTCGCTTTCATCTTACCTCCTCTACAGGTGTCGATTTCCCACAAACTGAGAAAAAAAGAAACAGAGCGTCAGAAATTTCACTTCCTCTCAGCCGTGGCGCCCGTACTGGGGCTGGCGGTGGGCACTTGTGGTGACATGCTTCAGGGCCGATGTGGCCCCTGGGACGCGAGAACTGCTGATGCAGGACTACCTCTCACCAGCCATCCAGGGCCACCTTGTGCCAGTGGGGTCCTTGGCAGCGAACTAAAGGAACCTCATTTCCCTCCACGCCTGTGCATCCCACCCACCCAGCCGCCTCCCACATCCCCATCAGCACCCTTTCCCTTCCGGAAGGCGCCACTCACTAATGGAGTAGAGCTTGGGCTTCCACCGTTGGTAGCGGCACACTAAGCCAATGAAGAGGAAGGATGCCAGGCAAAGACCGAAGACGATCACCAGGGACAACAGCACGATGGTGCCTGGAGACAAGCTGACTGCGGTCAGAGGGCAAGGGCAGCGGGAGGCGACAGGGCTGGATGGACGGGGGCAGGGGCAAGACGGAGAGGGCCGGTGCGCATGCGCACTAGGATATTTCTCCTCACCTGGGTCCTGAGATTTCCGAGTTTCAGATACGATTGGACATAACTTCTCACACTCTAGGCTCTTACACCTAAAAGAGAGTAGGGGCCCACCTGTAGGAGGAATTCAGGGGGAAAAAAAGGAAAAAAACGCATAGATAGTTGGAAATTCTTCGCTTTACATATATTTTAGCTATCTCTTGATATCTTGGAAATTACACCCATCTTGGGAATTAATGCAGAGGAAAGAAACATTAGTTAATCCCAGAATCACTTAATTTTAGAGCTGGAGTTGATCTTGAAGAGACTGTGTAGAAAAAGTTCAAAGCAGTCAGAGTCAGGTATAAATTCCAGCCCATTCATTGGCTAGCAGTGTGACTCCAGACAAGTCACTTCACCTGTAACCTCAGTTTCCTCATCAGGAAACTAGGCACCCTACCCCCTGTCAGGTTGAGGAGAAAGTGAGAAATTACGCGTGACATATAGTAAGCGCTTGATAAATCGAGACTGTCATTGAATCGTTATTTCATCACTGTTTTCCTGGTGAGAATCTGTAGCCAAGAGAGTTCAAAGAGCTTTTTCTCTAGACGACACTGCTAGTGACAACACTTCACTTTGAGAGAGGGGTTTAGCACACAGGTGAGCAATTTAAAAATATATATTGCTGGGGGTGGCCAGAGAACACTCTAGAATGAGTGCATTTTCCCGTGTTGGGAGCTGGCACTGGGCAGCATGGACTGATGAGAACTACATCAGAGGTCCAAGAAGGAACTTGAGAAGGTGGGTTCTCAGCAGGAATCTGAAAGCAGGGAGAGGTCATCTTACCCACATAACAAGCGCGTGGCAGGAACCACAGGGAATGGATGTAAAGCTCTTTCAAGGAGAAGAGAGGAAACTTGATGGAAACAAGAAAATAGTTTCTTGTCAGACACTCTCTAGCTATATTTTTTGTGGTTCTTACAACTTTGCCAACCAGCTGTCATTATCCTTACTTTAAAGGTTCAGAGATGTTAAGTCACTTGTCCAAGGTGGCACAGCCAGTAAGCGGCTAGGCTGATATTTAAACCAACGGTAGTTCAATGTTAGAGCCCTCAGTTTCCTCTTTGCAAGCGAGTGTGCAAGAACAGCCTCTTGCTGTTCAGAAAGAGTCAGGAGTGAGGAGGCCTGGTCAAAGGAGCTGGGGAGAAAAAACCATACTGCATCAAACCCAAGATGCCATCAATTAGGGGCACCATTATTTACATCCTACACAGAGAGAGCTGTCAATTAAGCCATGATACACCATCAATTGTTGTAAGATGCAGGCTGATTTCAGTGATGTAAAAATACGTTCCTAGAATCAACAGTAGAGCCTGTCACCCAAGAATCTGAATGTCTTTGGAAAAAAATCTGAATGTCTAAAAAGAACTGTGAGTCCCTGGCGGGTATGAGCCTCTATCCACAAAGACTTCTTAAGATTTTTGGAATAAGCTGGCAGCAGGCAGGACTGTCTGGTTATCTTGACATGAAGTGTCTTCCACCCAAACAGCCAGTAGGAGCCAGAGCACCCTGGGCTCCTGTCTGGCTGGTGGGTCCTCCCACAGCCTCCCCATCCCACACCCTGCACTCCCGATCTAGTGCCCCAGAAGTACTCACTTAGCACAGGAGACACACTTGTTATCTCTTAGAAAGAACCCCAAGTGGCAGTTGCAGACAGTGTCCTGTCTCTCCTGGCCTGTGGGGAGAGATGCAGCAGGACTGAAAGAGGGTGCCTACCCTCTCCATGCCCTGAGGACTGGAGGGACAGCTCTCAGAGGGGCAGGGGTAAAGCAAGAGGAGACCTTCCTGCAGAGACGGGGCGAGGAGAGGGGTTGGGAGAGCCATACTCACAGAAGAGATGCACCGTGCCGTTGGGGCAGTGGCTGCAGTCCAGGCACCGGAAATGCGTCTCACTCCAATATTGTCGGTACTGGTTCTTCCTGCAGCCGCACACAGTGTCCCGGTCCACTGCACAAGGAGTAATCTCCACCTGGGCCATCTCTGGTGAGGGGAGGAGAGGGCTATGAGTCCTCACCATCCACCGGCTATATGTCTCTCTGTGTAACACACGCTCACACCCGTGCACTCACTCACAGGTGCACACACGTCCTTGCCCACCCCCAGCGCACAGATTCATACACCCTCCCCAGAGACAGGACGCGCACACCCCTCTGAACACCCACCTGACATGGTCTGTTTAGAGCGCCGCCCCCTCCTGGGACTCACCCTTCCGGCACTTGGAGCAGCTCAGACATTGTCTGAGATGGTTCTCTAAAGCAGTGTAGGTGCCGTTGGGACACTCCCTGCAGTCCGTGTCCCGCCCCACGTCCGGACAGTCGTTGTACAGGTAGGTGCCTGTGATCGGGGTGTCAGGGTCAGGCTGCAGCCAAGAGCTCGGGGAAAGGGCCCCAGGCCAGGGAGGACCGCCAGGGCACTTCCTGAAGTCTCTAGGAGAGGAAAGGAGGGAGAAACTCCCAGCCCAGGAGTGGGAGCAAAGTCAGGGACCCCAGGTTCCAGAACACCTAGAAGCAGCAAGGCCCTATAATAGCAAGAGTCCCAGGGTTACCCCTCCCTCCTACCTTTGTGGCACTTTGTGCAGCAAATGGAACTATTTTGAGGGTGGCTGTATTTTCCCTGGGGACACAAACTCTCTCTCTTCTCCCGGTCCGCGGGGTGAGGGACCAGTCCATGAACCCCTGTGGGGTACACATCCACCAGCAGAGCCCAGAGCACCTGGGGAAGAGTCGGATGGAGGAGGCCCCATCAGGAGTTGGATGGAGGAGGCCCCATCAGGGGTGGGGGGCTTCGAGGTAGCAAGTCTAAGACCCTTCCAGCTCAAGCCCTTTCCCGGTGGAACATTCTCCCCAGGCCACTCCCGCTCACACTCCACATTTTCCTCCAAGCTTAGCTGTTGGCGCCACACCATCTTAATAGTCCTCTACTTGTCCTGTGTGTTCATTTTTGTCCCTCCAGCTCAAGGCTGGTAGAACCCAGGCCGGGCTGTATATCATCCTTAAGATGTTCAAGCACTTCTTTGGGCTGGGAACAAGCAGGTTACTTCAGTTACCTCTGGCCCTTCCAACAAGCTCCCTTCCAAACACCACCCTTCCAACAGATTGGGGTGGTGTTTCTCCATCTAGGCACCGCATTCACAGCGTGTTCACTCTGAACATTCACCGAGGTGAACAGTTAGGATCTGGGCACTTGCCTGTATTATGTTATGCCAGGAAAAGCATGTTTGTAAACTCAGATTGGAGTGGAGGTGAGTGATGTTCCTGTGGACACCATTCCTGGGCAGTGGGCAGAGGCAAGAGGAAGGGTTTTTTTGTTTGCTTGTTTGTTTTTAAATTTTTTTTTAATGGAAGGACTGGGGATTGAACCCAGGACCTCATTCATGTTAAGCATGTGCCCTACCACTGAGCTATATCGACCCCCCACAAGAGTTTCTTCATAAATTTGTACCAAAACCTCACACAGGATCCTGCCCTCAGACTCCTTGCTGCATCTCCTCCCACCACTAAATCTGTACAAGTACCCCAGATTGGGAGGGGAGTGGAAAAAAAGGTTCAGGGTCAGGGATGAGGTAGGCAGGTGATGAAGAGTGGGCAAAGGCATGTAGGTTATACGCAACTAATGCTGGCCAGATAGGGATCGGCTCAAACAACCATCAAGCTGGGAGCTGAGGGTGTGCCAGGGAGTCCCTCTGCACACAGGGGCATCCTGGGAGGCCAGTTTTCCAGCCTCAGGCCAAGCCCACAGGCAGCCTCAGAATCACTGTCCCAGCCCTGGCTTCAGAGCTGGGACGGCACAGCCAGGAGGCAGGGCTGCACTCCAACCTAGACTTCGCTTTTTCATCTCCTACCACCTTTCCCTGGTTTTCCCTGACCTTGACTTTTTTTTCTCTGCTATAAAATTCGCTTTACCTAACCATAAGAGGACGTCCTCCAAGGATGTTAAACCTTAGGAACTACAGACTAATCAGATCACAGACTCCCCAGCCCAGGACCGGGACCGGGCCCGGACCGGGACCAGGACCAGGATCGGGACCAGGACCAGGACCAGGGACCAGGACCAGGGACAGGGACAGGGATCGGAGGGCTTGGCAGCCTGAAGCAGGTAGGCTGGTAGGCAGGTCCCACCCTAGTCACCCACTGAGTGTCGCTGCAGCTGCCCAGAAGCCCCAGCCTCAGCCACAAGGCCCAGAAACCCTCCTGCAGGGTTGGCCACTCCAGCACTGTGCCAGCTCCCCTTCCAGGGCAACAGGAAGAGCTTGGGGTGTTTATGGGAAGAACTTCCCAATCTTGAAAGTGTGGTTCCTTTCCCCGAAGAGAGCTCGCAGCACCTAAGGTCACTGGCACTTGGAATTCCATCCAGGCGCCTGGGAGCAAAGCCAAGGGGCAGAGACAGAGTCAGGAAAAAGAACTGGGGGGCTCTGGTTCCGGGACAGCCTGCGGGAAGACTTCCAGGGACGACTGGCCTGTAAAGAAAAAGTTTCCCAGGAGGAAGGGAGGGGGGCTTTCTCAGGCCACATGCCCCCCACCACCACTCTCCAGCACTTGGGGGGTTAAGTCAGATCCGGGAAAGGGAAATCTTTTCCCAGAAGCTCCGCCCAGTGACTCAGGCCAGAGGGCGGGAGGAGACCTAGGGAGGGAGAGGGAACCAGCAGCTTCCCCAGCTCCTCAAGGGTCATGAGTCAGCAGAAAGGCTGAAGGGACCAGCCCGCAACGGGATCCTGTCTAATCCTTTCCTCCTGGGGGCCAGCCTCTCCCTCCAGTCCCCACGCAGTGCCCCCTTTCCTCCCCGCCTCCTCCTCCAAAGAGTCAGGGAGGGACCTCAGTCCCTCTTGGCCCACTTTTTCGGGAAATGGCTCCCTATCCCATCCCATCTCAAAAGGAAGTCTCTGTCGACCCCTGGCTTCCTCCCATCAGGCCACTCCCCGCCCCTCCCTGAGGGCCACTCAGCTCCTTCCCACCTCAGTATCCTTCCTTTAGACTCGGCCCCTCTGGGCTCCTCCTCCTGGTTCAACCAGTCCCCCTACAGATAAACCCTTTCCCTGGGTTATCCTGTGAGCCCCCGACACTCCCCAGTTCCAGCAAGGAGCAAACCAAGGCTGCCCTCCTGCCGGGGTTCACTGCCTTCCCATAGCCTGGCTGGTTCTGGCCAGTTAGGTTGGACTTGGGGGGCCGTCTTGGGGTCCCCAGACAATCCCTAGGAAATAAGGCCAGTTCTGACTCTCCACAGCCCTTCCCACAAGCCCACTGGCAGCACAGGAAAAACTCTAGAGTCCTGAACACCCAGTTCTAGGAGGGAGGGCGTAAGCAAGAAGGGTCAGAAGATAACCAGCCCTATTTCCCGAGTCTCCCCCAACCCCCAGCAGTGCCCTAGCCGGCCCATTCTGACCCCAAGAGCCAGACCCCACCAGTGGGCACACTTCCTTGGCGCCAGCTGGCTCCAGGGAGCATATGCTTAGCAGCTGCGTGTTGCAGCAAAACAGCAGAAGTAGGAGGTGAGTTCTGAGGGCCCAGACCCCAGACCCCAGCCAGCCTGAGTGCCATCGCCTGGAGCTGGGGAAGGGCAGGAAGCTGGAGGTGCCTGTGGAGAGACAGTTGAGGGGGTGGCCCAGCACCCTTCCAACTCCCCCACAACTTCCGCCTGGGGAGGCTTTTAAGTGTGACTTCCGGTGCTGGGGCTGCAGAGTGGGGGCGGGGGAGCTGAGAGCAAGCGACCCTGTGGTCTGACTCCAAACCAGCTGCCTGGGGACCACTTCGCTGTCCCATCCCACATTAATTTGTTCATTACGTTAAAACACGTGTGGTCAAAAGCTTTGAGGAGCTCACGACCTGCATTTCTCCAAGGCCCAGCTGAGACGCGTCTCCCTCCCCTGCAGCCTTCCATTGAGGCTAACCCCACCCCACCCCATGAACTTTAAAGACATGAATTAACCGTATCTATTTTGGGCTTTCACCATGATATAACTACCTTGGGTAAGTAGGTATGATGTCCCCAGACAGACCATAAACCATGTCACAAGAGATCAGAAAGAGTGTGTTGGTCAGAGATAATCTCATGCTTGGCACCCAGAGCTCGGGGAGCAAAATAAACATGGATTGATTGGCTGGTTGATTTTATGACTCTGTCTTCCACTCCAGTTAAAGCCAGTGACGATCAAAGTGGGAAGAGGGGAGTCAGTGCTCCCCTGCTCCGTAGGCACATGTTTATCTCCAGGAGAGAGCCGCATCGCTCTCCTTCCCACACACAGGCACGCACGCACACACCCTCACTGGAGATGCTGACGAGACTCCTCTCCTGAGAATGCCGGGTGAGTGAAGGTAGCATGTACAGAGGACACAGAGGTGGATAAGAGTCTGAGAACCTTGCTCTAGCCTGTTAGATACGCTCTTTACTTGGCTAGTCCCTGGACCCTTAACACACTCCAAACGAAATCCATCAACCTCCGGGCCTGGACAAATCTCACACCACCTACTTCACAGCATCAATGCGGAGACCTTTGCCACCCTTCTCTCCTCAAGGCCCCATCCCTCCCCTGCTGCAGCCGGGTCTGTGGTTCATCTGCCCAGGCCTTCTGCGGCCATCTCTCAGGCCTCTCCAAGCCCGTGGGTTGCCTCAGCCCAGATCACTGCAACTGTCTTCCAGCCTCTTTCCAGCCCCAATCCATCCCACACACTTTCTTATCTGCATGCAGGCTTCAACTTGCAACCACAGTTGTGGGAGTTTTCCTCAAACATCATTTCTGTGGGTCCCTCCTTCCCTGAATGAGGACTTGCAGAACTACCTCACTGCTGTTCTGAACACATTCCCAGCTGCAGCTGCCCTGAGAGAACCATTTATGAATGAATGAATGAATGAATGGATTCCTCTACTGGGGACCACAGTAAAGAAGCTTCTCTCCTCCCATCCCCCCACTTTCTCCAATTTTCTCCTTCTCATTTCTCTTGTTCCTCAGCAGGGTCCTTCCCCTCCAGCCAAGGTGCTCAGCTTCCTGCCACCACCAGCTCCCAACACAAAATCCCATCTCTCCAGTCCTCTGCTCTCTCTTAAACCAGTTCCCCTTCTCTCTAGTTTCCTGCTAGTCCGGGACTTCAAATCTCAGCTCCAAAACCACTTCTCTCTGAAGGCGTTCCCTCCCTCATTCCATCCTTTATTCACTCAACAAACAGTTAAGGAGCACCAGCAAGGTGCAGGTCCCATAGGGCTGCCAAGGATGCTGAGATAAATGCACAAAATGAACACACTGCTTGTGCTTGGCTTGTGCTCTTGGTTGAGTCAGAGGCAGGCGACTGTGGGCTCTGCATCTCTGCAAGGAGAGCTCCAGAAGCCGGGCACTGGGGTTGAGATCTGCCAAGCAGAAAAGGCAACAGGATGGCGCTCACGCCCCTCTTGGTCCTGCCTCCCATCAGTGTTCCAGACATCACTCCACAACGCTTTTGTGGACATTTCCCCCCAGATACTTGAAAATCATTTTTTGCTGTAAGCTGTCTAGGCTCCAAGAAGCTCTTTGAGAGCAGCAAGATCTTGTGTGCCCTGTCCTAGTCTCTCCTGTATTCTCCCCTCTCTCCACACCTCCACCCCACACACTGACACAAGTGCGCACACACACACACACACACACACACACACACACACACACACACACACAGCGTCCCCTGCATTGCCTGCTGAGTGGCGGGCAGCTGGAGATCTCACAGACAGCCTTGCCCAGCACTTCAGACCTCCTGTTTCCCCTCCAGCTCCGGGCTGATCTTGGTCCCTTAGCATCACACCAGCCACAGCCCCAGGCTCATTCCTTTCTCTCTTCAGGCTCCCTGTTCCCTCTGTTTTCCAAACACAGTAGCGACTGAGTAATCACCACCACCACTACTATTACTAACAGGATAAAAACTAACGTTTTTTGAGTGCTTTCTGTTTGCTATATACCCTGTTCCTCTTCTAGAATGTAGATTCCATGAAGGCAGAGATTTTGTTCACTGCTGTAATCCCAGCACCTGAAAGAGTGTCTAGCACAGAGCAGGCACACAGAAGCTGAGTACTTAATATGTACCAATCTGTTTCATGTCCAGAACTACATTATGGTGTTGTGATATTGTGTCCGTCTTAAAGATAAAGAAACAAGGCGTGGAGGGGTTACATAAGCTGCTCAAGTCTAGGCAGCTGGTACCTGAGGGAGCCAGGAATCAGGCAGGTGAAATACTCCCCGGAGAAAAGAGAAGTAGGAAGGCAGGGCACCTGGAGCGGGGCGGGGGGCTGGCAGAAGGGCAGCCTAGAGACAAGGGAAGGATGGGCCAAGGGAGAGCAGAAGAGGGGCCATGAGGGAGAGAGCTGCTGCGTGGGCAGTCAGGGTCGAGAAATGTGGACCTGGGCAAAGAGAGAGAGTGAGGAACTGGAGAGGAAAGGTTCACAAAGGAGATTCTGAGAAGTTGAAGGAGGCTTCTGGGAGACTTGGAAGAAAAGGAAGGAGTGATTAGGGGAGATGGTAGAAGACCCTGGGGAGAGGAGGTGGGGGGAGGCAAGTGGGGGGGTGTTTGGGCCTGGGAAGGGCCAGACCCCTGAAGAAAGTGGCCAGCGCAGTCCCCCCTACCCTGACTAGGTGGGGGAGGGGGCCAGGGGTCTCTGCCCAGGAAGACTCCAGGACACGGAGGAATCAGGGATACACTGAAACAAGGCTGAGGCAAGAGAAAGGGACATTTTCCAGTGACGAAAACAACTGTCTACCAACTTCCCCAAACTGAGCTGTAGGAGAAAGAAAGAAGCAATCTGTTGTTTGGGTCTGTGGGAGGGGGATGGGGGGCAGGCACAGGGGTTCTGAGACTGTGGAGGGGGGTCAGTCTAACAGACAGGGGCCACAGACCAAGGGTGAAGAATGCCCCCCAGGTGGGAGGCCTGGGCCTGGGGAGGCCTCGGAGTTGCCTGACCCCAACCAGTTTCCCACTCCTCTCCCGAATGCCCCCAACACACAGCATCCCGACCACGCTCTCCCCAGCCCATTGCATCTCCCAGACTCAGTTTCCCCACTTTCCCAGTATCCAGCTCCTGGCCTCCAGCAGGGTCTGCTCGGCCAGGCCCATGGCAGCCTCACCTCTCCACAGCCCAACATGCTCCCAGGCAGCCAGGGGACCCGCCAGACAGAATTCTGAACCATCAGGACCCAGAGAGGAACAACCTTTCTTCTTCCACTCCTTTCCTTTCCCCAGTGGGTCACCTGCCCCCACATTTCTGGGCACCCCCAGCCCCAGCAAACTTTTTCTGCTCTCGGGGCCCAGCTCCCTTCCCCTCCTGGCCTTCCAGACTCCCGTGCCCCGGACTCAGGGCAGCAGATGAATGGGCCATTTTGAGGTCGAGCCACACAGGCCCTCGGCCCTCGGCCCTTGGCCCTCAGCCCTCTCTGCCCCAGGCGCCCCTCGCCCACCTGCCCACTCCGGCCCTTGGTCCCCGGACTCACCAGGGGCAGCAGCAGGCCAGGCACGGTGGGGAGGCCCATGTCCGGCCAGCTGGGGCCTCTCACTCCCCCATCAGGGCTCAGGCCTGGGCGGCTAGACGACTGTGGCAGTGACACAGTCCCAGGATGAGCCGGGACCTACCGGACCCGAGGTCCCAAGTGGATCCCGGGCGTTGGGTCAGGGAGTTGAGGGTTGAGACTGGGGCAGAGATCACAGCCCGGTCCCAGGGCCCTCAAACCCGGAAGGCCAGGACTGAAGCTTGAGTTCGGAGAACTCGGAGAAAATTAAAGCAGAGAGGAGGAGGAGGTGGGAGGGGAAGGCAAATGGGGTGTTGCAACCTCGGGACAGGAAGAGCCGGGGGTGGAGGCGGGAGGAGGCGGGAGGAGGCAGGAGGTGGGGGCCAACGTTCCTTAACCCTTCGCAGCCAGTCCGAGGCACCGGCAGCCCGGGTCCAGCAGCCAGTCTGATCACTCCCCGCCAAACACCTAGGGGCGCCCGACTCCCCACCACCACCCGGCCTTTCCCAAATGAATGGCAGTAAAGGACTCAGGGCTTTGGAGTCCGACTCCCTGGGTTCCAGATCAGAATTCTCTACTTTTTAGCTGGGTGGTCTGGGACAGACTCTCGGAGCCTGGGTTCCAGTTTGCAAAACAGAGAGACCCTATCTCATGCAGTTGCTGTAAGGATTTTTTGAGCCTGGACAGATGGACAAGCACCTGATGCCTCAGTCTTCCTTAGGACCTCTTCTCTTTTCCCCAGAGTTCTCCTGACACCCTAAGCTCCCACTTTCTTGGGAACTGACCCCTCTAACCCAAACTTCAGAGTCAGTCCTAACCCTGAATGGGGCTATAGCCCATCCAGTCTCTGCCCTGCGGGGCCCCCACCTGCTAATCCTGGCTCTGCCTCCAAACAACGCAGGACCTCCCACAAGACAGACCTTGGTTATTCAATGAGAGTGACGGTGATGGCCTACCTTGGTGGGGAAGGTGGTACCACGAGGATTAGTGAGATCACATCGGTGAGGATGCTGTGGAGTTACCCATCTCTCCGTCAGGTATGGCCAGTCCATTCCCCGTGCCCTTTTCCCAAGTATTCAGATACATCAATCCTAGCTGACCTCGGAGGCAATTTCCTGCAGCCAATCCCCCACCCCTGCTTTTACAGATGAGAAAACTGAGGCTGAGGGACAGGCAAGTCATGTTCCCTGCAGAGCCAGCTAAGACCCTAGATTCCTGGCTTCAGTCCCATTTTGCTACGACAGACATTTGCCTCTTTTCCATTCGTCCTTTTCAGTCAGGCCCCACACCCTGACTCTTTGAGTATTTTATGCCACTCCCATCCTAGCAGGACACTTCCCAAATGAATCCCACAACAAGGGTACAACATTCACCAGAACATTCTCTGGACACAATGACCTACTCTATAGCCAGTCCAGGCCTGGGGTTCTCCAGCTGTTGAGGTCCGCTAGAAATGCGGGGGACCAGACAGGAGGTGCCAGGGCTTTGTGACTTTGCATCAGAGCTCTTGGCCCCTTTTCCTCCTGATCTATCAGCTGAATCCTCACCCTGGGATCCACCCTACCTGGTCCTCCCTGGTCTCCCCTCTGCGATCCCAGGGGCAGAGCGTCTATAGATGTGAGTGGAGCTTGGATACCCCCACCTCTGGCTGACTTCACTCCAGCCCATCCTCTAGCTTCTGAGGAACAAGATGGTTAAAGCTGGACTCACAGAGGAAGGAGGTCACCTTCACCAACACCCAGGTAGGCTCCAAGTACAGTAAGAGTGGGCCCAAAGCAAAGCTCTTGAAGAAGCAGGGTCATTGAAGTCAAGTGCAGGAGTCAGATGGCCCAGTTTCTAGTGTGAAGAGGAGAGCTGCAGCCTCACCTAAAACCAGGAAACAGGCCGGTACCCCTCACAGCACATGCACTGAGGAATACTTGCACGTAAAGTGTTTAGCAAGTGTTTGCCTCATACTAAATTCATTCTCCGTAAGTGGTAGCAATGTTAATAGTTTGTATTAACAATGAATAACATTACCATATGATCGAACAATCCCACTCCTGGGCGTATATCCGGAGAAAAATATAATTCTAAAAGACACATGCACCCACAATGTTCACAGCAGCACTATTTACAGTAGTCAAGACATGGAAACAACCCAAATGTCCATCGACGGATGACTGGATAAAAAGATGAATATATATGTGTGCGTGTGTGTGTATATATATGAATACTACTTAGCAATAAAAAAGAATAAAACAACACCATTTGCAGCAACATGGATGGACCTGGAGATTGTCATTCTAAGTGAAATAAGCCAGAAAGAGAAAGAAAAATGCCTTATGATATCGATTAAATGTGGAATCTTAAAAAAAAAGGACACAAATGAACTTATCTACAAAACAGAAAAAGACTCACAGGTGTAGAGAACAAACTTATGGTTACCAGGGATTAAAAGGGGCAGGAAAGGATTAATTTGGAATTCGGAAATTGCACCTCTTGGGGAGTGAAGGAACTGTTACCTATCTTGATTGTGATGGTGGTTTCATGGATGTAGACATCTATCAAAATTCATCAAATTGTACATTTGAAATATGTGTACTTTACTGTACAGGAATCATACCACAATAAAGGTTTTTTTTTTAAAAAAAAACAATAACAACTTCAATGTCCTACTTTTAAGGTTACAAGGAATTTTTAACAGTCTGCACCAACGGTCAAGGCCGTGACACATAGCTCACCACAAAAGAATTGCTTTCAGTGTTTAGGATAAACGCCTACTTATTCAGCAAGTTTAAAGTCTTCAGAAATGTGGTATTAGGCTGTTCAATAAAATTCTGTTTAAAAGAAGATAGTGAGAGGTGGGTGGATCCAGTTATATGGGCAGCTAACCAGTTTCTCGGAGGATATGAGAGTATGACCATAATCCCTCCAGGGGAAGAAGAAATGATGGTGATGGAGACACAGAGAGACACAGGAATAGGAGTGGGGCAAACTAGAGGATGACAGAATTGGACATTAGGGCTTGTGGAGCAAAGGATGCTCCAGAGAAAAGAGCTTCAGATGGCAGAGGGCACCCTCCATCACGTGTCTCTCTCACACACACCCCACAGCAGCACAGAGTCACCGAAAGGGCACTGGACTCTCAGTCGGGGTGACGTGGGTTCTATCCCCAGCCCTGCCATTCCAACTCCATGTGTCACAGGGAGACAGGCTGGGTCCCTGGAAGCCTGGCTTCCTGGCTGGTCCTGGAGGAGTCGTGAACTTGTGCAAGGCACTTGGCCGTATAAGCCCGATAAGGAAAATGAGACACCATGACCTCTCTCCTCTAACTCTGATTAACCTGCGACAGAGAGACTAGGGGCGCTCAGCAGCACCGCTCCTGGGTGTGCCCCCTGTGGGTAACTGCCCGCGTGATGCACCTGTGCTGGCGCCTGCCGCTTTCAACAAACACTCTAGAAAAATGCCTGCCCCCTAACGCGGGCACCTGCCCTCATCTACTCCCTCCTCCCCCGAACTGGCACTTGTTTGCTTTTAAAATTCACTTTATCTTGAATCATGTAATGTATTAATATAAAAATGAATAATAGAATAAACAAGTTTTAATTTAACTTGTGGTGCCTTGCATAATGATCAGAAGGCTTGTGTGTTTGTGTGTTGATGGAGGAAATAAACTATTTTTAACATGTCGATGAGGGATGGAGGAGAGAAGGAAACATCTCAGGCTGGAAATACTTCAGGCCAGGAGACACTCCAACGTGGGATGGGGGAGGCAGGGCAAGGAAGGGCTGCGGGAAGGATTGCTGTCATCCTCAGTGGCTCCTGTTTTGTCCAGCAGGTCCTGCCCACCCAGCCAGGGGAGAGGGAGTTGGGGCGGGGCAGAGCAGGGTGGAGGCTACGCTGTGGCAAAGAGCCACCAGGACAGGCTGAACCTGAGGGCTCTGACGGAGGGAACTCTTGTGACACCACCGTTTTTCCCGCATCAGCTTGAGTCTGGGAAAGGGAAGTCAGGCATCATCACGTCAGTTCCTCATCACAACCTTTTCTACCTTCCCGCTCCCGCCATCATCTCCCGCTCTGTCTCAAAATTCAGTTGGCTCCTCAGGACAGGGAGATTACAATTAAGTATATAATATCAATAAATATAATTATATCTTTATCAATTATTTCATATACAATTACATCAATATGTATAATTATAATTGAGTAAGACAAGGCAGCAGGGGAAAGGCCCCAAAGAGGACGAGGAAAGGTAAATTCTGGATTCCAGGTCAGATGCTGGAATCAGGAAAAGAACCAGGCGTCTGGAAGCCAGGGTTCCGCTCGGGCATCCCCCAATTTCTCCTTTGGTAAAAGCTAGAGGATTCCTGACACTGCTCTGTGATGATGCCAGAATGAGCTTTGAGTTTCCTGGAGGAGCAGGCCTGAGTCTCCCCTCCTCCACCACTACCAGGCAGTGGAGGACATTCCGCTGCAGCTGGGTGGTGGGTGGTACTCGGCAAACAGAGAGAAGGGTCACAGATGGTGGTGAGAGAAGAGCTGGGAAGGAAAGGTGGCTCAGGCAGTGGACGGGGGCACAACAGGTCTCCTGAGCGGAGGGCACCATGTCTTCACTTGCCCCCTGGACATGGTGCTGGGCCCTTAGCGCATGCTCAGCAACACCGACTGTCCCCTCCCCCCACCCAGGATCTCCCAGGCACTTGGGCCATGACTCAGGACTTGCATCCACTCACTATCCCCTGTATGGTACCCCCATCCAGCTCTCCAGACATTCTTTTTTTTTTTTTTTAGTATTTTAAAAATAATTCATTGTTGTATTTATTTTATTTTGGTAGCAGGGAAGGTAATTAGGTTTATTTTTAGAGGAGGTACTGGGAACTGAACCCAGGACTTCGTGCAGGCTAAGCATGCACTCTATCACTTAAGCTATACCCTCCCCTCAGACATTCTTTATGCAACAACATTTATTGAGTTCTTTATGCAACAACATTTATTAAGTACCTGCCTACTTGCTCTAAATGGAACACTGGACTAGGCCCTGAGGATACACAGATGACCAAAGGTCCATTTCTGACCACAACGAGCTCACAGTCTAGCTGGGGAGGAAGACATAAAGGAACAAGAAAGTAAAACGTGACATCAGCATTTCCAAAGATGTTATGGTGTGCCACGGGAGTCCAGGGGAGAGGGGAGTGATCAATCCTGGGGAAGACAAGATGGGGCAGAAGCCTTGACAGAAGTCTTGATGTCTGAGCAGGGTTCTAAGGGACACAGAGTTCTCCAGTAGATGGCGGGGGAAGCTTCCAGGCTAAGGAAATAGTTTGAGCAAATAAGCAGAGTTACAAAGGACAGGATGCAGGGCAGAGATGCTGGGGTGTGGCTCCGTGGGGGCACCTGGTAGATGAGGCTGGAAGAATCCTGAAGCCAACTGGGAATGGTCAAGTCTTTACGACACAGAGCTGCTCCAGACTCCACCCTGGGGAGTCAGGGAAGGGGAATTGTCTAAGAACTAACCAAGGGAGCTTTTGGTGGGGCTTCCCACCCAAGTTCAAGAAGACGAGCAAACGTCTGTCACTGGAAAGCAGCATGGAAGGCCACTCTGGGGCTGAATCCAGCTATCTTTGGGGAGGAAACCAAACCTGCTTCTGTGTGCCCTTGTTTGTGTTTTGTTCTGGTGGTCATTTGTTTCCTAGGAAAGTTCTTTGTCAAAGCTCCAAGCTCGGCTTGGCTGATTCAAGGGAAAAGAAGCCTCGTCTGTGCCTGGTGGGCACACCAGAGTTTCTCAAGGCAGGGCTGGGCATACGCGGCAGGAGCCAGGGCGCTGCTGGGCAGCTTCCTCAGCCCCTGCTCTCTGGACCTTTCCAGAGTTCCTTCTCCATCCTGCCCCCTCCCCCAACAACAGGGCTCCCAGAAGGCGCTGGGCAGCTCTGAGAGGAAGCCCCAGACATTCTTCAGTCCTGCTGAGGGAAGTGCCTGCCCTGAGGGGCAGACACTGCCCCTTCCTCTCAGGCCTCCTCAGGAGTGTAGGCGGGGTTGCTGGCTGCTGCCGAGCCTGATGGGGACGGGGACGAAGGGGGGCCCAGGGTGGCATAGGCAGGTGGAGGGGCTGCCAAGGCTGGGGCAGGGGCAGGGCCTGGCAGGGACGAGGAGGGGGATGCGGGGTGGGGGCAGAAATGGGAGGGGAGAGGGGGGGCTGATGCAGAGGCCACCTCCTGGCCAGCCCTGCCCCCTCGGCCTGGGGACCAGTATCGACTGCGGACCCTCCGGATCAGCATGAGGAAGGTGATGGCCAGAAGGTCGAAGACGAGCTCGGCCATCTCCACCACAGACAGCACGGAGGAGCCAAACCACAGGCTCCACTGGCCGCCCAGGTTGGACAGGAGGGTGACCATCTGTGAGGCAGAGAGGCTCGCTGACCACGCGGCAGAGCAGCCCCACCCGCCTTCCCCAAGGCCCTCGGCCACCCCACCCGGCCTCTCACAGTCCCTGGGCCCCTTCTCTCTGCTCCTCTCCCCCAGGAGCACATGGCTGATGGCTGGTGTCTTCCAGGGAAAACTGAGAACCAGGCCACGGGAGGGACGGCTGAAACCCAGGCCTCTGTCAGGGGTCTTCTCCCCAGCATCCGGCACCCCTCCTTCCTACTAGGCCCAGACGTCACCCCCAGCGCACCCTTCTTCCCACCCTCTCAGCCTCTCCCTCTCCCCTTTCCTTGGTCCTCAGCTTTCGAGGCCCAAACTCCCTGGCCCCATAGAGGCAATCCCTTGTCTCTGTGGACAGCCACCCGTTGAGACCCCCCGAGAGAATCCCAGACTCAGTGAGGCAGAACGCACCGTGACAGACGGAGACTCAGAGTTGGTTTTGTAGTTCAGTTCCTTGAAGAAGATGTTGAGTTTGGCAACCCCATTTCTTTGGAGTTGGGGAGAAGGTGGGAAGAAACGGCAGAGGGTCAACCTCTCTGCCGCTCGAAAATACCCTCCTCCAAGCAAGTGTATCAATTCCTCTTCCCAGATCTGTCTTCCCTCCCAAAGGCTCCTCCTTTCCCGGGGCTGGGACCAGGGTAGGACTGACCTTTTGTCCTTGATGGTGTAATTGTTCTGTCGGGATAGCATCTCGAAGACCCAGTCCTGGGAAAGGATGAGAGTGTCGGTGGGGCCACCCCCCATGCTCTTCAGGCTTAACTGGGTATTACCCATATGCATAGAGAAGACCTCAGTGTTATGCATACATGTGCCCATGCACGCGAGCATACTCCCCCCTCCCCCACCCCTTACCTGGGATGTCACTGAGGGCCATCGTGAGTAACCAGCAGAGAGCTTGTACATGGTCACACTGGGGATGGAGAAGGGCGCTCAGTGATGGGCGTGGGCTCACTCAGAGGCTTAGCTGAGGACCCTGTAGTCCACTCAGCCAAGCAGCCAGCGGCCCAACCTGCGCTCCGGGGAGGGGCACTCACCTGCATGGCTTCCGGCACTTGGTGAAACATCCTAGGCGGTCTGAGGAGAAGGCATCCTGGAGCTTATAGTAGCAGTAGCCTGTGGAGCAGAGAGGTGCCCATCTTCCTAGGATGCTTCAACCTTCACCCCACGCCCAAGAGGTCTCCTAAGATCCCTGGGCACTCATTTCGCAAGAGTATTATTTGGCATTACATTGGTGCCTCCTGAGTGGCAGCACCAGAAAATGCTTAAGAAATTAAGCTAAATCCAATAAAAAATAAAAACAACCAGGACACACCTCTGCACAGATGTGCAGGAAACGGAGAAACACTTAAAAGTCAAAAAGAAAAATGGGAACAATTCCTGCATAAGAAGAATGAGATTAAACTACAGCGAGATACCGCTTCGCACCCAGGACGATGGCTGTCGTGAAAAAAGACCATCACAAGTGTTGGTGGGGATGTGAAGGTGGACCCCGTCGATGCCCAGGAATGCAAAACGGAGCAGCCACTGTGGAAAAGAGTCTGGCGGTTCCTCAGAGGGTTAAACATAGAATTACAACATGACCCAGCAGTTCCACTCCTAGGTGTGTGCCCAAGAGAACTGAAAACACGTCCACATCAAAACTGGTACACACATGTACACAGCAGCACTATTCACAATAGCCAAAAAGCAGAAAACAGCCCAAATGACCACGACTTGATGGCTGGATAAGCAAAATGTGGTCTAGCCATACAGTGGATATTCTTCAGCCATAAAAAGGAATGAAGTACTGACATGCTCCAAAGTGGATGAACCTTGAACATATTATACTACATAAAAGAAGTCAATCACAAAAGATCACATATTGTGATTCTGTTTATAGGAAATGCCCAAGTTAGGCAAACCTATAGCAGACAGCAGGTAGATGAGTGGTTATGGGCAGAGGGGGGCGTGCTGGGGGCTCTTGGAGAGCGTTAACGGAATGGGGAGAAGATTCTAAATCGACTGTGATGACTATTGCATTATGACTGTGCTCAAAACTAAAACCATACTAAAACTGCATTGTACACTTTTAAGGGTAAGTTATACGTGAAATGAATTATCTCAGTAAAGCTGTTACCCCCCCAAAAAGAGTAATGGGACCATGGATTCCCCCTTCTCCATTTCCCAAATTCTAAGTAAGGTTATTTTGTCATTCTTGCTACTTTTAGTCACCTGGTCTGGAGTCTTCTTCATTTCTGACCCAAATCTCTCTGTCTACCAGGGCTTATATAATTAATTACATAATTAATCTTTAATTAGGGGGAATGAAAGGCAGCTAGGCCCTTTTTCCTGAGGAGAAGGCTCTCCTTAGAAAACTCAACAGACTGAATTTTCAGTGGCTTTCCTCTCCCTCATCCTCACAGCTCCTCAGCAAACAGCATTGTTATTTTTCTCTCTCATGGATCTTTTCAAACTCACAACCACTGAGCAATCACTGTCTGGGGGCCAGAGGAGCAGTGGGCAGAGTCCCTGCTCAGAGTGTCCTGGGACATCACATCTTTCCTCTGGGCCTCAGCCTGCTCTTCTGAGAAAGGAGACGGTTAGGCCGGATGACCTCTGAGTGCCCCTCCAGCTCTGATGCACTGTGATTCTCTTAAGGCCAGAGAGACAGGAACCAGAGGCCAGACTGCAAAGCACAGGAGTGGAGCTGAGAACCAGGGAAGAAAGCAGGCAGGGGATGAACACAGCAGAGCCAAGGCAGAGGCAGCGCTCAACGCCGGGGTCTGCCGGGCCCTGGCCACGTCCCCGGGGAGAGGCCAGCTGCGCCAGGTAAAGGCATGCGCGCTGAGGATGCCCGCCCTCTATTTTCCAGCCTCCCGCTTGGAATTTTCTTTCTGTCTCAGCCTCCTGGCACACAGCCTTCTGGCTGAATAACTCATCTGTAGAGAGAAGGAAAAGGGACTGGTCTGCTCCCAGACCAGGGAAGGGGGAGAGTCCAGTGACCCCCAGATTCTCTTGATTCTGCCCTCCTGGATGTGAAAAAAGCCTCAATAAGCAATTCCAATCTATGTATTTGGTTTCCAAATGACACACTTGCTCCTATTGAGCTGATACATTACGTACATTATAAAACACACATGAAACAGAAGGTGTGAGGGAATGAGGCAGGCGCACATAACTTCTAGGATTTCCTTCCTGCACCTCGGGCTGCCTCGCCAGCGTGCAGCACCAGCCCTGCTGGTTCCCTGGGGGGGAGAGCCGGGAAGCTACAGGCAGAGAGCACTGCGTGCAGAACCCAGGGAGATTTCCCTCACGTGCTCTTCCTTCCTCTTGCTGAGAGTTATTTTTAAATGTGGCCATCCCATTCTAAACACACAGAAACCAAAACAGAGAGAGAGAAACCGTGAGGGAGGAGCAGAGATAGAGGAGAGAGGTAGAGATGAGAGGAAAGCAAGAGGCAGCAGGAGAACCAGTCAGGGGACGTGGGAGCCAGAAGCCATCCCCAGTGATGGGTCAGTGAGGGTGCAGGGCTTGTGAGGAAGCCCTGGGCTCAGATGGGGAGGGCCCAGGCCTCCCAGTCTCACCCCAGGAATCATGTTTCCGGTAGTCACAGAAATCCACATTATGGGGCCGAGGGTAAAAGATGTAGGCACAGCCACACTCCCTGATCATGCTCTCCTGGAAGCAGGAATGGATGCACACCTGGAGGAGGGCATGGAGGAAGGGGGAGAGAGAAGGGGGAGGGGTCAGGCCTGCCCTCCCACACACGGCCCCCAATGGCAGGGGAGGGGAGGACACACCAGTCCCTGCAGGACATCTTCATCCCTCTTCCCACCAGTCCCTGTCAGGCACACCCTCTGTGGCTGACTTACACTGCCTCATGGGAGACAGTTGCCATGGAACAGGCCGGGCCTCACCTGCTGCGTGTACTTGGTGAGGTAAAGGTTCTCCACAGGGATCTCACTGCCATTCTCGGTACAGTCGCCATAGTTGTCCCCAAGTCTGTCCACAGCTTCCTGTGAAAGTAGAGACACAGAGAAGTCAGAGGTCAGAGGTCAGAGCAGGTGGTCCAGGCCTCTTCTTGACCTCCATCTTCCCTCAGTCCTGGGCTGTATGTCCTTCCCTGCCACCTCTCCTCTCTGCCTAATCATCTCAAAACATGCCCCCAGGGCTACTTCCAAGGACACCGGGCCCAGAACATCCCATGAGCCCTAAGCAGGTCCATTTCTCAGAATCTGACTTCCTAACGCCCACTCAGCCAGGCCTCTCACTCCTGACTTCTGCTCCTGAAGCCCACCCCATGCTCCACATGCTCCTGAGGCCCACCGGGCATGGCCCTGCACACCTTCTCCAGGCCTCTGGCTGTCACTCCATGCCCTCTTCTGGCCCCTCTCCATCTGGGGCTCTCGTCCCAGGCCTCCCAGCCAGCATCCTTACCTTACTCATGCTGATGGAGGTCTCCACCCCGGGCCGCAGGTTGAAGCCGCCATCATCCATGAAGGCAGGCTCGTTCTGCCCGTGCACCATCACCCTGGCCCCGGTCACTGTGGACACCAGTGGGATGAAGTCATTCTGCTCTGTGCGCAGTGTCAGGGACAGACCTGGGAGGTGGAGAGGGCACCGAGTGGGGGCGGTTTGAAAGAAGCATCAGAGGGGTGGAAACCCACCCTCCCACCTGCCGAGTCTCTAAGGCCCCAAGGGGAGCAAGTTCTGGGAGACCTGCAGACAGATTTGGCTACCCCTGAGCTGGACTGGGGATGGGGTGAGGCAGGAAGGACGGGGACAGGATTTCTATCACGTCTAGAATGGACCACGTGGTGCCGATGGGGGAGAAAGGACAGAGACGATTTTTCCAGGATAGAAGTGGGCACGCTGGGCTGAGACCCGGAGGTGCCAGAGCATCTCTAGGACACGAGCTCAAGGTGGGAAAATGTGGGTGTGCAGGGCAAGGGAGGGGTGGGGCAGAGGTCGGGGACAGCTCACCATGGTTGACCCCAGGCATGGAGGACATCCAGAGGTTGGAGCTGTTTTTGTCATTGAAAGTGTAGCAGTTTCCATATATCGGGTGGTGGAAATGAGAGTAATTCCTATTCAGGAATAAGAGAGCAGGATCAGAGAGGAAGGGGCAGGGGCTCTGGGAGAGCAAGACTTTCAGAACCCTTGGTTTCCTGATCATCTACTATGTGCCGACGCCATGCTGAGAACCTTGCTCAGGCCCCGTCAGCCACTCTGCTGGGCATCACTCCCACTTTGCATGAGCTCAGAGAGATCAAGTAGTTGCCCAAGGTCACACAAGTAGTGAGGACGAGCTAGGACTTGAACTCAGGTCAGCTGCCTTCAAGGCCAGGCTCCTCCCCACAGCCACCTGACCTCACTGGCCTTGTGGCCTCCCCAGTTTGTCGCTGTGTTGCATTACAAACTCGTGCGGCGTCCTTAGTGTCTCATGTGTCTAAATCTTATTTCCCTATTTGTAGCATAATCTCCTTGAGGACAGGAGACTCATCTCACTCATCTCTAAATCGTCTCTGGGTTAATGGCATGGTTCTCGGCACACAGGAGATACAGGAGACAGTTAACAGAGCTGTGAAATGAATGAATGAAGTGGAGAATGGAAGGGAGTGGGGTGAAAGGAGGGAGAGAGGCCAACGAGCATGGAGCAGCAGGAGGAAGGTCAGGCTCAGATCCAAGGGCAGGACAGGGCTTCCTGCATGCCTCCCACTGGTAGGTCCACAGCTGGGCTGGGATAGGTTTGGGAACAGAGAGGAAGGAATCACAGAGCAGCGTTGCTACAATAGGAACACGACTTGACAGCAAGTCCCAGGGCCCCCGACAGGAGCTGTGTGGGGCTGTAGCCAGGCCCACATGGGAACAGAAGGGTCTGTGTTCTAACTAGCCTGGCATCTTGGAGCTGGTGAGGGGAGCAGGGAGAAGAGGGAGACAGGGCTTTGGTCTGTGAGAGGCTGAGGAGGAAGGAAGCAAAGCAGGAAAGGGAAGAAAGCTGGACTGAGATCGGGGGCTGGGGGCCAGGGTGGGGGTACTGGCTGCACGGCCTGGAGCAAGCCAGTTTTTTCATGCTTACCCCCCTCATCTGTAAAATCAGGGAGATGGGAACGAGTGACATGGTCTGGAATATTCCATTGGCCGTGAAGAACAAAGGCACGGAGGTGTGAAATCCGGGTGCACCGTCTGGGAAGTGCTGGGAGGTCAGCATTTCCAGAGTACAGGCTGCATTCAGGGAGGGACGGAAGAAGCGGCCACGGAAGTGCACAGAGGCCAGTCCTGCAAGGCCTGTGAGCCCGTGAGCCCTGCTCAGAGGGAGAGGGGACAGGGACAGCTTGACAGCTGTATGCAGCAGGTGGAATCAACAGAGTGGATGGAGCAACACGGATGAATCTTAAAACCACAGAGCTTAGTTAAGGAAATAAAAGGTCGCATGAGATATATAACCTGACACCATTTCTGTACACGTCACATGCACACTTTGTCACATATGAAGAGACACACATAAAGCACATTTTGAGAACACACGAGAAGCAGTAGAACCTGATGGCGAAGAGCACAGACTCCAGAACAAAACTACTTGTACTTGAATCCTGATTCTAACAAGTATTAGCGGAGGGGCCAACCCAGGTACTTGATCTCTTGGTGGCGCAGTTTCCTCACCTGTAAAATGGGGCTAATAGTACTTAACTCACAGGGATGCTGTGAGGATTAAACTCCACTTAGAACAGTGCTTAGCACCTAGTAAGAGCTATATAAATTTGCTTTTAAAAGTATAAGGATTCAGTAAGATGGTTAAAGTGAAAAAGACAGATAATAACAAGGGAGGATGTGGAGAATTTGCAGCCCTCAAATACTCTGGCATGAATGTGAAATGGTGCAGCCACTCGGAAAATAGACTGGTGGTTCCTCAAAATGTTAAATACAGACTCACTGTGTGATCCAGCAAGTCCACTCCTAGTGTCTATCCAAAAGAGTTGAAAACGTACATCCACACAAAACTGTGTACAGGAATGCTCATGGCAGCGTTATTCATAATAACCAGAAAGTGAAAGTAACCCAAATGTCCATCAACTGAAGTACAGATAAAGAAAATGTTGTTTATCCATCCCAATGGGATATGATTCAGTCATAAAAAGGCAACAATTACAGATACACGCAGCAACGTGGATGAACTTTGAAAACACGATGCTAAGTGAAAGAAGCCAGTCATAAAAGACTACATAGTGGGTGATTACATTTATAGGAAATGTCCCCAATTGGCAATCCACAGAGACAGAAAGTGGTGGTTTCCAAGGCTTGGAGGAGGAGAGGGAATAGGGAGTGACTGCTAATGGATACAGAGGGGTTCTTTTTGGAGTGAGGAAGATATATTAAAATTAGACAGTGGTAATAGTTGCACAATTCTGTGAATACATTAAAAACCACTGAATTGTATACACTAAAAGGATGAATGCTGTTATTAAAGAAAAGCTCACAGAGAGAGGGCAAAGGGTGTTGGCTATGCGGGAAGAGGGGCTGAGAAAGCTGGGATAAAGAGCTTCAACTTGATCCCAAAGGCCATGAGAGACATTGCAGGACTTTAAACATGACTAACTGGAATAGTTAGGTGGAGTCAGAATACTGCCATATAAACCCTCCTGTGGTTGCAGAATAAAGGGAGGTCTGAGCACCAGAGAGATGAACTGGGGCGGGGGTTACAATAACCCCAGTGAGAAATAATGAGGCTCTCAACTCAGGAAGTGACCTAAGCGTCAAGACTGAGATGAACCATGGACTTTCCATTGATGGGGAGGTAGAAGCCTGGGGCAGGCAAAGTGAGAGGGTGACAGAGTGACTTGGTGGCAGGGGTGGGCTGACCCAGGCTCAAGTGCTGCTGTTGCCTCACTTCCCAAGTGGCAGCTTCTGTCAGACACAAAAGCTAGACTCAGGAACAAAAGTGTGCGCTGGGCAGAGTGTGTGCTTCAGGTGACAGAAGCAGGTGACACCTGGCCCCGCTGATGTTCTTCGGTGACATGGAAGAGATGGGTTCCCTGTAGAGAGGAGGTGCTGCCTGGACACCCTTCCTTGGCCAGGCGGAGGCAGGGAGATGGTGCCGGAACATTGGGGAGCAGAAGTAGGGCGGGGAGGGCGGGGGTAGGAAGGGCCAGAGGCTACAGAAGGGGTCCCTCCTTACTCACAGCCTCTCATTACCTGAGTAAGGAGACCCAACATTCACCGCAGTTTACAAAGTGTCCTCACACTTCGAGATCATCTTCATCACCTAAGTAAAAGTGCCAAAAGGGCAAGGATTTTTTCTTCTTTGATCTACCCCAAATGCCCAAATAGTGAATTGCAATAGCCCAGACAGTCAAAAATATTTGATCAGTGAACACTGAATGGGTCTCACTTCTCCCCTTACACACAAAGAAATACGCTCTGGGGGTGCGGGGAGGGTATAGCTCAGTGGTAGAGCGCATGCTTAGCATACACGAGGTTCTGGGTTTAGTACTCAGTACTTCCATTGATTAATTAATTAATTAACTTAATTACACTCCCCCCCGAAAGAAAAGACATAGGCTCTGAAGGGTGATGTGAAATGCCCAGGGTCACCTGGCCCCAGAAATAACAGAACCAGAGCAGGAACTCAGGGCTAGTCCCCCATTCAATCCCCGCAGTGTCCACTACACCACCACTGCTAGCCTCATCTGAGAAAGTGGAGTATGGGATTCGATGACCTGCCAGGCACTCCTGAGTTTGATGCTAGTAAGAAAGAGGTCTTAGGAAAAAGGAGAACCATACTTCCAGCCCTTGGTTCTCAAAACCAGATCTCAACCCCAGCCATTCCAGGGAATTTGTAAGAGGCTGCCTCACTCAGATGCAGCCCTGCAGAGAGCAGAAGTCCTGCACGATGCTTCCTGGGGTAGAGATTTGGACCTGAAGTCACCTGCTTCCCTCTCCTCCCCACCCGCATTTATTTAGTCAACAAGCATTTCAGGGGAGGCGACCATGCTGGGCCGGGGAAGGAGCCGGGGGTGGGGGGTGTGGGGCCGGGAGCACGAAGCCAGGCGGAGGGAAGGATGGACTCACGCCTCGTTGCAGGAGACCTGGTTGAAGCGGCAGGCGAAGATGAATTTGCCCAGAGCGTCCTCCTCCAGCGAGGGAGAGGTGTCCTGCCTTCTGGCCAGAATGTTGATGTAGTGGAAGCGATACCACTCCCTCACTGCATCCACCCCTGACGAGTACGTCTGGTAGAAGCAGTCCGATTTGTTCTGGTTGCACTGGACACAGAGACCAGAGTGTCAGAGGGCCAGCAGCGAGGGTAAGCAGGGTTGGGCCAAGATCAAAGGAATGAGTGGTCTGGGGTCTTCAGGACCGATGGGGAGGGAGTGGGAGCCAGGAGTTGGGAGGAACAGAAGGCAGAGAGGTGCAGAAGCCCCGAGGAGAGCGGACCCCGGAGAGCACCGGGTTAAGGGAGCGGCAGGTAGGCCAGGGAGGAGACCGGGCGCTGCACACACCTAGGGGTCATTTATGCAGCCTCCGAGGAGAGTGGAGCAAGGATTCTTTTCCCTATTTCACTGATGGGAAGACTGAGGAACCAAGCGATTCATCCCAGCAGCAGAGCAGGTACAGGAACCCGGGGCTCCGGGAAGCGTGGTCCGCTCTCACTAAAGGGGCTTGTCTTTCTTCCTCCCTCTACTTCTCTCCCATTTCCTTTTACTCTTCCTTTTATTTTTCACTTTTTACTTTAAAATTGTTTCCTTGTTGCTGTCTTCCTATTCCCTGTCATAGGCTGGTAGAGCCCCGGTGCCCCATCACATTGGAGGGTCTCAACTGAGTCCCATCAGGGGGTTGGACTCCAGAAAGATGCATTTCCCGCAACAGACCTGACTTCCCGCCCCCGGAAACGCTCCCACAGGAGGAGTCTCTACCAGCTGGCTCCCAGAGAGATGTTATTTAATTTTATTTTTCAAACCTGATTTATGTATTTAACTTATTTATTTTCCCAGCAAGTGGCTGGGGTCCAGCCTCGTATCCCTGGCAGAGGACGCGGGGTGCGGAAAGGGAGCGGAGTCCCGAGCGCGGGCGGAACCCGCGGGGCGGGGCGAGTGGGCGCGGCTTCCAGTGGTGGGCGGGGCAGGGGGCGGGGCCTTACCAGTTGGAAGCCGATCTTCCAGTCCTTCCTGTTCACCTTGGGGTTGTTGTCCCGCACACTGGAGGTGGCGCTGCGGGCGCTGCGGGCCGCGTGGGGCGGAGCCGAAACCGGCAGGCGCTGCAGGGGGTGGGGCAGGGCCTCGCGCAGGTCGCGGCGGCCGCGGGCGGGGGCCACGAGGGTGTTGGAGGAGTTGAACTTGTACAGGTCGAAGAGCGTCTGCTCTGTGATGCGGTCCAGCTCCTCCAGTTCCTCTTTAATTTCCGTGTACCTGGGAGGGCCGATGGCAAAGGGTCAGATTAGGGGGCGGCCTCACGCCAGTCCCTGGCCCCTCTAGGCCTCAGTCTCCTCGTCTGTAACCAGTGAGGTCGGTGCATCCCGGAGAAACCTGCGGGGAATAGCTCTGGGGTCTCGGGCTATGCTGTGGGGAGAGCGGTAGTGTAGACAGGTGTGTCCGCCAGGTAATTGCAGGCGACAGTGAGCTCCGGCGGTGACCGCATTTATTACTGTCTGTTTATCATAAGGGATTGGCGGGAGGCGCCTGTGTGTGAGGCGCGCTCCTCCCACTCGCCCTGCCCTGGAGGGGAACCCGGAACTTGTCTGCTCGTTCCCACCGGCCCAGACACTCCCACGGGCCCGCCGTGTGCCGGCCATCCTGCCCCATCCCCTCAGGCGAGGGTGGCCTTTGGGCCCGCTTGCCACCTGACGCTTTCTAAATCTGCACTTCTAAAATCTTCCGAGGAACTTTAAAAATGCCGATGCCACACCTCCCACCCACCCCTACACACACATACACCGAAGACTCAGTTTTAGTGAGTTTCAGGTGGGGGCCCAAGCACCACAAGTTCAACACTGTCCAGTAAAAATCGTTCAATTCCTTCTTCTCAACACAGGGCCTATTACCATCCTGAAAGTCTGGAGTAGCAGGGCCTTAGGGATAGAATCTACCCAAACAAAACAAACACCCAGATAATAAACAGGATTGTAGGATGCAAAACCAATATACAAAAATTAATTGTATTTCTACATGCTAGCAACAAAAATTAGAAAATGAAATCACAAAACAACATATTAAATAGCATAAACAATATCAAATCCTGGGGATAAATCTAATGAAAGATGTTCAAGACCTGTACAATGAAAATCATGCTAAAACAAATCAATTTTGGAAATGAGGAGCAAAGTTGGAGGGCTGACTCTACCTGACGTTAAGACTAGAAAGCCACAGTAATCAAAACGGTGTAGTACTTATGTAAGGACAGACAGCAGAGCAACAGAACAGAGTCCAGAAATAAACTTGCACATGTCTGATCAACTGATTTTTCACCAAAGCAATTCAATTCAATGGGGCAAATAATTTTTTAAAAACAGATGGTTTTGGAACAACTGGATACTGTATGAAAAACAAAACAAAACAGAACAGCAACCTCTACCTTAGTCCGTACACAAAAACTCACAACATAAAGACTATAGAAGCAAACATAGAAGATACCTTCAAGATCTTGGGCTAGGCAAAATCTCTTGGAATAAAAAATAAGGAATAAATCCTGAAATATAAAAACTTCTTACAAGTCAACAAGAAAAAGACAAATTGTTTTTAAAATGAGCCCAAAAACTATACAAATGGTCATTAAACACATAAAAAGTTACTCAACATAATTAGTCCTCAGATAAATGCAAATTAAAACCATAATGATGTACCATTAAACATCTATTAGGCTAAAACCAAGAGACTGTCAACATCAAATACTGATAAGCGTGTGGAGCAGCTAGAATTGCTGCTGATGGGAGTCTAGAATGGAACAACTGATTTGGAGGACCACTGGTGGTTTCTTATAAAGTTAAATATACATCTACTTTAAGACCCTTCTGGATATTTGACGCAATTCCACTCCTACCTGTTTACCCAGGAGCCATAAAAACATAAACACTTGTACAAGAATATTCATAGCAGCCTATTCATATTTGTCAAAAAAGCTTGAAACAACCCAAATGTCTATCAATACTGCTCAGCGATCAAAAGGGGCTCATACAGACAAAAAAGAAAAAATTTCAGAAACATTAAGTTAAGCACAGTAAACCAGACACACATACAAGAAAACTCATGTTGTATGATTCCATTTATATGAAGTCTAAGAACAGGAAAAGCACTAATTGATGGTGACAGAAGTCAGAAAAGGGTAACGGGAGAGGGAGAGGAACTGACTACAAAGGGACACCTGCTACTGGGAATGTTCAATACCTTGATTGCCCAGCCTCAAGGAGCACCTAAGATTTGTGCATTTTACTGTACATAAATTTGCCTCAACTAAAGAATAAGTTGAATTTCAGTGCAGGGCTTCACTCACCAGAGAGTCGGGTTTGAGAAGACTGGGTGGGGCCCAAACAAAGCTGTTTTCACAAGAGCCCCAGGGGGTCCTAACGTGCTGCTGCATTAACCACTGCCTAGTCCACATCCTTACCGTCCTCCTCCCTTCTCTCTCTCATTAAAGGCTAGCCAGCTGCCCCGCATCCTCTCGCTACAGGAGAAAATGTAGCTCAGGTCGAAGGTGTGTGTTTGACATTCTGAAAGATTTGTTTGTTATTGGTCATTAAAAGAATGGCAGTAATAACTAGTATTTCTTGAGCACTTACTATAGCCAGGCACTGTGGTATTAGAATGTCCGTTATTTAATTTAATCTTCAGTGTAACTCCACATGCTACTAGCCACTGGTAGTTAATACTGTGGTCATTCCCTTTTATAGGCGAAAAATCTGAAGCATTTGTTCAAGGGTCACCTGGCCAGCAAATGGGTCAGAAAATACTCTGGCCATCACACTGCCCCCCATTCTGTTCCTGCTCCCTCTGGCTATTCTAGGTGGCCAATGTAGTACCCCAGAAAGAGAACTGAGCCAGAGGTACCTGGATGTGTGTCCTGGTGCTCCAGCCGCACACTTTCCAGCTGTGTAATGTCGGTAAGTAATCCAGCCTTTCTGAATATCAGCCTCAGTTTCCTCATCTGTAAAATGGGCATAGCTCTAGATCTGCCTACCTTCATGAAGCTCTCAGAAGATTAAATGACACAAATTAATTCAGAGACACAAAGATGTCACTGAATATCAGGAAGACACAGAAGGGAGCCTGAAACCCAGGAAACAGAAGCGTCTTTCTCATGCCATGTAGGAAGAATCCAGGTCCCCCAACTTGGCTGAAGTTATTTCCTCTGACGAGCCCCCCATCCTCCACCCTGTGACAAGTCCTCCAGAAGAAGCCAGGCTCCATACAGAGCACCCTCACTCCCTCAGTCGACCTCTCTCCTCTTTTTTGGCTTAGGGCAGGAAGACGTAGTCCCACATCACCCCTTCAGTAAAGAAATCTCTCCCTCCCTTGCAGTCGACACCTAGAGCTAAGAGACCTGACCACTGCGGAAGACCTGCCGATGGCTCAGATCTTGCCCTGCAAGCAGGGGGGCTCTGGCAAGAGAAGACCAGGGCTGGAGAGGGATGAAGAATGCTGCCAGACAGTCCAGCCCTGCTAACCTTGAACCCCTACCCCGGTCACAATCACGACACTCACTCCCATGCACTCTGGCAGACATCCCTACATTTGAGGATGGGTGAACCATTGCACAGTTTAATCAGGCAGGCATTACTGTCTCCATTTGACAGTTGAGGAAACTGAGGCCCACCAACCAGCAACTTGCCCCAAGGCCACTCAGCCAGGAAGTCCTGGAGTCAACATTTGAACCCAAGCCTGTCCGATTTCATGGCCCCTGCTTCTCCACTTCTTCCCTCTCCAGGCTCTGAAGCACTTGAGATCAGTCAGCAAAATCTCCTCTCCCATCTCCCCTGGCTGTCTCCCCTCCAGCCCTTCTTCTCTGTTGGGGACAGACTGGCAGGGTCAGGGACGCTGGGAGATATGGATGCTGATACCCCTACTCTCTTCCACATCCTCCCTCTGTCCCCAGAGAGGCTGCCTCTCACAGAAGAGCCCATGCATGCCCAGGTCCCCATCCCACCCACCCAAGGACCCCCAGTAGAGCATCCTGGAAGTACTAGGCAGAATGGGCACCAGAAACTCATCAGCTTCCTTCCCTTCCAGTGTGCATCTGGGGACCCGGCCTGCTCCTTCCTTCCTCCAGGGACCACCTAGAAGCCTGGACTTCCCTTGCTCTGCCCCTCCCCCAGCCCCATTCTCCTCTACATCTCAGTGCCTCCTGTCCCCCGGGGACTGTGCACACACCATCCCAGTGGAGTACTTCCCCTCATGGCTGCTCCGAGCTCAGCCTGTAACCAGTGTGTTCAAGGCAGGTGCTCTGCAAGCAGCGCCTCCCTGTAACCGCCTTAGGACAGAGTCCACCCTTCCTGAGTCGGTTCTGAACTCTCAGATCACATGTGGATTCATTCCTGGCTGGGACATTTTGAGAGCAATAGATGTTCACCAACCAATGATTGTTCAGAGGGTGGGCAACCAGGGTGCTGAGAGCTCTAACCCATTTTACCCAAGGAAAAGTCATAGGAACTAAGTTCTAATCAGTTTTCTGTGCTCATTTCCTAACCTCACTACTTTTTAGATGGTTACCCTTGGACAAGTTCCTTATCCTCTCTGTGCCTCTGTTTCATCATCTGTAAAATGGGAGTGTTATTAGTACCAGCTACACAGCCTGGTAATAAGAGTAAGTGAATTAACATATGAAAAGTACTAAGAAAAAGATCTGGCAGAGTAGATACTGTGTAACTGCTACTGTTGTTTTTACTGGCATTACTGTTCTTTAATAAGAACAATAATAGTAACCGATTGTTGGAGAAGAGAAAGCTAAGGAGACACAGGAGCCCTGCCTGCCACCCATCTTCCCTGTGGCTTTGTGGTCTTAGCAAAAGTGGAGCCTAAGACCAGATTCCAGTTCTGACTTCTCTACCTAACAACTGGGTGACCTTTGCAAAGCCTTCAGGTTCTCAGAGCCCCCGTCTTCCCACCTGACTCTGGGGCAATAGTTCCCTCCTACACCAGCAAGCTGGCTGTGAAGATCAGATTGCGATAGTGGACTCTGCAATCTGCAGCATGGTTACTGCTGTCCTGGGTGCACCTGAGCTGATAGCCATCGGGCAAAGAAGGAGGTATCTTTAGAGTTGCTTCAAAGACACAGAACCACAACCGGAGGGTAGAAGTTACCACAAGATAAGGTGCAGCTTTACCTGAGGAAGAACTTTCCAGCAATAGCTGCTCCAGAGGTAGTGAGGTTCCTGGCCTGAGGAGTTCATCACTGGGTGGGCGGGGGTTGCTAGCTCTGAGTCCGGGCTTTCTGTCCCTGCCAGGCCTGCCAATGCAGAGCCCGCTCTGCAGGGTGTCCCCAGCAGGGTCAGGGATGAATGGCCTGGCTCAGAGCCTTCCCCTCCCTCAAGGCAACTTCTCTCTTTGGGGAACTGCCCCTCTCCTTGCTGCCATGTCCCCTGCTCTGCCATGTCTGGGAAGAAGATTCCATGACCTTCTTTGCTGTTAAAGAATGCCAACTCTTCTGGGAGGGACAAGGCAATTATCAAATAAGCTGTTATACAATGCTAAAGACCTTCCCCCAAACCAAAATAGAATGCCAAGCTCTTCCTTAGGACCAGCCTAAATCCCTCCAGGACTGGACGAAAACGACATTCTTGGGCTCTGGTTTCCTGTGCATGTGGATAAGGCTGGACCTCTCCCTTTGGTGAGAAAGCTTTTCGTTAACCAGAAAGAAAGGGACTGCTGTGGCTGACCGTTCACATTGGACTCTTAGCACCTCCTTGCTCAGTATGAAGGTCTTCAGCCTTGTTCCCTATCCCAGTCAGTTACAGAGAAAGCCAGAACCCCCTCTTTCTACCCACCATCGCGCCTGCCCAGCTGCCAGCAGGTGGGCTTCCGGTCTGACTTGGCCCCACTCCAGTTATCTCGCCAGCTCCTCTTTCATCCACTGATTTCCACCTACTCCCTGCTGCCCCAACGAGTCACTCAGCTCACCTCGCCTCTGCCCCCAGCACCCTTGCCAGCCAGCAGCGTGATTCACCCTCAAGTCACCACCCACCGGGCTACATTACCTGTCTGCAAACCGCCTGCCGCCGCCTCTCTCCTGGAACAGGAACCCACAGCCTGGACACCTCCCCTCCTCCCTCCTCCCTGACTCCAGCTGCTCTTCCCCATGGACTCCCACCAGCCCGCCAACCCTGGACGCCTTTGCAGGGCCCCTCCTTAAAGTGCAGTGGGAGAAAGAGCTTGGGAATCAAACTCACTTGGTTGCTGCTAACCCAGCTGCTACCCCTGGGATGCACTAGCTCCTAGGTGAGGGGGGTGATTTTTGGATCCCAGTTTCACCACCAGCTACGTGTGTGAACTTGGGCAAGTTACTTAACTTCTCTGGGCCTCAGTTTCCTCATCTAGAAAATGGGGGTAATACTGGTATTGACATCAGAGGTCTGTTGTGAAGAGTAAATAATTTTAATATACAACTTTCATTTATGTTTGACACACATTAAATACTATACAAGTGTTAGCCATTATCATTGTTTTTGTCTTTTTATTGTTTGCTGACCCTGCTCAATTACTCCACCTCCATTTTCTTATCTGCTAAATGGAAAGAATAATCATGCCTACCAGAATGGACTTGAGAGGATTAAATGAGATAGTGCTCCTTATGCACCCAGCGCCGGGTGGAACACAAACAGTAGGTGTCTGACACCTCTCTGCAGCGCTGAGGAGCCCTCTGGACTCCCTTCCCTTCCAGGTTGCTGTGTTCTCTCCCCACTAAGTCCTGCAGCAGCCCCTGTGCAGGAGGGATTTTTGCTGTGTGGACAGCTGCCTCCCAGCCTGCTGGCCCCAGAGGTCAGGGCTCTGGTTTTCATTCCCTGGAGCTTTTTCCACCACTGTCCAGGGCCCTGCCCCAAGCAGAGCCTTGGAAAACCTGCAGACCTCGGCAGATTCACCCCTGCCCTCCATCTTTCACCCACATCTTTCAACCACAAATATTTATTGAGAACCTACTACCTGTCCCTCCCCTCTCTGCAGGCTCAGGGCTGCCCCCGCCCCTCCCCTACACCACGGCCCCGGGGGAGGAGGGATGGGGGAAGGGGGGAAAGATTAGGGCTGAGGAGCGCCCGAGGTTGGGAAGAAGGGAAGCAAAGCCATGGGCACCAGGGGGAGAGAAAGAAGCCCGCAAGGGGGTATAAAAGCAAGCCCAGGAATGAATGAGATGTAAGCATCTGAGTGGAAACTCCACTTATTCCCCGTCCATATCTTGGGTGTTAAGAAGAGGCAGGGGAGGGGGAGGGGAGAGCGCGGGCCTAGCATGCACGGGGCCCTGGGTTCAATCCCAGTACCACCATTTTAAAAGTAATTAAATAAATAAACCTAATCCCCTCCCCTCAAAAAAAAAAAAAAAAAAAAGAGGCAAAGGTTTGTGGTCAGGCAGAGGATGAGTCACCGCTGTCACTACCTCTATGACCTTGTGCCTTAATCTCTCTCTGCCTCAATTTCCTCAAGTGTAAAGTAGGAATAATAATAATACTTGCCTTGAGAATTTAAGGAAATGCCTGAATTGTTGGGAGAATGAGAGGAAATGCCTGTGAGGTACTTAACAGCATCTGGTGCCTGAGGCAGCTTTTCAGTAACTGGCCCCGCACCCGGGACCTTGCCAGGGAATCAAACACGCTTGCTTGCTTGATTGCTTGCTTGCTTGCCTGCTTGCTTGCTTGCTTGCCTGCCCTGGGACGCACTAGCTCCTAGTGATAGGCGTGATTTTTGAATCCCAGTTTCACCACCAGTGAAATGGCCCAGCAATCAGTGAAATGGCCCAGCAATCTTTTCTCTGCAGGACAGGGCGTCCCAGCCCTCACTAGTTCACAACACACCTTTGGACAGTATGCATGGGGGGGCCTCCACCCCCCAGATGTGACCAATTCCAAGCACCACAATGGCCCGCATACCCTATCTGTTTGCTCATCCACACACTCATGCCATCGCTCTCTCTCTCTCTCTCTCACACACACACACACACACACACACACGGTCATAAATCTTACACTCCTTGAAGGCAGAAACCTATAACTCGCAATTTTTTTATACTTATCACGGTGTGCGTAAGTTATTTGTTTATATGCCTATCTCTTCCATCTTATTTTATCTGCCAACACCTAGCCAAGTACCTGGCCTTTAATGACAATTGTAGGAATTATTGATAAACCCATTTGCCAGGTACCTAACACCGAGTCTGGCCTGCAGCGGACTGATCTCAAGGTGCGGAATGCCGGCGTGAATGCACAGAAAATGTGAGTGTAAACACCTAGCTCCACAATTACCCTTCCCCCACCCTGGGCTCCATGAGCAAAAATTGGCAGAGAAAAGTGACGAAACCCAAAACTTCTGGACACACCCAAGCACATAAGTCAGGCACCTGGGCAGGTGAACTGTGCAGCCCAGCAGGGTCACCTGGGGCCTTTGGGGGAACAGTCTGGCCAGGGCTGCTTTTATTCTGTCCTGTTCTCCTGGCTCTGTGACTCTCCACCCCCAGCCTCCAGGCTCCTGTACTGCTCTGCCACCACCTCCCACTGCTTTCCCCCAGAAACGAACTGCCCTTCTAAACCAAGACCAACATACCAGGGTCCAGCCCTCGCCAGCCCCCGCCACCCACCCCCACAGCCCCTGCCACGGCCTCATTGCAGAATCTCCATCAGATTCATCTCCTGGCGGGGAGGAGAGGGTGATCTCTACCTGCCCTTCTGGAGTTATCAGCATCTTGACCTCATCAGCGCTCCCTCCCACTTGCAGGAAGGAAAGAGGACTTGCAGGGATGGAAGAGAGGACTGTCGGTCCAACAAACACGCTCTGGGGAAGCCTCAGGCACTGGGGAGGGTCCAGCAGGTCCAGGCTTCCTATCCCGCCCAAAGGAAGGTCTGGTCCAGACAGGAGTGCCGCCGCCTACCCCTGGCTCTGAGCATCTGCCCGCCCGGTGGGCACCCCGTCCCCTCTGAGGCCCCGGCCGCGGCTCTGGGGGAGTGGCGGAAGGAGACTGACCTGTAGGGGTTGAGGGTGCAGATGGAGACGGCGGGGAAGACGAGCTTGTCGGAGTTGAGGTTGATGTTGAGGCTGACAGGGTAGCTGAAGTACTCTTGGAACAGCAGGCCGAACTGCCAGTACATCATGCCGAAGGTGCAGAGCCAGAGCACGGCCCAGAAGGCCGTCTTCATGCGGTTGTGCTGGGAGCACACCAGGCGGATGGCGCCGTGGATGGTGGTGTTGTTGCAGAAGAACTCGAAGAGCTCTCGGTAGGAGCGGTGGAACTCGATCAGGGCCTCCTCCTCCTCCGTGGGCTGCTGGGGGGCCGCGGGCTCGGGGTCTGGCCCCGGCTCCTTACGCTTGTCCCCCTTCATGAGGCCTTGGTTTGCTTGGGGAGGAGGAGGGGGAGGGTCAGGCTTGCTCTCTGGGCCCTGGGAGCTCTCCGCCTCCATCATCGCGAGCCCAGCGCGAGGCTGCCCCCGGCCCGGCCCTCAGCCCGTTCGCATCCCACCCTGAGCCCACCTTCTCCCACCGCTCCCCGCAACTCTCCTCCCTGCCCAGGAGCCCGCTGACCTGCTGGAGTCCCGGCAGAAGAGCTGGAGCCGGGCTTCCCTGGAGTGGCCTCTTCCCTGCTTCCCTGATAAGGCCACCTTTTGGGTTGTGTCCTAGAACCTCCCTGTCCCCACTGCAGTCAGTCAGCCGGCTTAGTCAGTCTTTCTTCCCTCTTCTTCCTCAGGGATCTCTGTGTCTTAGCTCCTCTCTCTCCGTCTCTCTCTGACTTATCCTTCTCTGTGGGTCTCTCTCAGCTGTCTTCCTCCTTACCTGTCTCCTCTCCGTGTGCCAGGCTCTCTGGTCCTGCCTCTCTTCATCTGCCTCCCCACCTTGCCCCCTCTCCCCTCCGGTCTCTGGCCCTGACCTAGGGCTGTGTCCTGACTCCCTCTCTGTCCCAGGGACTGCCGAGCTCGGAGAGGTCTGGGCTGCCTCCTGCTGCCCGCTCTCAGGTTGTGGCTGGACTGAGACTGGTTCCTTTCCAGTTGAATCTGGCAGCCCAGCCTCTCCTCCCCCTCACCTGACAGGTGCAGTGGCGGAGCCCGCCCGCCGGCCGGCAGGGGATGGAAGTGACAGAAGTCTCATTAGCATCTCAATTAAAGGTGAGCGGGGCAGGCAGGGGGAGGGGCAGAGGCGGAGTCAGAGCTGAGAGCTCAACAGTGGGAGGAGGGCTCCTGAGGGCAGGTGACCGGGAGCACGGGCACTGGGGAAGGAGAGAGGGGGCAGAAGAAGAGTCAGGGCCTGGGCAGTGATGGGGACCTGGCAGGCCTGGAGACCAGGAGATGGAATGGCAGGCGAGGGCCAGAGGTCTTGGACCAGGAGAAGGGTCCTAAAGACAGAGCCAGGAGGGCAAAGCTAGGGAAAAGGACAAGCAGGATGTGTAAGACTAAGGTGGGGGGACCAGAAGAACAGGGGAGACAGGAAAAGGGAGATGGATGGAGGAGGACAGGGTGAAGGAGTATGAGGGAAGGATGGAGGAGGGGCAGAGAGAGGAGGATGAGGAGGAGAGAGCCAGCCCCAAAGGGAGTCCCCTCTTCCAGGCAGGAGAGCTGGGACTCCCTAAGTGGGCTTCCAGGAGTCAGGTTCCTCCCTGGGGGATCCCTCCAGGGGAGACCTAGGTCAGCCTCATCCCCAGGTCTTGGAGAGGAAGGAGAAGCGGTATCTGCCAGTTTCCTCCCCACTTGCTGAAGTGGGAGCACCTCCCTGTCCCAGAGCCCCCTCCACCTGTCCTAGCTGGTCCATCCTCTTCCCTCATGACTCCTCACCGCCACCCTTACCTTGGCCAGCCCAGGGAGCCAGGGAGGGGCCCAGGTGGAGCTGGGGGCTGGGCGGGGCCCCAGGACATTGTGTTCTTTTTCACACCACTGGCTGCCAGGCCAGGAAAGTGTAACGTCCCCTGTTGTGGTCACGGGGTTGCAGGAATGTGTGCACCGAGGGAGGCAGTGCAGGGGCCAGGCAGGGCACTTGGGCAGAGCCCCGGAGCCCAGGGAGGATCAGGGACAGCGGGCACTGAGGAGGCAGGGAGGGATGTGGGCCGTGCTGGGGGATCAGGAGGAAGAGGCTGGGCCCGGCCCAAGTCTATATCAGCCCTGAGAGGAAGGAAAAGTGTTTCTCCTCCAAAATCTCTGCCCCAAACAATCCAGCAAAATAATAAAGGGTGAAGTAGCAGGCAGTGAAGGGGGAAGGGTCAGAAATTCAGGCCCCCAAAGAGGGTCCAGGAGGCACAGAGACCCAAGCACACAGCTCAGGCAAGAGGTCTGCCACCGTGGCCTCGCAAGTTCCCTGGCTTCTCTCACCTCCTGGAGGAACAGGCCTGGGATGTGCGGACTCGGGCCCAGCCTGAGCGCCGATGTAGCCAGATGGGAGAGGACAGGCCTGCGATATCATGATGTCATAAGGCGAGGATCTTAGTGACAGAGGTGGGAACCAGGTGCTCAGGGAGCCTGGGGAGAGGGAAGCAGGAAGAGGTACTCACCCCAGGAGACTCTGGAAGACTTCCCGGAGAAGGCAGCATCTCAGCTGGGTCTTGAGAAACAGCATGAGCTTAGGGTACAGCCCCATCTGTGGCTTCCTCTCTGGGCAGGCTGTCCCCTGTGGCCTCTTAAAGGGAGAGCTGCTGTCTCCCAGGATTCCAAACCTGTCCCGTTGCCTCCCTGACATGTGCTGGGAACATCTCCCCTTAGAAGGGGAAGGCTGACTTTTTCTTCATTTTCCATATAAAGAAACTGCCCTCTGCAAAGATAAGCCAGTTTTCTGTGGACACAAAGCCAAGCAGCAGCAGAGTGAAGAACAGAAGCAGAAATCTTCCCGGGGGCGGGGGAGGGGGGCTTTGTCGGCTTAGGGCTTTCCTCGTACCTCCTGAGACAGGCCAGCCACAGACTCACAGGGACCTGGGGCTCCCCTGCACCTGGTTTTGAAAGCCAGGGCGGTTGACACACTTGCACACAAAGTCCACGGGTTCACCAGCCATCTGGGTCCTGGATTATCTCTCAGGCTCTGTGAGAAATCCTCTCCACGGTCTCCACCTTCCCAAGGGACATCCTATCTATAGATGGGGTACTGCCTGTCCCATCTCAGAGGACCAGAGAGGAACCTCCCTGCCTTTTCTATTTTCTGGCTGGTGCCTGAAATCCAACCACTGGCTCAAGGCTGCACAGCAGGCAGTTTTCCTCTCAAGGGCTGTGTGAGCAGGGTGGCGAGGCCTGGGCTGGGCTGAGCCCAGAGAGCCGTGTCCCCAGAGCACCTGCCAGGGTGCGGCAGCTTAGAGACAGCAGCATTCCAGATCTGGAATGGGCCAGAGCAAGCTTGTTATTGTGAGAAAAATAGAAATCTGAGCCCTGCACTTGTGTCATAGCTCCATTAGAAATATTACCTTTAAGGTGCAGAAAAAATAAATACCTGAACACATTTGTGTCCCAACACAATTTTCCAACAACGCAGCAGTTTACAGAACAATAAAAGCCTCCTTTGGTCCCTATCCTTTCCCACCCCTCGGCCTAGGGGTCATTTGTGTCCGCCTGTGTCTTTTTTGTGTGTGCTTTATAGACCCACATGTATTTTTTAAAAACAAAATATATAGGTTTTTTTTTAAATAAATGGGACCATGTTATAGGCATTATTCTGTGACTTCCATTTTGGCCTTTAAACTATGTGACTTTGAAAAGGACACTTTACCTCTCTGGGTCCCAGGGGGTGGGGGGTGGGGGATGTCAGGCAGCCCAGTTGGCCACAAAGGCCCTTTCCAACTAGCTCTGCATCTAGCCCCTTGCTTAACACATGAAGAAACTGAGGCTCCAAGAAGGAAATTGACTTGCCCACATCACCCAGGAGTTAGGTGGGGAGGGTCAGACTGAGAGCTGAGCCTCCCCTTTCCAAGCTCAGTGCTGGCTCCCCTGACTTCCAGAGAAGTAGAGTCCTGTTCTGTGGGGGACCCGGGCCTTGCAGACTTTGTCTTGGAAGCTCCCCTGGCCTCTCGCAGAGCCCCAGTCCTTCCATCCCCTCCCAGTGCCAGCCAACCTCTAACCCTGTGGTTTGGCCCTAAAATGTGCAAAAGCTTCAGGGAGAGAGGTGAGACTGGAGGGTCTGCTGCGGAGGAGGGGCTTCCTGCCCTTTCCTCCCCTGGGGACAGGAGAGGATGGAAATGGTCACTCCCCCCCCCCCCCAGCTCCAGGAGAGAGCCTTGTTTAGAACTCACCACGGCACTCACTGCCGGATGCTCATACCCCAGTGTGTGCGTGTGTGCATATGTGTATGTGTGTGTTTCCGCACACACGGATCATATTATGAGGACAGGCACTAGGCTTACTTGCCAGGTGGCCCCAGTGCCTAGTGGCCACTATTTGTTGACTCCCCTCTGCAGAAGACAACAGAATTAGCATCTTGAGTAAGACCCAAGGTGTTCTTTGACGGAGAGCGATGTGCTATCCTCGAAACATCCAACATCCTAATGTCCTCTGATAACCTATTAATTTGTGGTTTATTAATTTATCTAAATTTCCTTCACTTTTTTCATTTCAGTTTCAAGACTTTCTAGGGTAAAACTGAGTCATTCAATTAAATGTAACTCTGTATTCTTGCTGCTTAGAGCTAATTAGCTTCTCCACGTTGGGCTCCCCACTGTGGAAAACAGTGATTCTTTTACCTGCATTTATATGGCATGATTTTCTCTTTAATCTAACATGATGCTCCAGAAAACCCTTCCCTGTCACTCTTAGTTCAGTCACCTGGCAGGGTGCCTAGACATTCACCATTAGACGTTTATTCCTTTGGGTTGAGTCCAGATTTCTCAACCTTGGCACTGTTGACATTTGGATAATTCTTCGTTGTAAGGGTTATCCTGTGTGTTGTAGGATGTTTAACAGCATCTCTGGCCTCGACCTACTAGATGCCAATAGCACCCCCTGAATTGTGACAATCAAAACTTCCTGCAGGGGGAGGGTACAGCTCAGTGGTAGAACACATGCTTAGCATGCAGGAGGTCCTGGGTTCAATCCCCAATATCTCCTCTTAATTAAATAAATAAACCTAATTACCTCCCTCCCTGGCCAAAAAAAACATTCCTCCAAATATTGCCAAATGTCTTTTGAGGGGCAAAGTCACCCCTGATGAGAACGACTGGGCTAAGCGAGTGTCCCCAGTGCAAATGCTCTGGAGAAAGATGACCTCATCAATTATACATTTCTCAGCATTTGCCAGACCCGCTCCAAGCGCAGCAGTTGGCTAAGAGCCCTGTGGGGAAGAGGGGAGAAAGAAGAGTAGTTAGAAGAACCCTTTCCCACCAACCCCTTTTTGGATTCCCCGTGGGCCTCCGGGAGGAAGCACCTCCCGGCAAGCCCCTCTGGAGGGGCCCGGAGAAGGGCCTCCCTCCCACACACGCTGGGCGTCTCCGCGGCACTCTGTCCCCGTCTGGTGTTGCCCGGTGGAAATCAGCAAATCCTCAAGGAGCTGGTAACAAACACAGAGGGAAGAATCGGAGGCAATGCCTGCCCGTGAAGGGTTCACGGACCCCTCACCTCCTCATCCTCCTGGAGAACGTTGGGCCGACATAATAATTAATATGTATAGAAATATTAATATAATATATTATATAATAATATAATAATTATTAATATAATAATTATAGAAATATTAATCTTAATATTAATAAGATTTGTCTGTCATGGTCCAGAAACAAGAAACAGTCTTAAGTCTTTCAAGTGGAGGAAATTTAACACAAGAAATCAGTACATGGTTGATGGAAGAGCTGAGAAGCCAACAGGAGAAAGCAAGGCAGCCCCGAAAAGAGCACAGCAGGAAGCAGCTACAAATCCAGGCTGGAAGGAGCACCTTACAAATGCATCATCACTGACTCGGAAACCTCCAGAGCTATTTGACCGGAACGAAATAGTAAGGGCTGCCTGGTAGGAGATGGGACTGTGGAAGGAGAAAAGGAGGAAACACAGCTGACACAGCCAACTGCAGGCAAGGTCTGAGAGCAAAGAGAGGCGGAGAAAAAGCCTGCTTCTTCCCTCTTCCCACCTACCTGTCCTCTACCCACCTGTCTTCCTATTGGCTGAAACTGTGGGAAAGCCAGAGGGAAAGGGGCTCTGGGAAATGTAGTTCCCAGTAGTGATGCAGAACAGAGCCGGGGAAAGGTGGAAAACAGATCAGATCAGCAAGCAAACCAGCAGTTGATTTGGCACAAAAAAAGAGGCCCACAGAGGTGAAGTGGTGGGGTCAGGATTAAAGTCCAGATCTTAGGGCTCTTTCTGTAGGACCCAGAGAGTCCTTGAAGGCTGAAGGGACAGCATGACATTGGCAGCAGAAAAAAGGCTGTGGCTCAGCCAGCTGGAATTGAAAAGGATCGAAATGGTGCCCACCTGTGAAGCAGGGAGCTTTGCCTGGAAAGGGCATGCAGGAACATTCTGGGGTGCAGGAAGTGTTCTGGAGAGAGACACTGGAATATATAAAAGCGAAAGTTCATTGACCTGTATACATAAGATTAGTGTGCTTTCAGCAGTTCACTGTTTATATGTCTTATACATCAATTAAAAAAAGAAGATCCCTTCTTCCCTGTCTTTGAGTAAAATCTTGAAATATTCTCTGGTAAAATGACATATGTTTGGAATTTCCTTCAAAATAATTGAGAGGAGGTTAGAAGAGAGGTGGAGGGTTTTATGGAAGAAGTAAGACCCACCTGAGTTGAAGCTGGGAGTTCACAGTACTGTTTTCTCCTCTTCTGTGTATGTATTATATGTGAATTTCCATAATAAAAAGAAAAAAAGAGACCTAAATAGACATTTTTCCAAAGAAGACATACAGGTGGTCAACAGGCACATGAAAAGATGTTCCACATCGCTAATTATCAGAGAAGTGCAAATCAAAACCACAGTGAGGTGTCACCTCACACCTGTCAGGATGCCATTATCAAAAAGTCTACAAATAATAATACACTGTTGGTGGGAATGTAGTTTGGTGCAGCCATTATAGAAAAAGGTATGGAGATTCCTTAAAAAACTAAAAATAGAGCTACCATATGATCCAGAATCCCACTCCTGGGTGTATGACCAGAAAACACAAAAACATACTGCACCCCAATGTTCATAGCAGCACAATTTACAATATCCAAGACATGGAAACAGCCCAAGTGCCCATCAACAGATGATTGGTTTAAGAAGACATGGTGTATGTATATTTATATATATATATGAATATTACTCAGCCATAAAAAGAATGAAACATTGCCATTTGCAGCAACATGGGTGGGCATAGAGAGTATCATACTAAGTGAAGTAAGTCAGACAGAGAAAGACAAATAATACACATGGAATCTAAAAAATAATACATAAAATAGATAAGCAACAAGGATTTACTGTATAGGACTGGGAATGATATTTAATATCTTATAATAACCTATAATTGAAAACAACCTGAAAAAATATATATACAACTGAATAACTTTGCCATACACTGGAAACTAATACAATATTGTAAATCAAATAAATTTCAATTAAAAGAATTTTTTTTAATTTTAGGAAAAGGATAAGGGACCTAAGGCTACCAAGCACACAGACCTTTGTGCATTTAAGAGCTCAGTGCTGCATCCAGTCCCAACCCTCCACTCCCTTGACCTGAGCAGTGTATGATGTTCTGACACTTCTTCTTTTCCTAGGCTGGCCCGGATATTGGCCAACAGAGTGCCTGTCCTAGGCCTGCAGCAGGAGAGGAGAGAGGTGTATCTAAAGCTCAGACAAGCCCCTTCACCCTTTTGTGAGCCCCACTCCTGGGCACACTCCTGACCAGGACCCCAGCTCCTCCACTAGGAGCCGGTCCAGCCAGTCAGAGCAAACAGATTAAGGATGTACGCTGAACAGGGCCCTCCAGGGCGGAGGTGTGCATGGTGCCCAGGTGACCTCCCTCAAGACAGCAAGTCAGCCCCTCATGCCTAGAGAGGCATTCCTGAGTCACAAGGAGGCAGTGTGGTTGCTGGAATGAGCTGGGACCCAGACTCAGGACCCCTGGACTCTAGGCTGGCTCTGCCATGGACTGGCTATGAGACATGGAGGAGCCATAAACCCATATAGTCCAGAAATATGTGCTGGACACGCGGTCTGTGCTGGACTCTGTATGAAGTTCCTGGAGCCAGACTTACAGATTCAGGGCAGGCCGTTGCAGCAGATGGCGAGCTGGGGTCATGGGGAGCAGCCTGCGTGGGGGCTGTGCAGCCTGGGGTGGGGTGCTTTCCAGAGCCCTAGTGACCCTCAAGGACAGTTAGTAGTTAGCCAGGAGCACAGAAACTTGGCAACCAGAGAGACTGGCATAGGGCACAGTGGGGTGCTGTTAATAGCTTGCAGGGAAATGGGGGGAAGCAAGACAGCAGGGACCAGACCAAGCCCTCCTAGGATCCTAGTCTTGTCTACCTGGCAACCTGGTTTGTCTCCTCATTCTTAAGGCGAGGGGGCTGGACTGGTGGGCTGCCAGCTGCCTCCAGTTCAAAGGGGTTCAAAGGCTTCTGGGTGAGAGGCCGGGACTGAGGGCAGTGGCTGCCCAGCCCCAGCCCAGCTGCCCTGCTCCTGGGAACACGGCATACACGTGCTCCACGTTCTCTGAGGATGGGGAGCAGGGGCCTCTGCACCCTCTGGAGGGACTCATAGGTGACCTGTGTACAATAATGTGTGGGCTGGGTTGGGTCAGGGATGGGAGGGCTGGCTGGCTTGTGACTCTTTTATAGTTTGTCTTAAAAAGTCACACAACAGGGTGGGAACCCGGGAGCCTAGACAGCCTTCCAACTTGGACTGCTGCTTCCCAGATGCTGGTCTGGCTGGCTGTCCCAGGCTCTCCGAGGGTCTCTCGAGAGACCTCCAAGTTTGACTGTCCCAGGCCCCTCCATTTTTTGGATCTGGTGCCTGTCTGGAACGCCATCTGTTCCCAGGTCAGCTCCGCCCCAGCTTGGCTCTCCAGGGCCCATCCGAGGACCATCCGCTGGCTCTGCTGCCCTTTCCCACCAGCTGAGCCTGGTCTGTGCCTGCGTCCTCCTCTCCAGTCAGGCTTCCGAAGAAGGGAGGAGGCCCGGTTCCGGCCCTGCTGCCCTCACGTGCTTTCCCGGCCGTCCCCTCCCGCCCTGCGTCGGGGCAGCCAAGCCTGTTCCTCTTCCCGATTGCTATTGCGACAGCCGCCTCAGCTCCCAGCGCTCCCTGTCCCCGCCCAGCGGCCGCCGCTCCACTCCCACTTCCTGAGCCCGGCGCTGGAGCCCTGGAGGCCAGGCCAGGCCCGGCCGCTCCGGCCCCGGGGGGCACGTCAGCCCCAGTCCTGTCCTGGCCCCTGGGCTCAGGAAGCTGCTGCCACCACTGCCCGGGACATCCAGGCCTTCCACCCTCCTCCCAGGCCTCCACCCATCTGATCGGCTGGCCAACTGGCCGCCATGCGCCTGCCCTGGGCCACCTCCCACTGCGGCCTGGCCTGGGGGCCACTCATCCTGGGCCTCGGTGGTCTCCTGGCAGTATCCCAGCCCCCGCTGGTGAGGGAGGGGCCTGTGCAGGTGGGTGGAGGCGGGCTTGGCTAGGGGAGAGGGGTCTGGGCAGCCCTCTCTGTCGTCCCTCTGCCCTTCTCAGCTGACCCCTGACTAATTCTCCCCCACTCCATCTCCCCTTTAAGGTGCCCCCATACCGCACGGAGAACAAGACCTGCCAGGACCAGGAAAAGCAGTACTACGAGTCCAAGCATCAGGTCTGCTGCTCCCGCTGCCCCCCAGGTGAGAGGCCGGGGACAGAGAGGTGGGTTACAGGGGACTCCAGCCCATCTCACTGCCTCAGAATGGAGGCAGACACCGGCTCCCAGGAGAGACAGCTGGCAGACTTAGAGTGAGAAACACTGGCCGTCCCTCCTATGTAGTCCGGAGGAACAGGCCCAGGGTCACACAGCAAGCGGCAGAGGTGCCAGCGGAACCCCAGGCCCCTGACACTCCTGCTGCCCCGCTCACATCCTAGGCACGCACGTCTCAGCTGAATGTAGCCATCGGCCAGGACACGGTTTGTGCCACGTGCCCCGAAAATTCCTACAACGAGCACTGGAACCATCTCTCCTTCTGCCAGCTGTGCCGCCCCTGTGACCAGAGTGAGTGGGGTGTGCCGGGGCTGGGGCTGGGATCTCCCGGAGCGCACCCCTCCGCTGAGCCCTCCATCTCCCCGCCAGTGCTGGGCTTCGTGGAGATCACGCCTTGCACTAGCAAAGACAAAACCCGCTGCCGCTGCCGGCCAGGAATGTTCTGCGTCTTTTGGGACTCTGAGTGTGTACACTGCGAGCCACTCTCTGACTGCCCACCTGGCACCGAAGCTGAGCTCAGAGGTCAGAGGTCACTGGGGCAGAGGGTGAGGAGGAGGATGGGCGGGTGATCTTGAACAGGGGGCAGGCATAATGCTGGGTCCACGGGGAGCCCCCAGGCAGTTAGTTCTCTGTGGTATAAAACGCCTCTTCTCCCTCCCTGGGAAAGGCCCACAGAAGGGACCTGCAGGGACCTGGAACTGGGGTGGTGCAGGGCTCAGGGGTCCTTCCAGCCCTGGGGAAGCCAGGACAAAGTACAGATCAGGAACGGTGCAAGCTACAGAGTGGGGTGGGTGGGCGGGGAAGGGGCCACCTGGTGGGCATAAAGGAAGCTCACAGCTGGGCTCCCTTTGCCTGCTCACCCTGGCTGGCCATGCCTTTCTCTTGCCAGATAAAGCCTGGGAGGCTGACAGCAACTGTGTTCCCTGTAAGGCAGGGCACTTCCAGAACACCTCCTCGCCCAGCGCCCGCTGCCAGCCCCACACCAGGTGAGTGTGCCCCATCCATATGCCTCCCACCCTCCCAGCCCCAGCTGCTGACAACCCTGCCCCACACTCAACTCCACAGGACCGCCTCCCACTTCCAGCCCAGAGCCCACTTGAGCTGGGTGCTTTCCTCCACAGGTGTGAGGACCAGGGCCTGGTGGAGGCGGCACCAGGCACCGCCCAGTCTGACACCAGCTGCAGAAATCCATCAGAGACCCCCGAGATGCCAGGTGAGGGGCCAGGGACGCGGGGACGGGGAAGATGCCCTAATTCCAACCATCTAAACAGATAGGGAAAAGATAAGTCCTTTCCTGTCAGAATTGAGGCGAGAAGAAAAGTTCCTCAAAGAGAAATTGGAGTATTTCTACTTACACACATTTTTAAAGCTATATATTATATATAAAACTTGTAAGTTATAAATAGTATTATGGCCACACTGAGATATAATTGTAACTGCTATCACTATAATGGTGTTGGACACTCCATCTGCTGCACAATCCATTTACTGGCCTGATATCTCTGTATTAGATCACATACTTCCATCATTGGAGACAGGATTCCACGTTTGACTCTTCCTTGATCTTTTCTGTGGAGCTGCTGGTTTCCTCACCTCATAGAGGATCACAAGATGTTTCTAATGACCATAGTTGTTATTAATCAAGGGGGAGTTTATTTCATTAACTTTGCTAAAATGACCATGTATTTATAATCGTAGCTTCCATTTATTGAGAGCCAGTGTGTCAGGCCCTCTGTGAACACTTGATTTTCACTAACTCATTTAACCCTCTTAATGATCCTATGAAATAGTCATATTATTATCCTGACTGGATGAGGAAACTGAGGCCCAGAGGGGTTGGTTAAGTGTCTTGCCCAAGATCACCCACGTGGTAATTGGTATTATGAAAACCTGTTCTAGGTCTTTCTTCCTCCCAAGCACGTGCCGTAATACATGCACACTGCAGAAAATTAGAAAATGCCAATAAACAAAGCTGAACATCACCACAGAACTGGCACCTAGCAAGCAAAGCCGCTCAACATTTTTGAATATATCCTCCCAGACATTTTTCTGTGCACTGGAAAAAAAATATTTTTTTTAAAAGTAGAGTCGTTTTAATGTTTGTAACTTAATTTTTCATCCAACTCTATCATAGATTTTCCACATCCTCTTAGTAATTTTTAACTGTGTATCAAAGATGATGGGCAACTTAGAGCTGGAATTTTAGAGAGTATGTAAGCTGATCTCCTCTTTTTTATCTATGAAAATTCTGGTGATCAAAGGGGTGAAATGACTTAAAAATTCACATAACTGGGTAGGAACCCAGGTATCCAAGACTCTAGGTGTAGTTTTTCCCCGTGTCTCCCCTTCTGCATTCCGTCAGGCTGCAGAATTAAGTGGACCAGAAGGAGCAAACTCCTGGTATGTAAGTGTCCAAGTCCTCCTGACCGTCCTCAGGCATAGAGGACACAGGTGACAGGCATGGGAGTCTCCGTGGTGTCCGTGGCCTCGCCGAGGCCCATAGGACGTTGGCAGTTACCCACTGCTGCATGGTCCAACACCTAGCCTCCTGCTCCCGCCCCTCCCGGCGCCGGCCAGGAGGGCCAGCAGGTGGAGACCTTGCAGCCCTGCTCTCCCTCCAGGCAGCCACAGGCAGAGTCCAGAAGCCAGAACTCCAGCTCCCTCACCTCTGTAAACACTCCACAACTACAGAGGGGCAACCCCAGCTCCCACAGCCACGAGTCTCTATAGGATGGTCACATCCACAGAAATGTGGATTTACCCTGTGGCCTGAGACTGCTTGCAACCTCAAGCCCCACCCTCCCTGACTGCCTCCCACCCCCAATTCCAACTGCCCAAGCGCCTGTCCTCACCTGCAAGACTGCCCCCATGCTGGTCCCCAGGCAGGTGGCCACTTGCACCAGCCCCAAACATCTCCACCTGGTGGACCTTCTCCTGGCTGTCATGAGTTCCTCCCCCTTCTCTGAAACCCAAGAGAAGTTTCTCCAATTCTACCTTTAGGAACTGCAGTGTGGCTGGGAGGGGAAAGCTGGTCCCCCTTTTCTCTGGGTGGCCTGGGAAGTGGAGAGCTGCTCCTTACCTCCCTTGCCCTGTGCCCTCCTGGGGTCGTCATGCCTCACTCTGTCTGCTGTCCTGGCAGGAGCCATGCTGGTGCTGACCATCCTGCTTCCCCTCATCTCCTTGCTGCTCCTCATCACCGTGCTGGCCTGCACCTGGAAGAGCCACCCCTCCCTCTGCAGAAAGCTGGGTAAGGAGCCGGATGCAGACCTGGCATCTCTGTCCACCTGGATGGGGGAGGGGGGCTGGAGGGAGTATTCAGCACCCCCCTACCCGTAAGATGCCCAACGCCTGCTCTCCACTAGACATCACCTCCCTCAGCCCCTCTTCTGAGGCTGCACAGAAGGGTCATGATAGCCTGTTTCTTCTGGGAGCCCAGGGAGGGCAGCAGCACATGGTGGGGGGTGTGGGGGAGGAGAGCCTGGGGGTCTGAGGCCTGCCATTTCATTTTCTGTTACAGGATCCCTGCTCAAGAGACACCCCGAGGTAACGGGGAAGGCTGCGGGGGCAGCAAGTGGGGACAGGGGGATGGTGAACAAGGTGGGGGCAGGCAGAATAAGGGTGCAGCATCAGTGTCCAGCCACTCATTCAATTAAGAATTTATCAAGCATGCCATGTGCCTGGCCCTGTTCGAGGCACTGTGGAAATAGCAGTAAGCGAAACAAAGTACCTACCAGTGGAGCAAAAACAAAGTTAAACAACTGCGTATTAGGAGATGATAATTGCTAAACAAAGCATGGTAGGGGGAGAGTGAGTGACAGTGGCAGAGCATGGGGGTATATAATCTTAGAGTGAACAGAGAGGGCCTCTCTGATCAGCAGATATTTGAGCAGAAAAATTGAAAAAAAAAAAGAGGGAGCCAGCCTTCGGGATACCTAGGAGAAAGTGCTCCGGGAAGAGGAAACACATGCAAAGGCCCTGAGGCAGGGAGCGTGATGAGGAGCAGAGGAGCGGGCTGAGTGGCCTAAGCATGGGGTGGGGTGTGGGAATTAAAAAAAGATGAGGTCTGAGGCCCATGTCATTGGTTAGTTCTCGGCCTCTGTCCTGCAGGGAGAGGAATCAAATACTGCCGGTGGAAGCTGGGAGCCCCCGAGGGTCAACCCATATGTCCCTGACCTGGTAGAGCCACTTCTGTCCACCTCTGGAGAACTGACCCCGGCCTCAGCTGGGCTCCCACCAAACCCAGGTTTGGAGGAAGAGGTGCTACAACAGCAGAGTCCTCTGAGCCAGGCCAGGGAGCTGGAGGCTGAGATCCCAGAGCAAGGCCAGGTGGCCCACGGTGAGCTTGGGGCCGGCACAGGGACAAGAGGGGGTGGGCAGGGCCAGGGTGGGAGGGAAGGTGGGCAGAGAGAGTGTGTGAGCCAGACGGAGATGAGGAGACTAAAAGGGGTCAAGGGGAGACTTAGACAGCTAGCCAGAGTGTCCTGACTAGAGAGAAGTGGGGAAGAGACAGAAAACCCAGAAGCAGAGGAAGGAGTGCAGAGATCAAGCAACCACAGCAGACGGAGGGGGACAGCGGAAAGGGGAGATAGCCGAGGGCACTGGAGAAGCGGGGTCCGGTGCTGGGGGCACACAGGCCTTCCGTCCTCAACAGTGCCCCCTCGCACCCTCACTCTGCCTCCCTTCCCACAGGTACCAATGGCATTCACGTCACTGGCGGGTCTGTGACGGTCACCGGCAACATCTACATCTACAACGGGCCGGTCCTGGGGGGAGCACGGGGCCCCGGAGACCCCCCAGCTCCCCCGGAGCCTCCCTACCCCATCCCTGAAGAGGGTGCCCCTGGCCCCCCTGGGCTCTCGACGCCCTACCAGGAGGATGGCAAAGCGTGGCACCTGGCCGAGACGGAGACACGGGGCTGCCACGCCTTCTGACAGCGCCAAGGACCCAATTTGTCACCCGCGCCTGACGGAGTCTGGGAGAAGCCAGGAGAAGGGAGGCTGCCCTACCCACACAGGACTGACAGAGGGCCTGGGTAGGGCCCCCGAGAGATGGACCCTGAGGGGCTGGGCCTCAGACATGTCCCTGAGAGCAGGGCCGGCACTGGCTGTGTACCGTGCCCGTCGCAGGACTCACCTCCGCCTGAGCAGGCCTGAGACTCCGCAGCAGACCCCTGCCCCCTGGGGCTGCACCAGCTCGGCTTCAGGCCCAGCCAGGGCACGCGACGCTAACAGCTGCCCCAGTGGCATCCACACCCCGAGCATGGCACGGAAGGGAGCCAGCCACGTGGTCACTGCAAGGACATCGCCAGGACCGCTGGCAGATTCGTGGTGCTCATGCCCAAGCTTCAGAGGCCCTTCGTGGGCCCACACTTCGCACGGACCAAGGTGGACCCTACATGAGGCTGGAGTGACTCGGAGGACCACACTCCCCTCCCTTCCTAGACAGGAAAGAGGTTGTGACCTCCTTATAACCGGGGGTTGGGGTGGGGTTCTAGGTATAGGGGAAAGTTTTGGAGGAGGAGGGACGTGGCGAGTGTATTTATAAATTGTAACCACATGCAAATAAAGAAGAGATTGATCATTTATCTCCGTGGGATTTATAGAGAAAGGCTGTTCCCTAATTCCACAAGGCATTTCTATGAGGGGCTGGTACATGGAATTCGAGTGATAACAGTTTGGCCAGCATGGAATTCATGTGATGACAGTCTGGCCAGCGATCGCATACAGTGTGGCAGGCAGAGTTCTCAATGCTGTACAAGCTCATCCTATGCAACCCTCACAAGACCCCAAGAAGGCAGCTACAATGATGATTCCCATCTAACAAGTGGGGAGACAGGCCCAGAGAGGGAGTCACCTGCCCAGTTCAACTGCAAATGGCACAGTGGGGACATGCACCCATGAGTCTCTCTTGGGTAAAAACTTTGCAACCGCACCCTTACAGAACTTCTTGGAACAAGTAAAATGGGCTGTTTTCCTCAAATAATCAGACTTTTCTGCAAATCCTGTAGGCATTAAGTCTCAGCCAATTCTCAAACCCCCAGACTCAAGGCTAAGTGCAAAAGTGTTTGGCAAAAGCTGGATGAAGGGAAAGGTATATGCTTTAGACACAAAGTGAGAGGCGAGGCTCACATTCTGCCGGTGAAGAAATCGTGGCCGACATGACTTTTACTTTATTTCTTCTTGTCTTGCAGGCATATCTTGCTTTATTGTGTCTCACTTTAGTGCACTTTTTTACAAATTGGAGCAACCCTGCATTATTGATGATGGTTAGCATTTTTTTTAAAGCAAGTACACTGAATTTTTTTTAATTTAAATTTTACTGTATTATTATTTTTTTTAATGGAGGTACTGGGGATTGAACCCATGACCTCATGCATGCTAGGCATACGCTGTACCACTGAGCTATACCCTCCCCACAATGGTTAGCATTTTTTAGCAATAAAGTAGTTTTAAATTAAGGCATGTGCATTAGTTTTTAGACATAATGCTACTGCACACTTAACAGACTACAGTCTAGTGTACACATAACTTTTATATGCCCCGGGAAACCAAAAAATTCGTGTGACTGGCTTTATCGCAGTGGTCAGGGACTGAACCTACAATATTTCCGAGTATGCCTCTATTTTCTTTTTTCCCGAAAAGAACTTTAAATCTTCTCAACTCTCTTATTGTTTGGGAATGTTTGGGCCGCCAGGATTTATCTACCATGCTGTCCAGTAGAGACGATCCTAGCTTGAAGGATTGGGAGGGGAGCTGCCGCCGGCCGACCGCTCCTTCCATAAAAGGCCACCGTCTGGGTCTAGTGTTATGATTCCGGTTCTGTTGCTGGGGCTTCTCAAGGTGCAGAGGCTACACAGCACACGCTCCAGGAGTCGTCTGATCCAGCTGAGTGGCTGGGTTATTTAAGGTCGACCTTGAAAGTATTCGAATCCCACTTCCTTTTTTGAGAAGTAAATAATACGAGCTGTATATTCAGATGCAGAGTTAAATCCTCCTGCTCTTGCTGTCTGCTAGAACCAGACAACGGGATTCCTTATTCACTGCACCAATGTGTTTTGATAAAAAAAAAAAACCCAACCTTGTAAAATTTTTTTCCCAACAAAATAAAGGGAGGAAATAATTTTTGAAGAAACGGTGCTAAGGCACAGCCCCATGTGACACCATTCAAATTTAGGAATCTACATCCCTGTATTAATTTGCTAGGGTGGCCATGACCCAGGACTGCAGACAGGGTGGTGTAAACAACAGATAATTATTTTCTCACAGTTCTGGAGGCTCAAAGTCTGAGATCGAGGTGTTGGCAGGGTTGGTTTCTTCTGAGGCCTCTCTCCTTGACCTGCCAGTGGCCGTCTTCTCCCTGTGTCCTCACGTAGTCTTCCCTCTGTGTGTGTCTGTGTCCTCATCTCCTCTTTTTACAAGGACACCAGTCATACTGGATTAGGGCCAACTCTAAGGACCTCACTTTAGTTATCTCTTTGAAGACCACATCTCCAAATATAGCCGTGGTCTGAGGTACTGAGGGTTGTGACTTCGACAAATGAGTTCACGTTCAGCCCATAACATTTCCCATCTTCCTCACATCACCAGTGCTGAGTTAATACAGGCTCCAACACACATGAACAGAACACACTTCATACAGAGAGGAGCTCCTGTCTACAATGAAAGCGGATAGAAAACCAATGAAGACAGCCTCTTGATTGTTATCTTCAAAAGACAGAACTGGATACAATGGTAGGTACTAGTGAATCCAGCTAGTCCCATATTATTTTTGAGAACTCCACTCCTATACCACATGGAGGAGAAAGCCAATACTGAATCCAGCCCACGTCAACATGGGCAGGGAGGCCAGGGGGAGGCTAAGGCAGAGAGAGACGGATGTAGCTGAGTGTAGAGTGTAGCAGTGGGAGATGTGGGTATGCAGTTCTAAGTAATTAACAATTTCTCTTTTCAGAAGATGGAGCGATTCACATGGACAGCTGAGTGGACTCTTTTTGCTACCTACCCAACAGACTTCTGCAACTTTCCTAGGAACAGACTCCTATTTCTATACTAGGGCAGAGATTCCATGATACCAGGAGAGAGGGGCCTTTCTCCCAATTCCAGGGGCCAGTAAACCCATTCCCCTCTGCTAGGGATTGGTTCAGGATAAGCATGGGATCCATTCTGGCCAACGACATTTGCAGGGAAGTCTTCCTTTCCAGGACAAAAAGCATCATTAGGAGAAAGTTTTTGGCTTTCCTTGTCCCTTTTTTCTTGAGTAGGGGATGTTTGAGAGGACACGATTCCTGAGCTGTGGCAGCCATCTTGCTATCATGAGGAAAAGACATGGAGCTAAAAAGCTAGTTCTCTGAGATGGAAGTCCTAGAAGAAAAGTAAAAACCTAGTTTGTGAGACATCATTGAGCAACTGAACCAACAGTCAGTGAGCACCTACTTCTGGGCTTCTTTTTGTGAGAGAAAAAACAAGTCGCCATTTGTGTCAATCACAGTAAGTCAAGTTTTCCTTTTTTCTTTTTTTTTAAAGTTATAACTTTATTTCCTCTTTTGGAGTAGGTAATTTATTCACATGGCTCAAAATTCAAAAAGTATCTGAGAGTAAATGGTGAAATGTCTCTTTCACTCTGATCCATCAACCATCAAGGTCCCTTCCCTGGAAGTAACCAATGTTATTGTTTCTGACCCTTTTCCAGAGGTGATTTATGCACATTCAAGCAAATATACATACATATATTCCTTTCCTCCTTTTTTCTGCAAGTGGTAGCATATTCTTTGTATATTTCCTCCTTGCCTTCATCATTTACCAAAATGGCTTGGCCATAATGTCATAGTGTTGTCAAAACGTCCTCATTAATTTTCATATCTGTAAGAAGTAGCCCATTGTATGGCTGCATCATTTAGCTAGATCCCTTTGAGGATTTTTAATTAATTACTGGTCTTTACTATTAAAAACAATTCTACAACAATAACCTATGTTGTTTTGTACATGTGGGAGTATTGCTGTCAAACATTTGCTAGAAATAAAATTGGAGGTCAAAAGGTACATATATTTTATTTTGATAAATATTACCAAATTGCCCTTGATAGAGATGAAAATCAGCACTTTTTAAGTGTCCCTTCTCATATACAAACACCAACCTTGGTCTGCTAACAAACATTTTAATCTTTGCCAATTTGAAAGGTGAAAAATGGTATCTCAGTGTAATTTTTATTTGCATTTTTAATTGAAGTTTTTCATTTCATTGTGACTGAACATTTTCATACGTTAAAGAATCATTTGTAATTTGTTTTCCACTAACATTTCATCTCTTTTATAATTTTTCTATTGGACAATTATCAAATGTTATCTTGTTATCCCAGAAATCATCTATTGAACAATGATTTTTTTTCTCTTCACTAATTTGAAACACTACCATTATCATAAACTGAATTTGTGTACGAATTTGAATTTACTTCTGGATTTTCAATTCTCTTTCTTTGATTTGTCTTTTTAATTTGCTAGCACCACTGTCTTTCAATTATTTTAGCTTTATATGTTAATCTCTACTAGGGCTCTTTTTAACCTTCCTTTTTCAAACATTTTCCTAACCATATTTTCTTATTTCTTTTTCCACATAAACTTGCAGATCAGTTTGTCTAGTATTCCAAACCAAAACCAAAACCTCCTATTGTATATGTTTTGAGATTGTATCAAATTTATAGATCAGTTTGGAAGAATTAACACCTTCCTGGTATTAGTCCTCCTTTCAAGAACATGGTGTACCTTTCTATTTGTTGGTTCCCTCTGTGTCCCTCAGTAGTATTTTAATGTTTAATGCTTCTTTTTTTAAAATATAGACCTTGAGTATTTCTTGTTAAGTTCATTTCTAGGTGTTTTATCTTTACGAATGGGATTTTTCTTTTTTTTTTTTTAACCCATCCACCTACTGAATTCTCTTATCATCTATAATAGTTATTCAGTCAATTCTCTTAGATATAAATATGAAATTAACCTCTGCTATCTAATTTTTATAATTCTAATACATCTTAATCTGTCTAAAAGCATTGCCTAAGACCTCCAGAAGAATGTTAAGTAGTAATGACATCACTGTCTTGATCCTAACTTTAATGGAAATATTTTCAGTATTTAATGGAAATATTTTCAGTACCCTTATTAAGCAGGAGTAGCGATAGATATATTTATTTTATTATGCTAAGGAAATACCCATCTCCTACCATTTCATTGAGTTTTTAAATTAACAATGGATATTGAATTTTTATGAGATGGAAACAAATGTCTTTTAAGCATCTGCAGAGATAATTACACTACTTTTCGCCTTAAATCCGTCAGTCTGATGAATTACATAAATCAGTTTCCTAATACTAAACTATCTTTACCTTTCTGGAGTAAACCACACCTGGTCTTGATGTATTCTTGTTTTAATGTATCTCTGAGATTCTGTTTGCTAACATTTAATTTCAGATTTTCATAAGTGAGCTTGGTCTACACTATTGGTCTGTCTCATCTTCCTCATAGCTGAAGGCATTCCTGATATAGCAAACCATCCTAAAGGGATTATACCTTAGAGTTAATTTACTTTAATATCTAGGAATATCAACCTCTCCCCTGCCCCAATCCATTGTTAACTCAACCCCTCATCCACATTTCTCAGCACAGAGTCATATAGCTCTATGCTAAGAGATTTTCTTCTAGGCATCTGCTCACTTTTATGTAATTATCATGAAAAGAGTTACTTGTTCCAAGCAGCTTGAGATCCTCAAATTACAGAGTGACCCTCAAAACACCTGTTTGATAAAGTGGCTTATTCAGATAGGTTGATTTATGCAGAAGCCATTCCAGAGCAACAAGACCCCAAAAGGCAATCATACTTGAGACCTAAACTTCCCTTTGAGATTAGTCCTATTTATAAAAGCTCTATAAGCATTGTCCAATAGAACTTTCTGTAATGATAAAAAGTATTATCTGTGCTGTCCAATATGGCAGCCACCAGCCACATGTGGCTAATGAACATTTGAAATGTGATTAGTGTGGAGGAACCGAATTTTTAATTTAGCTTAATTTCATATTTAAATAGCTACATGTGGCTAGTGGCTACTGTCCTGGACAGCACAACTCTAAGTGGTCTATGGAGAAAACTGATTCAATGAGCCTGTGGTTGCCAACAGCTGGGAAGGCATCTGTGATGGTAGAAAGAGCTCAGGCGTGGAGGTATTCATTCATTTATTACATCTCAAATATTTACCTACTGTGTGTTAAGCACTGTTCTAGGTATCGAAGATACAGAGATAAAGTTCTTCTCTCATGAGTTGAGGCAGATAATGAAAATGAATAAGGAATGATAAGTATTATGCTGAAAACTGAAATAGGGAAAGTGACAGTAACTACATGGCTACTTTAGATTGAATGGTCACGGAAGTTCTTCTTAGAGAGGTGGCATCTGAACTGAATAACCAGAAGGGACCAGTTATAGGAAGATCAGGAGGAAGAATGGTCCAGATAGAGGAAACAGCTAGTGCAAAAGCCCTAGGGACTTTGGACATGAGAGGAATTAGGCATGTACAAGTCTAGGCTAAAATCTGGTGGGTGAGGGGGAAAGTGGGTCCAGATGGAGACAGAAAGTCAGATTGCAGAGGATTTCATAAGCCGAGGTACAGATTTGTTTATATTCTAAGTGCAGTGAAGCCACCGGAAGGTTTTTAAGCAAGGGAGAGGTACAATCTCTTTTTGTGTTAAAAAAGAAAATCTGGCTGCTGTGTGGAGAATAGAAAGTGGTGGATTATTATCTATAATAACCCAGTGATAACAAATAAAGAATGGGAGCAGAGAAACCAGGAAGAAGGCTACTACAATAGGGAGCTGGAGAAAGGTAGATGAGCTGGGGGCTGTATCTAGGGGAGAGAGTCAACAGGATTGGTGGGTCCAGCTCATATTCTGTGATCTGGACTACTCACTTGTTAAACTAATCCAAGCCTCATTTTCAAAATTAGCATTCGGTAAATGTTAAATGAGTTTTTACTATGTAACAGGCATCTGAAGATACAACAACAAAGAGAGACCTGCTACCTAATCTTCTGAAGCTTGAAAAATAATTACAGTGAAATAAGTGCGATAAAGGAGAAACATAACGTATGATCAGAGACCCGATCTAGGCTTGAAGGTCAGGAAATGCTTCCCTGAGAATATTTAAGATGTGACCTGAAAAATAATGAAGGTTGGTTAAGTGAAGAGTGGAGGGGAAGACACACCCTCCTAGTGGAGGGCATGGTATGTGCAAAGGCCCTGTGAAGAACCATTTAGAATAGTCTGGTGGTGCTTGGGAATAGAAAGGTGAAGTTGGAGACACAGGTAGGAAGCAGATCATTCAGATTTATAAACTACAATAAGGATTTAGGGCTTTACCCTAAGAGTAACAGAAAACCACTTAGGTTTTTTTTTTTCCCATTGCAGTTTTTATTCTTTTATTTCACATTTAATTAAGGCATAACATACATGTAGAAAAATGCAGAAGGTGTGCTAGTCTTAAGTGGACCGCCTGAAGAACTGTTACCTATTTACAGACCCATGATGCCACCCCAGAAGATACAGAACGTTTTCAGTATCCTAGAAGAAGACTTCAAGCCCCTCCCTACTCAGTAATCCTTACTGCTTGGGTCTCAGTTTATATTCTGGGAGAGATATATGGTATCTGAGATGTATGACACCTCCCAGAGATAGCCACTATTTGACTTATGGTTTTTTCCCATCAATTAGCTTTTCCTGTACTTGAAATACATATAAATGGAATCATGTCATGTTAATCCTTTTGTGTCTAGCTTCTTTTGATCAGTGTCATATTTTTGAGATATATCCTCGTTGCTAGTATCAGTATCCGGTTTCTCTTCTAACTCTGCTATGTAGTGTTCCACTGTATGAATATACCTAAATTTATCTATCCATTTCCTTGGTTCTTTCCAATTTAAGGGTTGTTTCAAGTTTTCAGCAATTATGAATAAAGTTACTACTACCATTCTTGCACATATCTTTTTATACACGTATGTTCTCATTTCTCTTGAGTATATACCTAGACGTCAAACTGCTAACTTATCAGATGGAAATATGTATAGTTTTAGTAAATACTGCTAAAACATTTCTAAAATGATGGAAGGAATTTAACAACCCCACCTGCAATGTATGAAAGCTCCATTGCTTTACATATTCGCCAAAAACTTGGTGTTGTCTTTCACCTTAACATTAGCCGCTTTTAATGGATGTATTTCTCACTGTAGGATTTCTTTTCTTAATAAATTGTTCACTTTGGAATAATTTTAGAATTACATAAAAGCTGCAAAGATAGGACAGAGAGTTTTGGTATCTCCTTCACTCAGCTTCCCTTATTTTAACATCTTACAGAACTAAGATCCATTAGTCAAAAATAAGAAATAAACATTCTTGAAATACTAATGAACTAAACCACAGACTTTACTTGAATTTCACCAGCTTTTCCCCTAATGTTCTTTATCTGTTCCAGGGTCCAGCCCAGGATACCAATTGTATTTTGTGGTCATGACATTGTCGTGACCGTTTAGCATTTTCTCATCTGTAACAGTTTTTGTCTTTCCTTATTTTTTATGACCTTGGCAGTTCTGAAGAGTACTAATGAGTATATGATGTCTTTCAGTTTGGGTTTGTCTGATGTTTTCTCATGATTAGAAACTGCCAAATTGTCTTCCAAAGTGACTATACCATTTTGCATTTCCACCAGCAATGAGGTCCTGTTGGTCCACAGCATTTGATGGTGGCAGTGGTGGCGGCGGTTGTAGCAATTCTAATAGGTGAACTCAGTGGTACCTCATAGAGATTTTAATTTGCATTTCTCTAATGACAAATGATGCTGACCATCTTTCATATGCTTATTTGCCATCCATGTATCTTATTCGCTGAAGTGTCTTTTTGCCCATTTTTAAACTGTGCTATTTGTTTTCTTATTCAGTTTTAAGAACGCTTTAAGTGTTCTGGGTACAGGTCCTTTATGAGATTCATGATTTGCAAATATCTTCTCCTAGCCTATGGTTTGTCTATTCACTCTCTCAACATATCTGTCACATTGCAAAAGTTTTTAATTTTGATAAGGTCCAATTCATCATTTTTTTTCTTTTATGGATTGTGTTTTTGATGTAGGATCTGAAACCTTATCACCAACCCCAAAGTCACACACAGAGATTTTCTGGGTTTTCTTCTAGATGTTTTACAATTTTAATTTTAAAATTTAAGCTATGAGCCATTATTTTTTGTGTTAGTGTGTGTTGAAGTTTTTTTGTTTTTGCGTGTAAATGTCCAATTGTTTCAGCACCATTTGTGGAAAAGACTACTCTTTGTCCATTCAATGGCCTTTGCATCTTTGTCAAAAGTCAGTCGACAATATTTGCGTGGGTTTATTTCTGGACTCTCTGTTGGTTCCACTGGCCTACGTGTCCATCCTTTTGCTAATACTACACTGTCTTGATTTCGGTAGTTTCCTAAGTCTTGAAATTGGGTAGTGCAATTTCTCCAACTATTGTTCTTTTTTTTTAAGTTCCTTTCAGTTCCTTTTCTTTTCCATATAAACTTTAGAATCAGCTTGCTGATTTCTCAAAAAACAAAAACAAAAACAAAAACCTGCTGTGATTTTGAGTGAGGACGCATTGACTCTATGAATCAATCTGGGGAGAACTGGTATCTTTACAGTATTGAACTTTCCAATCCATGAACACAATATATCTCTCCATTTATTTACATCTTTAATGATTTCTTTTATCAGTGTTTTGTAGTTTTCAGCATAAGGTTCCTGCACACACTTCATGGTTGGGGTCGGGGGAGGCTATTATAAATTGTATTTTTTAAATTTCAAATTCCAATTGTCTATTCCTGATATATGGAAATATGATTGACCTTTGTATATTGGCCTTGTATTTTACAACCCAGAGCGGTGCCCACCCAGGATTGCAGGCTGCTATTTGATCTTCTCAGTGTCAACCTAAATAAAGGCAAAAGCTGAGGGAAGCTCCAATTTCCAGAAATTGAGTTTATTCATAAATAGCAGATGAATTGCAGTTTGGGAAACACGTGCTGTAGCAAGCTGCAGGTTGAGGGTTTGGGGTGGGCTGGATTTATGGACAAAGAGTGCAAAGAGGGGGACATCCAGCCAGGGTCCCAGCAGTAAGTCCATTGACTTAAAGATGGGGAGAGATTCTTGGTAGGTGGCTAGTCACTGGTCAGCGGATGAGTCTCAGTCTCTGTAAATCAGGCAGATGATGAAAATCAGTCTCCCTGTTCTTAAGTCCCGTTCTTCTGAGGGCACGTGTGTGATATCCTCCATTTCCTATCCCCACGTTCCATCTCAGATAGAAATCCTGTTGTGTACTGGTTTGATACCATTTCAAATCTGCTTGTTTATGACATAAGTGAAGTTGTTTTAATTCGTCGGTTCATGACAAAGACCCCAAAAGAGCTGTTTTTAGAAGAAAAGTTGTTTTGATGTAAAAATGAAGTACGATGTGTCAGGATGTCACCGTCTCATCTGTTGTCCTTGATAAGCACTCAGAGCTCAGTTGCTGAGGGCTGGGGGCTCATCAAAGAAAACACACAGAGAAGCAACCTTGACAAGGGGACCTCTAGACTGTAAATACTGAGAGTCTGTAAGGAATATCCAGAGTTCAAAAGCTACCCTTTGCTGATCCAGCTCTGTGAAGGTCTTGAGACTGCTGTGGCCAGCCTGCTCTGCGTGCACAGTGGCGTTAAACCCGCTGCAGTCCCAGGAGGAGAGGGGACATCTGTTCCTGCCTTGGCAAGGCACTCCTCATAGGCAGTGATGCAAGCCAAGCAACAGTCCCTGGAGTCCACAGAAGGAAGCTGAGACCACAAATCTGGTAGGGCTTCCGGGATTGCTGTCCAGCTTTGCAGCAGTAAGGCTTTATGGGGTGTCCATGTGAAAGGGACCCCTTTAATCACAGAGTTTCCTGTAACTGGGTAACAGGCATATTCAGCAGGTGAATATCCCAGTCATCATAAAGCCAGTCCCAGGCGACTTGTGCATGAACATTATAAGCTATTTCATCTGGGGTGTTCCACTTGGCATTTATGGGGGAGTTAGGTGGTCCCTCTTCTCAGAATAAACACACTTTACAGTGGCTTTTATCCAGCCACCTGTGATTATTCAATAGTGGTCCTGTGTCAATTCAAAGATGCTTTCCTACTCCGCAGGATCAAAGCCAAAGATACAGCCCCCATATTAAATACTCTCACAACCCATCTCAGTAAAGGTTCTTCAGGAAGCGGATGATATCCACCTACAAGATGAGATAATCCCTCCATGCTGTACTCCCGGTTTCAGAAGCTTCGTTGTTGTCTCCTCCGCCCACGTTGACTACCTTCTGGGTAGGCAGAGGCCTTAAGGTGCTTTCTGTTGTCTTGGCACAAGTCCTCCCTGTGGGAGCGATTTTGAGGCTCACGGCCAAATCTCAGACTGACCTCAGAGCATGCTCGGTCCACAGCACCCTTTTACTTTCACTTTCGCTGTTGCAGGGAACAATAGCCAAGGGACTGCGCATTTAGCACGCTTCTAATTTTGCACTTCCTTAGGTGCATGATGAGCCAGCCCCTCAGGAATCCAGTCCCCCGCCATTTCTAAATCCCACTGGTAACCCACCGCAGCACAGCTACAGTTTCAGGCCGCGCATGACGAGCGCCATCAGGGATCAAAGTTCCTCATCCCCTGCCCTTTCATACTTTCTCTTTCCCAAACCACAAGTTTTTACGAGCCAGGGCTGTTTTTTGTTTTTTGTTTTTTTTTTTTAACCAAATCCCACTTCTCTGATACCAATTAACAGATCAGTTTCTACTCACAACAGTTCAGAAACCAAATGCGTGGGTTTTCCACACCAAGGAATTCTCCAGTTCTCTGCAGACACCTACTGAGTGTGCTACAATTTAAGTCCAGTTAAGTGTTTGGTATAACTTATCAGTGAAATAATCTCAGCCTGGAGCTTGTCTAAGGTGACAAGAAAAGAGGGCCTAAGACAAGACCCTGTGGAACTCCCACATTTAACGGTCAGGCAGAGGAGGAAGAGCTGGCATAGGAGACTGAAAAGGAACAGCCAAAGAAGAGGGAGAACCAAGGAAATACAATGTCTGGAAAAAATGTTTTAAGAAGCAAGGGGTAGTCAACTATGTCAAATGCTCCTAAGAAGTCAAATAAGACAGTACTTCTGGTGTTGCCTTTAAAAGTCATTGCCAAACCCAAGGTCACCTAGATTTTCTCCTGTATTATCTTCTAGCAGTTTTATAGTTTTGCACTTTACATTTAGACCCATGATCCATTTTGAATTAATTTTTGTGAAAAGTGTAAGGTCTGTTCTAGACTCATTTTTTTGCACGTGGATGTCCAGTTTTTCCAGCACTATTTATTTAAAAGATTGCCCTTTTCTATTGAATTGCCTTTGCTCCTTTGCCAAAGATCAGTGGATTATATTTGTGTGGGTCTATTTCTGGCCTCTCTATTCAGTTCCATTGATCTATTTGTTCTTTCTTCTGCCCATCCCATTGTATCTTGATTACTGTAGCTTAACAGTAAATCTTGAAGTCAGCTAGTGTCAGTCCTGCGACTTTGTTCTTTGATATTGAGTTGGCTGTTCTGGGTCTTTTTGCCTCTCATATAAACTTTAGAATCAGTTTGTCAATATACACAAAATCACTTGCTGAAATTTTCATTGTGAGTGTGTTGAATCTACAGATCAGTTTAAGAACTGACACCTTAAAAATATTAAGTGGAAGATTTTTTTTTTTTTTAAGCTGGGGAGAAACTTGAGCATATTTTAAAGTTTTGGGGAAGGAGCCAGTAGAGGAGAAATGGTTGACACTTCAGAAGTGGGGGGAATAATCAGCAGCATAAAATTCCTAAGCAGGCAGCAAGAAATGGGGTTCAGAGTGCGTGTGGAGGAATTGACCTTAGACAGGAGGAGGGAACTTTGTTGTAAAGGAAGGAAGAGGGTGAGGATGGGTGCAAACTCAGGTGTATTTGTCAATTTAGCTGTTTAGTTTTTTGGTAAAGATGGATGCCAAGTCATCTGTTGAGAGCGAGAGAACGAGATGGCACTTGGAAGTTTAATTAGAGAAGTGTGAGCAGTCATTGTGTGGAGGGAAAGAGGAGGGCACAGCAGGATCTCCAGGCAGTGTTGAGGGCCCAGCTGCCGATAAACTGAAGTCTCCATCTGTGCTGACATGTGAGACCTCCCAGTGGTACTCAGAAACCCAGCTGCACACACGGAGAAGAAAACAGAGAACACCCCAATCCTGGATGAAGAGAACTGTTTCTACAAAGGTGTGATCAAAGTTCAGAGACGCAAGGGATTATACAGCATCGACAGAAATGACGGAAATAGTGTCGGATCTAAGATGGACAGAAGAGGAAGTGAAAATGGAAGGAGCTGATGGCTGGAAACCAAGCGGAGGAGCAGCGGGCCGGCAGCCCTGAGTGAAGAGCAGGCACAATGCGAGCAAGAACTGGAGGTGGTGGTCAGAGTTTCCACATCTGTCAAGTTGTAATGAGAATTAAATATGACGGAGCACATGCTTCATAAATGTTAGACACCACACCAGTGTTGGTTTGTTGGTTTGTCTCTCAGCAGACCGTAAGCGTCTTGAAGGCAGGGATCATATCTCAGACATTCCTGCTCCCAGCGAAGTGTCTGACGCTGAGCAGATGCTGAGTGGATCTTCAGGTGTTACAAGGATGGATGAATAAGCTGATTTCCCTTTAGGATTTAGACTCTGCCAGAATTTTCTGAACTTTCTCATCCAGAAAACAGCTAGCTGGTCCTCTGATAATGTTCTGATAATGTGTTCTGATAATGGCAGAGTGGCTTGTATTGGATAGGTAGGTAGGTAGGTAGATAGGTAGATAGATAGACAGACAGATAGATAATTGATAGATATAGAGATATTTATAAACTCTGAACAAAAGATAAAAAACAATTTTTCGAATACATTGGAGAGTAATCAAAAGGGCAAAAAGTGGAAAAGATTTAGTGCTTAAAAGAAAGGGAACACACAGGGTGAGATCCACATTTAACTGGCTTTTTAAACAGATTTTCTTGAGGTGAACAGTGGGGAGCTGGGGCTAGAGCTTGAGAAGAAATCTATGGTCTCATTAAGGAAGTCAGAATTTGGCACTGTCAGACCAGCTGGAAATTGATGGACACTCTCAGAAAAGAAGGAACAAGAGGAGAGCCCCCAAATCAGCATACAAATGCCTTCAAATTCGTAGCTGACTCCTGAACTGTGGAGCAAGATTCCAAGGAGCTGGTCACACAAGGAATGTCCATCCTTCATCAGGCCTGGTTTAAGACTGACCAGGGAGTGACAAGGGTGCCAATATAATTCAAATGGGAAAGAACAGTCTTTTCAACAAATGATGCTGAAAAAATTGGATATCCACATGCAAAAGAATTAAGTTCAACCCCATCTCACTCCATATACAAAAATTAACTCTGAGGGTGTGCGGGGTGTAGCTCAGCGGTAGAGCACACGCTTAGTATGCACAAGGTCCTGGGTTCAATCTCCAGTACCTCCGTTAAAAAGAAAAAGAAAAAGAAATAACTCAAAGTGGATAAAATACCTAAATGCAAGAGACAAAAACATAAAATTCTTAGAAGAAACACAGGAGTAATCCATAGTACCCCTTAGGTTAGGCAGCGGCTTCTTAGACAATGACAGCAAAACAGAAAATAACATAAATTGGACTTCATCAAAATTAAAACCTTTTGTGCTTCAAAGAACACCACCAAGAAAGCAAAATGACTACTTACAGAATGGGACAAAATATTTGCAAATCATAGATCTGATAAGGAACTTGTATTTGGAACATATAAAGAACTTCACATGGAAACAACCTAAATGTCCATTGAGAGATGACTGAATAAAGAAGTTGTGGTATATTTATGCAATGGAATACTACTCAGCCATAAAAAGAATAAAATACTGCCATTTGCAGCAACATGGATGGACCTGGAGATTGTCATTCTAAGTGAAGTAAGCCAGAAAGAGAAAGAAAAATACCATATGAGATCACTTATATGTGGAATCTTAAAAAAAAAAGACAAATGAACTTATTTACAGAGCAGAAACAGACTCACAGACATAGAAAACAAACTATAGTTACCAGAGGGGGGAGGGGTGGGAAGAAATAAATTGGGAGTTCAAGATTTGCAGATACTAACTCCTATATATGAAATAGATAAGAAATTTATACAGTATAGCACAGGGAACTATACTCAGTATCTTGTAGTAATCTATAATGAAAAAGAGTATGAAAACGAATAAATGTATGTATATATTACTGAACTATTATGCTGTACACCAGAAACTGACACATTGTAAATTGACTATTTCAATAAAAAAAAGAACTTCTACAACATAATAATAAATGGACAAACAACCCAATTTAAAAACAGTTAAGTGTCAACCTGAAACTGCTCTAAAAGAATAAAGCCTATTTTTTAAGAAATGGATAAGGATTGGTACAGACATTTCTCTAAAGAAGATATACAAATGGCCAGCAAGCACATGAAAAGATGTTCAACATCATTAGACATCAAAGAAATGCAATGAGCTTGATTAGGATGGCTAATAACAAGTGTCGGTGAGGAGCAGAGAAACTGGAAACCTCCTACGCTGCTGGTGAGAAAGGAAAATGCAGCAGTTTTGGAAAACAGTCTCGCAGCTCCTGAAAAGGTTAAACATGAGTTACCGTATGACCCAACAATCCTGCTCCTACTTACAGACACAAGAGAAATAAAAACATACGTCCACCAAAAAAATTGTACAGAAGTGTTACTAGCAACATTATTAATAATAGCCAAAAAGTAGAAATAAGCCAAATGGCCATCGACTGATAAATAGATTTAATATATCCATACAATGGAATATCACTTGGCAGTACAAAGGAATGAAGTACAACATGCATAAACCTCGAGAGCATGATGCTAAGGGGAGGAAGCCAGTCACAAAGGACTGCATAGTGTAAGATGCCATCTATCTGAAATGTTGAGAATAAGCAAATCCACTGGGACAGAAAGTAGATGGCCTATTGCTTAGGGCTGGGAGGGTGTCAGGGAGAATGGGGGGTGATGGCTAAGGGAGGAGGGACTTCTCTTTTGGAGTAATGATGAAAATGTTCAAAAATTGGACTGTGGCGATGGCTGCAGAACTCTGTGAATATACTAAAAACCATTGACTTGTATGCATTAAATGGCTCAATTGTATGTTATGGGAATTGTATCTCAAAAAGCTGTTTTTAAAAATGTTAATAAAACTGTTCATGTGGAATAGTCTTACAATGGGATATTATTTGGCAATAAAAAGGAAGGAAGTACTGATATACCACCCAACATGGTTGAACCTTGGAAGTATTGTGCTAAGTGAAAGAAGCCAATCACGAAAAACCAGACATCATATGACTCCATTTATGTGAAATGTCCACAAAAGGCAAATCCATAAAGACAGAAAGTAGATTCGTGGTTGCCCAGGGCTGGCGAGGTGGAGAGAAATGGGGAGTGACAGCTAATGGCCAGGAAGTTTCTTTGGGGGATGACAAAAATGTTCTAAAATTGTGGTGGTGGTTGCACAACTCTGTGAATATACTGAACACCGCTGAAGTGTACACTTCAAATGGGTGAGTTATATGATATGTGAATTACAGGCAGACCTCGTTATATTGCACTTTGCTTTATCGCACTTTGCAGGTATTGTACTTTTTACAAAATTGAAGGTTTGTGGCGACCCTGAATCAAGCAGGACTGTCAGCACCATTTTCCCAACAGCATTTGCTAGTTACTGGCCTCTGTGTCACATTTTGGTAGTTCTCACAATATTTTAAACCCTCCAACAGCAAAGAAATTACAACTCACTGAAGGCTCAGAGTTTTTTAAATTAAGGTATGTACATTGCTTTTTTTAGACATAATGCCATTACACACTTAATAGTCTGCAGTATAATGTAAACACAACTTTCATATGCACTGGGAAATTGAAAAACCCCTGTGACTCGCTCTACTGTGACATTCACTTTTTGCGGTGGTCTGGAACCAAACCCACAATATCTCCAAGGTACACCTGAAGATCTCAAAGCTGTTACCAAAAAGAGAGAGAGAGAGAAACTGACCCAGAAGCACAGACATCACCATATCAGTTGGAGGCAAGTTCAGAGCCTGTGGGGAGTGAGTTGACTGCCCTTGGAGCATGGGTGTGACACGGCTGAAGGACGGCCACCCCCTTGAATGCTATAGAGAGGAGGCAGCACCATGGAAGCAACACAGACAGAGGAGAGCTGACCCACAACCCCCACATATGACTCAAGCACGAGGGTTGGCAATAGGCTGTATCAACATCCCAGAGCCCCGGACTTGTCCTGTGTGAACTTGAGTCACCCAAAATCAGTGCAGCAGCACCGCTCTGAGGGTGGAGACCCAGCAGGACCAGGGGTGGCCTGGAGGCACCCTGCCCAGATGGCACTGTCAGGCTGCCTGGTCCAAGGCATTAGAGGAGGACTTAGAAATGTTTGAGGAAGGCACTGCAAAGCACGGGCCCCCTGAGGTGTGGGGCCCTTGACAGCCTTGCTTCTGTCAGTGGGCAGTACTGCAGATGGTACAAACAGAAAACAAGTAACAAGATGGTGGACACAATAGGGTGATGGAACTATTCCATACCTTGATTGGAACAGTGGTTCTATGGGTGTATACAAATGTCAAAATTAATCAAACTGTATACTTAAAATCTATGTGTTTTATTGCATGTAAGTTACACTTGAAAACAAATGTCTGACTTCTTAAAAAAAAAAAAAAGCTCTTTTCAGGGACTTCTGCACCCCACCACATTGCAAATCTTCCTAGATGATATTATCAGAGATAAAGGTGCACAATGATCTATCTCTGGGGCGTTAAGATTTAGGGATTGTCCTATTAACTTATCTATTAAACAGCCAGAGCTGGTTGGATGACCTGACTTGGGTTAAGATGCTCTGTTATAATTTTATTTGTTATTATTACATAAGTAAGACCTAGTATTATGGGAAAAAAATAATAAGATTCAAGGTAAGCAAAAAGTATAAAATAAAAGTCACCCATCATCACATCCCTTTAAATGTTAATCACTCCTGTGCCCTACCAGGTGCAAATTCTTCCATACATTTACAAAAACAGCAATATGCAGGATGCAGCTTAAACTGCTTATTTCATTGAATAATGTATTGTGAACCTTTATCTCTATTAATATATATACTTTAAAAACATCATTACAGTCGCTATTTTGTATTCCATCATTTATAATACAGTCTACTTACTCAGTCTCTTATTGTTGGACATTTGGATTGTTTCCTTTTACAAAAAATGCTTGCTATTATAAAATTTTTTCACAGACCATCCTTACAGCTAAATCTTTGCACACATCTTCAATTATTTCCCTAGGATAGATTCCTAGACGTGGAATTGTTGCGTTAAAGAGGGTGGGCATTTTTAAGGCTTTGACGTCAGACAGCCCTGACCTTGAACTCTGGCTTGCAGCATGGAGCCTTAGGCAAATCACTTTGGGTGATGAGTTTTGCCCTGGGCTCCTTCTTCTCCCTCTATCTGCTACTTGTCACATTTTACACTTTGCGAATTCGGTCTTGCACCCTTCCTCGACTATACACCCCAAGGGCAAGGCCGGTGTATGTTCCTCACCGTATCCTCACCAGCACCCAGAACTGAGCTCAGCATCTAATTAGAGGGAATCTGGTGCTGCAGGAGGAGTAATGATCTGGACAGAAGACAACCAGGGTCCATTCCCAGCATCATCACTGCCAACGTTATGGCCAAAGCAAAAGCCCTTCATGACCTGGCCTCACTCACCTGCCCAGACTCACCTGTCCAGACTCATCACCTTTCCCTCTGCTTTTACACCAGCAATTCTGGGTCAGTGGGTCTCAGAGCACACTTTGCTCTCGTGCATTTCTATGACTTTGCCCACATCTCCAGACTGGTAGTCCATACTGTGCCTTTGTGAACTTTAGGAAAAAATATGCCTTCTTCCCAGTGGAATGCAGGCTGGCTTTCCGGCCCTGCTCATACTGCAGCCTGGCAACGTATTGCATGGACCAACCTGCATATCATTCCCAAAGCCTGGAACAAACACAGCTGGCCCACCTGGCAACCTCCTACTCAAACACCAAGTCTCAGCTCGACCTCGACCTCCTCTGTGAAGTCATCTCACTCTGGCAGATGTAGTGCTTTTGGAATAGCCTCCATTAAAGCAATTATCGTTACTGAATTATGGTTGTTTGCCTATATACCTCTTACACCCATTAGATTATTCTCAGTGCTTGTTCCTCTTTTATTCCTCATACAAAGTCCAGTTCCTGACACATAGGAAGTGACCAACAAACTTGAATGAATGAATGAGTGGTATTTTACCTCTCTGGTCCTCATGATGCTTGACTGAGAATAAAGGAATCAGAAAAAGAGATGCCTGACATTGCTGCCAACTCCAGAACTCTCTTTTCCAATACGCATTAAGTAACTAGTTGGTGAGCAAATGAAAAGAATCCAACTAAAAGAAAACCCCTTTAAAAAGGTGCAACCTAAAGGGACATGGATCAGTTTAAGTTCTACTCTGGAAGCAGGTTGTGTGAATTTTTTGAATCTCTTAGATAATCTGTCTTGCCTCTGAGACTTTTCAGAGACATTTCAGACCATCTGAAACACAGTTTAAGAGGAATTGCTTTAGGAAACCCAGAGACTGGCTTACTTTTCACTTTGTTATGTGAATTAACTACGCCTGTTATTTATCTTTCTCAGATAATTTCACAAAAGGAATGACTGTTTCTCTACACAAGGGAGCTCTTTGGCCTCTTTGAAGCTAATGTTACTTCTCTCAAGAAAGGAAATTTTACCCTGGGTCCTACCTCCTTCTCCAGAGATATTGTCCTCAAGGGGACAGTGTTGGTCTCCCCAGAAAGGCAGCAAATCTATTCAAGGGCATCAAGCGTCTGAGAGACGAACAGAAGCAGAGGTCAGGAGCAGCGGCTTTTGCAGACCATCCCCTGAATCCCCAAAGAGTGCACGAACTCTCTGTAATCCTATTCACAACTCCGTGTGCATGTGCATTCTCCAAAGACAGATAGACATCTTTCTTCAGGTTCTCAGAGGAGCCCTTTGACCCCCAAAAAGCTGATAAGAACCACTAGAGTGGTCTCGAGTCTAGGCTAAAATAGGCTGGCAAGTACAGGGGATTTTAAGATCTGATAATACCCTTTTGGGCCATACTGAAGACAGATTCCTCAACAGCCACAGACTTGAGTCTTTGGGACTGAGTCCCTCCGCCCATACCAGTGACCCTCCTTCAGGGGCTTCCCCAAATCCCTAGGACTCACTGAAACCCAGCCTGCTCTGCAGGCACAGGAAAGCTCTAGGGGGATGTCAGGTGCCTGGGACCCCTGCACTGATGTTTTAACAGTGATGGCCTTAAAGCCAAAGACTTGATTCTGAGAGGGTGTGGGACCCTCTAAAGACCAGAAACACTATCCTGCCGCAAGGGGGCACCCAAAGCCCAGACAGATGGGACAAGAGCATCTTTGCCTCTGCTCAAATCAGGAGTGTGACTCAGGAAAGCAGAGAAGCTTCTCCAGCTCTGAGCCGAAGCTTGAAGCTCCTGGGTATACAATCAGCCCATAAAGCCCTTCTACCTACGCTCAGTGTCCCCCAGGAGGCTTCATTGCTCCTTTCAGTGCAACGTTTGTGTGTTCTTGCTGGCTTCATCCTTTCCCTGGAGGTGACCCTGCACCTTCCCCAGGTTCTGCCCTGAATGTGTAATTTGAATTGTGAAGATCTTGATCCAGGATGAACGCAGCGCGCAAGCTTCTGCTCCCCACTCCCCAGATCAGTCCTGGGCCTGCGGGGTCCTCGCTCAGGGCTCAGTCTTCAGTGTCATTTCAGGGTTGTGAGCAGAGCCCTGGAGAGGTCTGCAGATGCTCATGGGACATCATTAAAACAGCTCTAGAGTTGTGACCTGCTCACACAAGAAGAATAAAAGGATCCAGTATTCACTGAGGCCTAAGGGAAGAGTTACCAAAAATAGGTGCACTTGAGTGGAGATCCCAGACTAGCAAGGACTGCAGGAGGGTGCAATTTGCACCCAGAAGGCAGGATGCAAATCTAAACCCAGCAGAAGGGTACCGACGTAGACAAAATCAAAAATACTCCATGTACCGGGGGTGAGTATAGCTCGGAGGTAGATTGTATGCGTGGCATGTGCAAGGTCCTGGTTTCAATCCCCAGTACCTCCATTTAAAAAAGTATTAAACTTATAATGGAATTGAGGAGTTTAAACATTTCAGGAAACTTAGTGTATTCTATCAAGAAGACTTACCTAAACCTATGTGGGCCCTCCTAGCCACAAATCTCTGGCAAATGGACAGCTTAAGTCTTCTTGAGATGGTAATCACGGATCATGGTCATACATTGTCCACTTGAGATACTAAAACTGTTCGCTTAGAAGACAGGTGTTCTTTTAACTCCAGGAAGACTTGGAATTAACGTGGTGACATTGTAATGTGTCAGCTTAGCTAAGAAGAAACCACATTTCTTCGAACTCCCTCCCTTATGCTTCCAGGTTAGGGTCAGCCACGAGAGAAACGTGTGAGGTTTGGAAGGTGGAAAGGCAGAACTGAAGAAGCGGCCCTCATTCTGAAGGTCAGCGTGGGTGCTAGGTGGCTGCAGTCCGTGCATCATTGCTGCTCTGCTGGTTCGCTTTGTCCGGTCCTGCAGGGCTTCCTCCTCCTGTCGGATCTTCCCCTTCAGCTGCGCCAATTTCAGGGCCAGGCATGGGAGCATCTCCATGGCAGAAGGTGCCAGGTCCTTCTGCAGACAGCCCAAGTCATCCAGGCTGGAGGTGGTAAGGGACAGATGCAGGCTCCGCTTGGTCCTTCCAAGCTCTCCCCTACTGGCCAACTCTGTCTAATGTAACTCCTTTGGAACCCTGGAGTCTGTTGAAGACTTGCAATGCCCAGGGAAAGACGTGGAGGGTAGATTATGGTTCATTTTGGTTAATTTTGGCCATTAACCCACCCCTCATCCCCAGTCAGGTGACAGGCAGCTGTGCTTGTGTTCCTGGAGCCGCTGGCACACAGCTTGGGGAAGCCAGGGTGGGCAAAAAGGACCCTGTCTTCTAAATATTGGGGATCTATGTCCTGATTGTTGATTGCTGCTCCCAGTCACAGAGCAGCAGACAAAGGGGCCAGCAGCCATTGTTGTTGCATCTCCCAGTCTTGTTACAAGCCCCTCCCCCTGCAGCTGATGTAACTTGGCCGTGGGGGGGGGGTACTTAAAGGGCCAGTGCCCTTCCCCTCCATTTTTTTCTGTTTTCCTTTTTCAGGAGCCAGACATGAAAGACTAGGATATTCAAAAACAACTACAGATATGGGGGAAATTAGAAAGTGACAATGTATGCCTAGCTAGGGAAAGGCTCAGAAAAGGCCTGAGAAGACCTTAAGCTTATACCAAAAACTGGTCCTCAGCACAGAAAAAGCCTACAACAATCCAAATGAATAAATAAATAAACAATAAGAATAACAAAAGCACAAGCCCTGGGTAAGAGGGAGAATCTGATTTCCAGAGTTAACACGTTATTGGAGTCAAATATCCCGTGATCAACAACGACAGAAACTCACAAGGCACACAAAGTCACAGGGAAGTGTGGCCAAGGGAAAAAATAGACCAACAGAACCTGCCCCTGAAAAAGACCTCCTGGAAGATCTATCAGACAAAGACTTTAAAACAACTGTCTTAAAGATGCTCAAAAAACTAAAGGAAAGATGTGGAGAATGTCAAGAAAACCATGTATAAACAAAATGGAAATAAGAATAAAGAAATAGAAAACGTAAAGATAACTTAAAAGAAATTCTGGAGCTGAAGAGTACAATAACTGAAATGAAAAATTCACTGGATGGGTTCAGAGGCAAATTTGAGCAAGCAAAGAAGGAGTCAGTGAACTTGAAGATAGGACAATGCAAATATCAAGTCTAAGGAAAGGGGGTGGGGTGGGGGGGAAGGATTGAAGAAAAGCAAACAAAGCCTAAGGGACCTGTAGGAAACCATTAAGAGGATCAACCTACACATCATGGGAGTCCCTGAAGGCCAAGAGAGAGAGAAAGTGGCAGAGAGAACATCTGAAGAAATAATGGCTTGAAAACTCAGATTTGATGCCAAGACATAAATATAAACATCCAAGAAGTTCAATAAATGCCAGATAAGATGGACTCAAAGAGGCCCACATTGATACACAATATAATCAAATATTCAAAAGGCAAAGACAAAGAGAGAGTCTTGAAAGCAGCAGGAGAAAAGCAGATCATCATGCACAGGGGACACTCAGTAAGATTATCAGTGTATTTCGCATCAGAAACTTTGGAGGCCAGAAGATGGTGGGCCAATGCATTCTAAGTGCTAAGAGAAAAAAATAAGAACAACAGAGAATACTATATCTAGCAAAACTGTCCTTCAAAAGTGAGGGAGAAATTAAGACATTCCAAGATAAACAAAAGCTGTGGGAAATCATGCCAGTTAGACCTGCCCTGTAAGAAATGCTCAAGGGCGTCCTGCAAGGTGAAATAAAAGGACACTAGACAATAACTCAAAGCTACATGGAGAAATAAAGATCTCAGTAAAGGCAAATATGTGGGCAATTAGAAAAGCTGGTATTATCATAAGAGTGGTTTGTAACTGCACCTTTTGTTTTCTACAAGATTTAAAAGACTAATACTTGAAAGAAAAACAATTATTAATGTAAAAGCTAGTATTACTGAAACTTTGACGTGTGACTCCAAGTCTTGTTTTCTACATAATTTAAGAGACTAATGCATTTAAAAGAATTATTAGTTTATGTTTTGGGGTACACAATGTATAAAATGTAATTCTGTGACATCAATAAATGAAAAGATATGGAGATGGCGCTGTAAAGGAGCGCAGTTTTGTGGTGTTATTTAAATTAAGCTGGTATAAATTCAAACCATAGTGTTATAACCTTAGGATGTTAAATGTAATCCCTATGGTAACCACAAAGAAAACAACTATAGAATACACACAAAAGAAAATGAGAAAGGAATATAAATATTTCACTACAAAAAATCAACTAAACACAAAAAAAGACAGGAATGCAGAAAATAAGGGAGGAATAGCTATGAGGCATATAGAAAATAAATAGCACAATGACAGAAGTAAGTCCCTCCTTATCAGTAATTACCTTAAATGTACATGGATTAAGTTCTCCAATAAAAAGACAGATTTGCAGAATGGATAAAAACACATGACTCAACTATATGCTGTCTACAAGAGACTCACTTGAGATCCAAAGACATAAACAGATAGAAAGTGAAAAGATGAAAAAGATATTTCATGCAAATAGTAACAAAAACAAAGCAAGAGTGGCTACACTAATATCAGACAAAATAAGACTTTAAATCAAAAAAGTTTACAAGAGACAAAGGACATTATAAATTAATAAAAGGTTCAATGTAGCAAGAAGATACAACCATTATAAACATATATGTACCCAATGACAGACCATCAAAATATATACAAACAAAAACTGACAGAACTGAAGGGAGAAATAAACAGTTCTACAATAATAGCTGGAGAAGTCAATACCCCCCTCACAATTATGATAGAACAACCAGACAAAAGATAAGTAAGGAAATAGCGAAGTTAACACAATACATCAGCTAGGTCTAACAGACATACACAGAACACTACCCAACCACAACAGCATACGCATTCTTAACTGCACATGTAACATTTTCCAGGATAGGCCATATGTTAGACAACAAATTAAGTCTCAGTAGATTTTAAAAGGTAGATATATAAAATATCTTCTTGGATCACAATGGAATGAAGTTAGGAATTAATAACAAAAGGAAAACTATAAAATTCACAATATTGTGGAAATTAAATAACACATTTTTAAACAACCAATGGGTCAAAGAGGAAATCATAAGGGAAATTAGAAAATAACTTAGAGATAAATGCAAATAAAAACACAACATATCAAAACTGTGAGGATGCAGCGAATGTATTGTTTATAGCAATAAACACTTACATTAAAAAAGAAAACAAGATTTCAAATCAACAACCTAACTTTACAACTTAAGGAACTAGAAAAAGAAGAACAAACTAGACCCAAAGCTAGCAGAAGGAAGTAAATAATACAGATTAGGGTAGAGATAGCAAAATAGAGAACAGAAAAACAATATAGAAAATCAATGAAACCAAAAGTTGGTTCTTCAAAAAGATCAACAAAATTGGCAAACATTTAGTTAGATGAACTAAGAGAAAAAGAAGAATCAAATTACTAAAATCAGAAATGAAAGTGGGGGCATTACTACCTATTTTACAGAAATAAAAAGGATTATAGGAGAGTACTATGAACAATTGTACAACAACAAATTAAGTAACCTAGACAAAATGAGTAAATTCTTAGAAACACAAAACCTACCAAAACTAAATCACAGAGAGATAGAAAATCAGAATGCACCTATAACTAGGAAGGAAATAAAATCAGTCATCAGAAATCTTCCAGTAGGCAGCACTATTTACAATAGCCAAGACGTGGAAACAACCCAAGTGCCCATTAATGGATGACTGGCTTAAGAAGATGGGAGATTATATAGATACATAAACTATTACGCAGCCATAAAAAAGAATGAAATATTGCCGTTTGCAGCAACATGGATGGACCTAGAGAATTTTATTCTTAGTGAGATAAGTCAGAAAGAGAAAGACAAATACTATACGATATCATGTATATATGGAATCTAAAAAATAATACAGATGAATTTATATACAAAACAGAAACAGATTCACAGACACAGAAAACAGACTTATGGTTGCCAAAGGGGAAAGGGAGGGGGCGATAAATTAGGAGTATGGTTTCAACAGATACAAACTAATATACATAAAATAGATAACTAGCAAGGATTTACTGTATAACACAGTGAAGTATATTCAATATCTTGTAATAACCTATAATGGAAAATAATATGAAAAAACATATATCTATGTGTGTGTATATATATAAATGAGTCACTTTGCTGTACACTTGAAATTAACACAATATTGTAAATCAACTATACTTCAAAAAAATAAAAAGTCTCCCTACAAAGAAAAGTGCTGGATTCAGTGACTTCACTGATGGAGTCTACCAAACATTTAAATAACTAATTCTAAGTCTTCTCAAATTTTTCTGAAAAACTGAAGAGGAAGACACTTCCTAACTCATTCTATGAAGCCAACATTATTACCCTGATACCAAAGCCAGGCAAAGACATTACAAGAAAAGAAAACTATAGATCAATATCCTTTATGAACATTAATACAAACATTCTCAACAAGGTACTACCAAACAGAATTCAGCAGTACCTATGATTAGGTGGGATTTATTCTAAAAATGCAAGGATGGTTCAACATGCAAAAATCAGTCAAGTAATATCAACAAAATGAAGGGAAAAAAAACACAAGACCATCTCAACATACACCAAAAAAAAGCATTTGATAAAATTCAACACCCATTTATGATAAAAAGAAAAAACACTCAACAAACTAGGACTAGTAGAAAGCTACCTCAACATAAGAAAAGTCTTATATTAAAAACCCACACTGACTACCATACTCAGTGATGAAAGACTGAAATCTTTTCCTCTAGATTAAGAACAAGGCAAGGATGCCCACGTTCACCACTATTCAACATAGCACTGGAAATTCTAGCCACAGCAATTAGGTAAGAGGAAGAAATAAAAGGCATCCAAATTGGAAAGGAAGAAGTAAAATTATCACTGTTTGCAGATGATATGATGTTATGCGTAGGAAAAAAAAACCTTAAAATTCCACACACACAAAAAAACTATTAGAACTAATAAATGAATTCAGCAAAATAACAGCATACAAAGTCAACACACAAAAATCAGTTGCATTTCTACAAATAATGAACAATCTGAAAAGGAAATTACGAAAACAATTCCATTTACAACAGCATCAAAAATAGAATGGGAGGAAATTTTTGCAAACTGTATATCTGATAAGGGATTAATATACAGAATACACAGAGAGCTCTGATAACTCAACAACAACAACAACAAAGCCAACCCAAAAATGTGCAAAGAACTTGAATAGACATTTCTCCAAAGAAAATAAACAAATGGTCAATAAGCACGTGAAAAGATGATCAGCATCACTAATCATTAGGGAAATGCAGATCAAAACTACGATGAGACACCACCTCACACACATTAGGATGGCTACTATCAAAAAAATAGAAAATAAGTGTTGGCAAGAATGTGGAGAAACTGGAAACCTTGTGTACTGTTGGTAGGAATCTAAAATGGTACAGCCACTGTGGAAAATAGTATGGTGGCTCCTAAAAAAGTTAAAAGTAGAATTACCATATGATCCAGCAATTACATTTGTGGGTATATACCCAAAAGAATTGAAAGCAGGTTCTATCCGGCTTTCAATTTGTATATCCAGGTTTACAGCAGCATTATTCAATAGCTGAAATGTGGAAGCAACCCACGTGTCCGTTGACAGATTAATGAATAAGCAAAACATGGTATACACAGAAAGTAGAATATTATTCAGCCTTAAAGAGAAAGGGAATTCTGCAATATGCTACAACATGGATGAACCTGAGGACATCATGCTAGGCAAAGCAAGCCTGTCACAAAAAGACAAAAACTGTACGATTCCACTTAGATGAGGTACTTAGAATAGTCAAAATCATAACAACAGAAAGTAGAAAAGGTGGTTGCCAGGGGCTAGGAGGAGGGGAGAATGGAATTTTTGTTTAATGGGTATAGTTTCAGTTTTACAAAATGAAAAGTGTTTCAGGGATGAATAGTGGTGATGGTTGCACAAAAATATGACTATTTAATACTATTGAACTGGATATCTAATTGTTAAGATGGTAATTTTGATGCATACTTTATCACCATAAAAAATGCCCAATAAAAGTGAAGATCATTGTCTTTGTTTTACTCTATTATAATCATACACAACCTATAGGTTGAAATGAAAGAAAAACAGCAAGATTTAAAATGTTATTATATTCATAACAGAATAACAATTTATTTTTGAACTTAAAGAACATAAGGAAAACTAGATTTTGAAATTGACTACTTTAATAAACTAGTATTTGTTTAAAATTCCAGTAACTATGCACAGACTTTTTTTCTGTGCTCTCAAATATCAAAACACACGACCTCGCAATATCCTGTTTCTCGCAGCTGTACCTAGCCTGCCTGTCACATTGCTTTAGCATGAAAATGTGATAGGATCTCCTCAGCCACAGAAGCCTCCCCATCGCCCTTCCTAAAGCTCCCGCTGCTAACTCGGGACTCTAGTAAAGGTGAGATTTGTCCCATAAATCTCCTCCTGCTGCATTTCTTCACTGTTTCCCTTCCATTATGAGCTCTGCACCACTTCAGGAACCCTGAGCTCTCATACTGCCCCAACCCCAAGAAGGAAGGAACTTGATAATCAACTCATACGCCAAGGAACATTTACTGGCACCTTCTGCAACAAGCTCTGTGCTGGGTGTTGCCCCTGTGTTAACACACTGAACAGCTCACATCCACCCTGTGAGATCAGCATCAAAGATCCCATGTTATAGTGGAAACACACTCACAGCTTGAGCAACTGGTGGCCTGCTAGTAAGCAACCACGCAGAGACAGCCTTGGATGTGATCCAGGCAGCACAGATTGACCTTGAATAGTCCTCTACTTTTCAGAGTTTCACCATCTGGTTGATCCTCCCCAGACTCCTCTAAGCTCACCAGCCTCCAGGACCCTGCCCGTCACCCTCGAAGTTCCTCTATGTCAAAGATGCCCATCAAAGGAGGAAGGATTCTGGCCCAAGTCACAGGAAAGAGGGAAGGCTGCCCCAGCCTTTGACCTTCAGGAATGCCACCAGAGTCACCCCAAGGTCAGGGAAGCAGCTGTGAGAGATGGGGAGGCCCCTGCCTCCAAACCACTCTCTTCCTCTCCCAGTAAAGACGTCAGAAGCAAAGGGAGTGTGGGAAAGATGAGTCAGACATGTTTCCCTTTGCATCACAGACTCAGACTCTCCATCTGTGACTTGAGATAAGTCACAGGTAAGCCCAAGCAATGGCCCACAGGATGTACTGGCCACACACCTACACCCCAAGGCATCACCTTTCAACTCTGCAGAGAAAACAACTGCCTCCTTTAAAAGCCAAAGTGTTACATGAACAATGAACAATTTGAAACTGAAACTAAGAAAATAATTCCATTTACAACAGCATCAAAAAATACAATGGGGGGCAATAGCTCAGTGGTAGAACACATGCTTGGCATGCATGAGGTCCTGGGTTCTAACCCCAGTACCTCCATTAAAAAATACAACAGAAAACAATTCCATTTACAGTAGCATTAAAAAGAACAAAATATTTAGGAATAAATCTAATGAGGAAAGTGCAAGACTTGTACACTGAAAGCCACAAAACAATGTTGAAAGACATCAAGGAAGATCTAAATAAATGGAAAGATATCCTGTGTTCTTATGGATTGGAAAACTTAGTAATTTTAAGATGACAATACTCCCCAAGTTCACCTACAGATCTAATGCAATCCTTATCAAAATTCTAGCTACTTTGTTTTGCAGAAATAGGCAAGCTAATACCAAAATTCATATGGAAATGCAAGAGATACAGAATAGCCACAATTATCTTGAAGAAGAAGAACAAAGTTGGAGGACTCACACTTCCCGATTTCAAAACTTACTACAAAGCTACTGTAATCAAAACAGTGTGGTGCTGGCACAAAGACTGGCATGCAGATCAGTGGAATAAACTCAAGAGTCCAGAAATCAACTCTTACATCATGGTCAACTGATTTTTGACAAGGGTGCCAAGACCATTCAATGTGAAAAGAATACTCTCTTCAACAAGTGGTGCTGGGGCAACGCATATCCACAGGCAAAAGAATGAAGCTGGACCCTTACCTCAAATCATATAAAAAAATTAGCTCAAAACAGATCAAAGAAATAAAACCACAAAACTGTCAGAAATGGGTGTAAATCTGTGTGACCTTGGATTAGGCAATGATTTCTTAAATATGGTACCAAAATCACAAGCAGCAAAAGACAAAAATAGGTAAACTGGATTTTATCAAAATTTAAAACATTCATGTATAAAAGGACACTATCAAGAAAGTCAAAAACAAGCCATAAAATGGAGAAAAACATTTGAAAATCATATATTTGATAAGAATCTAGTGTCCAGAATATATAAAGAATTCTTTTAACTCAACAAAAGACAAGTAACCCAGTTTAGACATGGGGAAAGGATTTGAACAGACATTTCTCAAAGGAGATATACAAATATCCAGGAAGCACCTGCAAAGAGGCCTAGCATCATTAGTCTTTTTTTTTTTTTTTACAGGGGGAGGTATTTGGTTTATTTATTTATTTTTTAGAGGGGGTACTGGGGATTGAACCCAGGACCTCATGCATGCTGAGCATGAGCTCTACCACTTGAGCTATGTGCTCCCCTTAGCATCATTAGTCTTAAGGAAACAAATCAGAACCACGATTGAAATAGCTCTTCATACCAACAAGGGTAGCTATAATTTTTTTTTAATGGAAATTGACATGTGTTGAAAAGCACATAGAGAAACCGGAACCTTTATGTACCACTGGTGGGAATGTAAAATGCTTCAGTTGCTGTGGAAAACAGTTCATCAGTTCTTTAAGAAGTTAAAAATAGAGTTAATATAGGACCCAGCAATTCCAATCATAGGTATACACCCAAGAGAATTCAAAACATATGTTTACATGAAACTTGTATGTGAATGTTGACAGCAGCACTATTCCTAACAGTCAAAAAGTGGAAACAACCCAAATGTCCATCAACTGATAAATGGATAAACAAAATGTGTTCTATCCATACAACGGAATACTATTCAGCCATAAAAAAGAATGAAGTACCAAATCATGCTGCAACATGGATAAACCTTGAAGCTATTACACTAAAGTGAAAGAAGTCAGACACAAATGGACATATATGACTGCATTTATATGAAATGTTGAGAATAGGCAAATCCATAGAAACCAAAAATTGATTAGTGTGTGCCAGGAGATGGGGGAGGGGAGAAAGTGGGACTGACTGCTGGTAGGTGTGAGGTTTCTTTTAGGGAAGATGGGAATGTTCTGGAATTAGTGGTGCTATTTGCACAACATTGGGAAAAATCCTAAAATCCACTGGATTGTACATTATAAAATGGTTTAATTTTATCTCAATTTAAAAAGCGTCAACATGTGCCAAGTTGCCCTTCGTTCTGAGCCAGAGGACATTGTCCTCTTGGGAGGCATCTAGTGCTGAAGGAGAGGGGCCTGGGGGTCTCCCAAGTCCCCCTGGCATCTTGCACATGAGGTAGGAGGTACCACCTCCATGCAGGCCTGATGTCTCTGGAGGTTTGTAGAGGGAGGGACAGGAGTGACCTCCCCTGCCACAGGGAGGCTTGTCTCAGTCCCTAGAGCAAATGCAAACATCAGACAGGACCCACAGGCAGAGGCCCTGCAGGCTGAGTCACGTAACAGGATTTCTGTAGGGAAGAGGCAAGACTTCAAAACACTGGTGCTGACACAAAGATTAAAAGACATTAGTTACAAAGGAGGAAATAGAAATGGACAATGATCATGGAAAGATGCTGGGCTCGCTGGTAATCAGAGGAATGTAAACAGCAATGGGACAGCATTTCCCCCCAATTCAGTTGTCAGAAATGGTTTGCTACTATGAAAGGTTGGCAGGGTGTGAGGAGATGTGTGCTCTCATTCCACGGCTGATGGGTGTGTGGCTTGGTAGGGCCACTGTGCAGGGCAACTTGACAGTAGCTATTAAAGTGAAAAATGTGCACACCCTATGACTCAGCAATTCCAATGCCCAGAATTTACTCTAAAGAAACACTCCCACGTGCACAGACAAGCATAAGATGTTTATGTGACACCACTTGTAATAGTGAAATGTTGGAAAAAACCTAAGTATTCACAAAAAGCCGATGTACATCCATTCGCTATCAAAATTAGTAGTTCTACGGGTATAATGTAAAATGATCTCCAAGACATATTGTTGGATTTAAAAAGCAAAAGCAAATTTTAGATGGATACGTACTATATATCATTAACGAAAAAAACAAAGCAAAACCCATAACAAAAGTATGCTAAGCCCTTGGAGCATTCTGCCTGGCAGGCTGGGGTGTGAGGCCAATTAACCATCCTTTCCTTATCTGGAAAAAGATGGACTTTAAAAAGCAACACAAGAAGAACATGGAACTGCCAGTCTTGGGCTGTTTCTTTTCCAAGAGATCATTTTTAACAAGTGCCGAGAACCAATGCACGGTTTGTTCCATGGGCTTTATTTCCTGCTCTGTGTTAGAAGACTTACTGCAGGCTTGTGTAGTACATCCTTTAGTGAAGAGAGGTAACCTGTCATCCCCCCAAAAAAGAACCTGTTTACTGGAAGAAAGTCTAGCTCAGTGGAAGAGCGCGTGCTTAGTGTGCACACAGTCCTGGGTTCAGTCCCCAGCACTTCCACTAAAATAAACAAATAACACTAATTACCTCCCCCTCAAAAAAAAACCCCAAAAAATTAAAAACAATTTTTTTTTAAAAAGAACCTGTTGATTAACACACAGCCTAACAGGAAGGGAAATTCCCTTATTTTTGACTATGAACGTTCCTAAAACAATAAGGCACATGCATAAAATTTATTTATTTTTTTGTTTTTTTAAAGTTCTGCAAGAATACTGACTAATCTGAAACAGTGAGGCAGGGAGAGGACCAGGAGCAGGCCTGAGGGCAGGAGACTGATCAAAGGGAATTTGAATCGTACCTATAACTGTTCAATTTATTTTCCATTTTCACCTCTAACTTTTTAAATAAAAAAGGATGACATAATGTTGGAGAAAACTATATTTAAAGATCATATTACTTTTACTTATGACAACATAAAATATTTTTGCTCTCACTTAAACATTAATATATAACAAAACATTATACAATGTACCAATATTTTGTAATAATATATTTAGTAAGAGCAATGTGATTTAATGTGTTTCTTTAGTTTTAAAATCTTGCTCCAATACTTTATATATAGTGACTAGGGGCTCTGGGTCAAAGTTCAAATATTTGGTTTTCATGCCTGACCTGGATGAAAAAAGGTGCTCTGGGTCAAACTGTTTCAGATGTGTCTTCTAATTTCGAATCAGGCGTCCAGGTCAAGGGCATGTCTCTTCAAAGTAGTTTTGCAGTTGATTTTATCAGATGTTTTATTTATATATATACAAATATAAATATAAAAAATATATGTTTTATTCATATATATATATATATGAGAATATAGAAATATATACACATTTTATATTTTTAAAATTTTGTATTGTGAACTACACCAAACATACAAAATAGTGTAGAGAAATAACAATATGAAAACCCGTGCAAAGATCAGAACATTAGCAGAAACTCAGAAGCGTCCTGATCATACATCCCCTTCCTCCCCCAGCAGGGGAACCAGCTCAGGGCCAGGGGTGGGGGGTGTCTCTCACTCCCTTACTTTTCTTTCTAGTTCTACCACCTTTGTGTGTATATCCCTGAACAAGCTGCCTGTTTTCCTATTTCATCTACATGAACTCTCACTCATGCATTTTCTGTGGCTTGCGTCCCCACCCCGTATTGCTCAATATTATGATTTTTATTTATTGGTTTACTTGTTTTTTTTGCAGTAAAATAAACATAACATAAAATGGACCATTTAATCCATTTTTAAGCATACAATTCACTGACATTAAGTAATATATTCATACTGTTGTGCAAGACCATGTTTTTAAGACTCAGCCATTCAATAAAAATATATTTAAAAAAAAGACTCAGCCATATTATCGTACATGGCTGCACGCAGGTCATTCATCTTTATTCCTTTAAAGCAATACACTGGGTGAATACTCTGTTAGGTGAATCTACTATCATTTATTAGTCCATCTACCATTTATGGACCTATGGGTTCTTTTTTTTTTTTTTTTCCTTTCTTTTCTTTTGCTGTTACAAATAGTCTGGCTTAAACATTCTTGCCTTCATCTCCTGGGGCACATGTGAAAGAATTCTCTCTCTTTTTTTTAATTTATTTTATTTTTAAAAAATTGTTGAGGGAGATAATTAGGTTTCCTTACTTATTTATTTTTAGAGGGGATACTGGGGATTGAACCCAGGACCTTATGTATGCTAAGCATGCATTCTACCAGTTGAGCTATCCTCTCCCTGCATGTGAAAGAATTCTCAATGCATATTATTTCTGGTGGAATTGATGGATTTTACTGGTTTAATTTTCTATAAAGAGATGCTATGAACATACTACTTGTATAATTAAATTTCCATTTAGAAAAAGAAAAGGAAAGAAAGGAACTGGGATGTTTTCATAGAGCGCATGGGCAGGGCACAGTCTCTGAAAGGTACAACAGCCGAGGCATGTCCGCCCGCTGAAGGGATTATCCAGTGTGAATTCAGTTCAGCACCTGTCCTGGGCACCCAGCTCTGTCAGTGCTCCAGGCGCTAGTGGGCTGGGATGCAGGAGGCCTGGGTGCCCTCCCAACTCTGCCACAAAGAACAAGTCATCTCGCCTCCTGGGCCCATGGTTCTGACATCTGTAAAACGAGGGGGTGGACCCACGGGATCAGAAGACTTCCTTCTAGCCCTTCTAGTTTAGGATTCTGAGCAGAATCAGAGTAGGGAGGCAGGGTAGTTCTATCTAGAAGCCAGAAGGAGACGGACTGGAGCCTAGGTAGGGAAGAACTCTGCCTCCCCAGGATTCAAAAAAGGACAAAAGACAAATGCTGGGCCCAGCCCTCGTCCGCCAGTAGAAGCCGTGTGGTGGTAAATGTTTAACAGTGCCCCTCTGGGGTAGGGAACCCGTGAACTGTAGCATTTTCTGATTTGTGTGGTTGTAAATACTCCCACAGGGCAGAAACCAGCCATTCCTCTTTTCCATCGTTGTGTCCCATTACTTAGCTGGTACCTGGACACGCAACAAATAGTTGTTAAATGATGAGGAGTGGAGCTTACCAGGGCAGTACGGCCTAGGGCCCCCAAAACGTCGATTTTATAATTATGGATAGAACTGCCAGGGAACAAAGCTGAGGCTGGGCCATCTAGTATGCAGTGGATGCCTTATGTGCTAGGAGACACTGGGAGCTGGGGCGGAGATACTGAAAAGTGGTCTAAGGTCGAAAGAAATGCCCAGAGATGCTCAGACTCCATGTCCCCCAGACAGGAGTCCCAGGAGGGCAAATCACAGAACTGGGATATGAGCGCCCAGACCCTTAATACCTGGCTCACCCCACTGCCCTGCCCAGTTGGCCTCTCAAAGCCTTGCTGGAGAGGAGGGTCTAAAGTGCTGGGAGGCTGGGCGGCTGGAGGAAGAAGGATGGAGTGGAGGACACAGAGGGCTAGGAAAACGAAGAATTTGATAAGGCTGGGGAATGCGGCTTCTGATGTCTATGTAATAGAACAGAACTTCCTTCTAAGGAAAGATCTTGGAGAGAGCTTAGTTCTACTGAGGACTTGGTTATAGATTTTAAAAGGGCCAAGACTGATTTGGGGATTAGGGGCTGAAGAGAGGAAGTATCTGTCTGACAGGTTTCTGAAAGGTGGTTTGTGGCAGAAGGAGGGAGGAGGACCAGGACGCTCAGTGCTCCAACTGCTTCGTGGGAAGGACCACTAAGAATCAGAATACCCAGAGGGAGGGTACAGCTCCGTGGTACAGCACACACTTAGCATGCACAAGGTGCTGGGTTCAATCCCCAGAACCTCCATTAGTTAAAAAATAATAAATAAATACAAACCTATTTACCTCCGCTCCCCCCCCCCAAAGAATCAGAATATCCAAAACACAATTCTAACATATCCTTATGAGATCTAAAGCTTCAGTAAAGGTTCTGCCACACTTGACAACCTTCTGGTTTGGAGGAAAATTCAAGAAAGCCCTGTGTCCAGGGCAGAGGTACGGGAATACCCAAGAGCAGAGAGGCAGGAGCAAGACTGCAGCTGAAAGAGGAATCAGAAGCAGAGGCCGCCATAACACCCGAGCCACTGGAATCCGGGCAGGCCCCCAGCGCCGCCTCTTCCCACACTGCCCGGGGCATGCCTGGACTGGAAGGTGTGGGATGTCTTGGGTAGGTATCAAGGGGCAGGGGGACCCCAGCTGACATCCAGGCTGCTGTCCCTGCTCCAGATTACCCTCTCAAAAGTAATGAAAGTCATCAGAGGTTAAGGGCTTCTGTGAGCCTGCCTCCGAGGATGCAAGAAAGGGAGGGAGCCGTTGAGAAGGGACCATGTATCTCTGTGCCAGCCAGTCGTGAGGAGAATCTGAACCCCAAAAGAGAAAGTGAAGGATTTCGAGGGAGGGGTCAGCAGGCTGCACCCATGGGGCCTGTTGAGAAGAGGAAGAGCTTTGTGGGGAGCCAGCCCAGGACAGGCCAAGCTTCACCAGAAGTTGATGCAAACAGCACAGAAGGCAGATGAAGTCATTCCATTTGTCCAGAGAAAAGTCAGGGCCAGAGACCTGACGGTACTCCAGGAGAGCCAGGCAGACCCTGCTCCTGCTCTCCCCACCGCCCCCCGGCCTGGCCAGAACAGTGATGGGTAGAGAAGGGGGTGGGGCTTGGCCCAGAGAACAGAGGCCTCATGTGGAGGATCCCAGGCTGTTAGATCTCAGCATCCTTAATTCCCCCTTTGGCAAGTTTCTCCCCAAAGATCCCCAACTCCTCATCAATCTTCCAGGGTCTCATCCATCCCCGCAGGGCCCCACCTCTCCACGCCTGCCTTGAAGCTAAAGACTAACAGTGGAGATATTGACCATAATCTGGGAAAGGGGTCAGGACTGCTGGTGACAGCAACACCCTCAGATCCCACCAGGAACACTCTAAGAAGGGAGTTCAGGCACCTGGCGGATGTCGCAAAAAAGGATGGTTTTGCACAAGTAACTCTTCAGATCACACCCTTGTGCGGCTTCCCACTTGAGACGACCCTCCTGCAGAGAGGAGAGGAGGTTGGGGAAAGGCAGGAGGATGGAAAAAGTGAAGAGAAAGGAAACCAAAGAGTGAGATAGAGAACAGATCTAACAGATGAGCACACGGGGGTGTGAGATTTTATGAGCAGTGTGGAAACAGCAGCAAAGCCCCTGAATCAGAAATGGTCCGGAGAGACAAGCCAGTCTTTGGGGAAAGAGGAGCAGAGGGCCGTATGACCCATGTGTTCCTGGGACTCAAAGAGGGGAAAGTCAATTGCCAACATCCCCGAATCTGTCTTCCCAGGAGAACCGCAGAAATAGGGAAGCAGTGACCCATAGGATCGACCTTTAATCCCAAGTGCCCGAGGCAGGAGAGGAGATGGCCACCAGTGGCCAACACTGCTGGGGGTGGGAAGGGAGGGCAAAGGTGGCAGTAGGGCGAAGGAGGCCAGTTGGGAGGGGATGACCCCATATCACAGGCTGGCAGGAAGGCTAAGTGATTGTGTATGAACTCCGGGCCTTCGTCTGACAGAGAAGGACACAGGTTTAAGTCTCTTGTTTGCAATTCTGAACAAGCCCATAGCAAACTATTTTGGCCATAAAACCAGACATCAGCGAATGCCAGGCTGGTTCTAGTTATTACTCTCCCCACTAAAATATTCAGTAGTTTTGCTGCCTGGCGCTGAGTGCCGCCCCAGCCCTGTGAGGGTGCCTTGTGGTGCTAGTTTCTTCCCCCAAATCTGAACAATTCTGAATTTATCTGATGCCAAGTGTTTCAGATAAAAACAGGCAGGCCTGTCCTCAGTTCTGGTTCCCCTTTCTTCTCTAAACTGCCCACTTCTGTGTAAGAAGTGATGGGGGGAGAGCAGTGGGGACACGCAGGTCAGCCCGCCGGCTGTGAACGGTGGTAACGCGGGCATCGCTGTGTACAGATGCGTGAACAGGAGAGGCGGGTGTCTGTGCACAACCAACATTTTGTAAAGGCGGTATGCATAGACGGGTTAAAGTCTTCACGAGCGGAAGAGAGACAGAGACCACAGCTGGCGTGTTGGGGGCGTCTTTGAAGAGCAGCTTGTCTCTGACAGAGTCTGCCCTTTAACACTCTCCCAGCACCCAGCGCACGGAAAAGGGGGAGGGGAGGGGTGGCTGCCTGAGCGCAAAACAGTCACAGTAGAGCTTCAACTGCATCGAAGGTCAGCCTGCCACCCGACGGGGCAGGGGGCCACCCCGAGGGGAGAAGACCTTCCCGGGAGGTGCAGAGAAGCGGCACCGGCGCCCAGCGGGGGAGGTGCCAGCTCTGCCAAGGCCCGCGGTCAGCACCCGGGGCGCAGGAAGAGCTGCCAGGGCAGGAGCCATGGCCCTGCCACCTGCCTGCTGGCTGTGGGTTCTCGGGACCCTGGCAGGGCTCTCAGCTACCCCAGCCCCCAACAGCTGTCCAGAGAAGCACTACCGGGCTCCCAAAGAACTGTGCTGCCGGATGTGTGAGCCAGGTAGGAGCTGGCCTTGCCAGGGGCCAGCTGCGTGTGCAGGGAGAGGACCAGGCTAGGCGGGAAGGGGAGCAGAGAGGACTCCTGCAGAGGCCAGGAGGCAGCCCCTTGCAGAGGTGGGGGGGAGTGGCCTTCACTGGGCCTTGACCCTCGACCTCTGCTCGCAGGAATGTTCCTGGTGAAGCACTGCGACCAGGAAGGGAAGGCTGCTCAGTGTGGTCGCTGTACACCGGGGGTATCCTTCTCGCCAGACCATCACACCCGGCCCCACTGTGAGAGCTGCCGGCACTGTAACTCTGGTGAGATGGGCAAGCGTCTGGGGGTGCAAGGTGGGGATTGGGGTGTGGAGAAGCAAAGAGGAGGGGGAGGGGGAGCCTTGGTGGCTTCAAGGCTCTGGCAAATGGAGCCCATGGTGGGAAATGGGGCACCCTGGGCAGGGCATGTGGATGTGATGGGGAGAGCTGGGGTGAAGTGTCTCAGGGAAGGGGCCAAGCAGAGTTTGAGGGACTGCTGAGAGGGGGTCTATGGCTGGGTTCAAGGCAATGCAAGGGAGGAAGTGGCCCCAGGACCTTAGATTTCAGACGAGCAACAGCCCACTGATGAACTGGCTGTATTCGTGGACTGCATGCTTGTCTGGAACTTGGCACACATCTCTCTAGGGACCTAACGATACCAGCCAGAGGGTAACAGCCCTTTTTGCCCAAAAGCCAATTTAGGAAAATGAATGTGTATGTCGCTTGTGTTTTTATCTATTCTGTAATTTCATCTTTTTAAAAATTAGGACATGAACTGTCTGTGGCTGTGTTATGAATACTTTCATTATTTCTCCATTTTAGCCAGAATTTCAGAAACTATGTATGTACCAGCGTACCTAGGTTGGCAGATTTAAAGTGGCCCCCTGGAACAGGTGTTCTCCAGCGGAGAACTTTTGAGGACTGTTTAGCTGAACTGTGACCCTACTTGCCTGCAAGTGCCCTGGGTCTGACTAGGCCTTTTAATACTGGCCCACATCCGGGTGCTGCTGCCTTGCCCAGAATCACCCCTTCTGAACCACAAGGACGGGTGAGCCCTGCCCTCGCAGTGCCCCGCACGTCCACCTCCACCAGGATGCCTGGTTGGCAGCCACCTAGCACCTGATCTCGACACACGAATAAAATTTAGATTTCAAAGGCAAAGGATGTCAGTAATCAACTTTACTCTCTAGTAAAGTTAAAACCCTGTCAGGGACCACAGCAGCACTACTCCTAATTGCTAACAGCCGGAAACTACCCAAATGCACAGTAACAGTAGAAGGGGCGAATGAACTGTGGTATATTCACACAGTGGAATACTACACAGCAGTGAGAATGACTGACAATCACACTCAGCAACATGGATTAATCTCACAAAGAGTTGAGTAAAAGCAGCCGGGCACAAATGAGTTCATACACATGATTCCCTGTAGGTGGTTCCAAAATTGGCAAAACCAACTCATGGTGTTAGACTAATGGCTATTCTTGGCGGGGAGGGCGTTAGTGACTAGCAAGGAACACTACCGGTCACCTTGTTTCTTGATCTGGTGCTGGTTACACCCGTGAGTCCCATTTGTCCCAGTTCTCAAGCTTTTACACTTGTGACGCGTGTACTTCAATAAGAAGCTATAAAGGCATCGGTGAGTAAGAGAGAAAATCAGATAAGCTGTTTCTACTTCTGAACCACAAATTTTCTAAAAGGTCCAACTTTGTCTTGAATGACAATAACACAAATGGCAAAGGCACTGGTGGCAGTGAGGGAGGGGCAGGTCTATGTGGGGGTGGGGAGGCGGGATTGGGAGGGCAGCCCCTCCCTGGAGGTGGGCCTGGGACACGGCTGGGGAGAGGAGTAACCTCGTCTGCTCCCCCCGCCCCCTCTGTCTCCAGGTCTTCTCATTCGAAACTGCACCCTCACCTCCAATACTGAGTGTGCCTGCCCTGAGGGCTGGCAGTGCAGGGACAAGGAGTGTACAGAGTGTGACCGTCCACACCAGGCCCCAGGCCCACACCCACAACCCTTCCAGTCACCTGACGCTGAAGGTAAGTTCCAGATAACCCTTTGTCTGGTCATTTGGGGTAAGGGTCACACCCCAACTAGCGCACCCTCCCCTTCCATGCCCAGCCCATTCAGCCGGTCTCTGCCTTCCCATCTCATCTAGGGCCTCTCAGGCCTTCAGCCTGGCCTTGTGTCCTCTGGGGCCCCGGCTGCTGCTCATCTTGTCTCTGTTTTTCCAGAGATGCCAGAGGCCAGGACAGCCAGGCACACGCGGACCCTGGCTGGCTCCATGCTGCAGCCTGCCCCCACCCTCTCGACCCACTGGCCACCCCAGGAGAGAATGCACACAGAAGAGTCCAGGAGGGAAGCCAGTCAGAAGGGTCCTGGGAGGAGGGGTAAGAAGAGGGAGAAGCAGAGTCCAGGGATTAGGAAAGGACTTGGGCCAACGCTGGGGGTGGGAGAGGCAGGTGGGGGATAGAAGAGAGGCAGGGGTGACAGGAGGGCTGGGATGAGGGGAGTCAAGGGCTTGGCCCTCCCCAAAACCCCCTGTGGCCCCTGCCCATCACAGCCCAAAAGTCCCTGTGCAGCTCGGAATGCATCCGCATCTTTGTGATCCTCTCTGGAATGTTCATTGCTTTCACCATAGTCGGAGCCCTGTTCCTCCATCAACAAAGAAAATACGGATTAAGTAAGAGACAAAATATAGGTCTCCAGGCCTGTTCCTGCACCCCACCCCTCCCCACCACCTGGGCCCTGCCACCCGACCTGGAAGCTCATCGAACTTCTCCAGCTCCACCTTTTCCACCCTATTCCCTCCCTTCCTCTCTTCTCAGCTGGGCCCTCCTGACAGCCCTCCCCCAAGCTACCCGCCTTTGGTCACCCTGTCTCCCGTCTCCCTTCGCCCCTTCCCCACCGCCGGCCAAGCCTCATCCCATTCTCCCTCCGCAGACGCGGGAGAAAGTCCAGCGGCGCCTGCAGAGCCTTGTCCATACAGCTGCCCCAGGGAGGAAGAGGGCGGCGCCATCCCCATTCAGGAGGATTACCGAAAACCTGAGCCGGCTTGCTACCTCTGAGCCGGTGCTCGGCGGAGGCCTGCAATCAAGTCCTAGCCTCCATCCCACCCCACCGGCCATCCAGGGGGATAGAGAGCTGGCACCCCCAACTTCAGCACCATCCTCTCATCAGGACCCTTTCCTGTGTACAGACGGGAGACTATCCTGTGTGCCTTTTCGAGACTGGCAGTGGCGAGGACAAAAGGGAATGAGGTGGAGGGCGGGAAGCAGGAGCCGGGTGTGTCCTCGCCCAGCCAGCTTCACCCCTTTGCTGCAAGAGGGCTGGGGCTCCAGGTTAGAAAGCACACTTCTGCCCACGAACGGCCCACGTACTATACCGCTGATCTGGAAACCTGGCGAAATAAAGTGACAGATTGCAGCACCTGCAGCTCTCCAGCTCAGAAATTGCAGTCTCCCAACGCAGGCCACGCCCAGCCCCGTTGGCCACCCGGGGCCTGGGGGCGGAGCCTTCTCCGGCGCAGAAGTGCCGGGGCCAGCGCGCGAAGCGGGGAGGCGTGGGTTGGTGGAGGGAGTAGGTAGGGCACCCACCGAAAGTTGGGGTGGGTCCCGGCCACTGGGGAGCCTTCGTCTGGCGTCAGCCTCCCTTTCTTCGCCCCGCCTCCCTTCCCGTACTTCCATCTCCACTTTCTTGGGGGCTGGTTGGGGGCAAAAGGGTGCATGCAGTGAAGTCAGGTCCTGAAACCACCAGGGGATTTTTTTTTTTTTTTTTTTTTTTTTTTTGCGGGGGAGCAGGTGGAAAGAAAGGAGAACAGTGAACAGGCCTCTGGCTCCTGCGCGAATGGCTTCACCCAGAGGCAAAGGCAGCCGCGGTGACACTTCCTCAAAGTGAAAGCGAAAGTCAAGTAGGCAGAGAGGACACAAGAGAAGGGGACAGGAGCTGCCAGCGAGGGGTGTTTGGAGCCCCCTTTGCAGCCGGGACCTTGCCTGCGGTCGGGGGTGGGCAGGGAGACTGTAAGGGCGGCGGGAGAGGAGGGCCTGAGAGCAGCCCCCATGGGCGCCAAGGAATGGTGCCTGCTGATCTGCTTGGCTCTCTCCGGGGCGGCAGACGCCGGTGAGTCGCGAAGGGCTGGCTGGTGGGGCTTGTTGGGCTAAAGCAACATCAGGTAGCCCCTCGCTGAGACCCCAAAAGGGAAAAAGGGCCGGGGATGGCTTCCAGTCGCCTTCTAAGCCCAGCGGGTGGAAGGCTCAGCGGCTGATAGTGTAAGGAACCAATTGTGCTGGGAAGAGAGGCTGACAGCTCTGTGCGGAAAGGGTCAAATGAAGAAATGAGGGGCCCCTTCGGTGGATGTGCTGGGGGCTGCTGTCCTATTGGAGAGGGCATTGGCCTGGGAGCAGACACCTTCAGGAGAGGAAGAGAGGCCCTAGCTAGGAAATCGCTTGGGAGGTGCCACCAGAGGTGGGGGAGGGGAGAGCCACCTGTAATGGCCCAGAGCCATCAGACCATGGGGGCTGGCTGGGGAGTAGACACAGCTGCCATCGCCCTCACTGCCACGCAAACCCGCCTCCTCTCCCAGTGGTAATTTTGCTGCAAATTCCTATGACTGAAGGGATAGTTTTTCATGGGATAGCTGGACATAACAGTTTCCTAAACCTGTCTGGAGCAAGGTAAATCCAGGACTTTAAATCACACCAAGAAGTATGTACCTGGAGAAGCAGGTGCTATCCAGAAAGCTGGTTCTGGGTAAAACAGGAGAAGAGAGGGACGTGGAGACAGCTAGGAACAGGGAAGGTTACCCGCTGATGACTCGACAGTTTGGGGCGGGGGAGCAAGTATAGAAGTAACTTTCTGGGCAAGAGGGTGCTCACCCCAGCCTTTTGCCTGCAGCAGAGAGGCAGTGGCGGGCAGTGGATGTGGTGCTGGACTGCTTCCTGGTGAAGGAAGGTTCTCACCATGGAGCTTTTGCCAGCAGTAGGAACACGGTAAAGGCCTTGTTGGTGCTGAAGCAGGTGCCAGTGCCAGATGATGGCTCCCTAGAAGGCCTCACAGATTTCCAAGGGGGCACACTGGCCAAGGATGACACCCAGATTATCTTCGAGGCCTCAGGTAAGAACACTACCCTGTGTCCCAGTCCGTCTGGGCTCCCTCCAGTTCTGGAGCCCAGTTCCCAAGGACACCAGCCACACCTGCTTCCTGTCGGCCCAGGTGTTCTCAATCCAGCTAGACCCCTGTGCTGCCCTTCTCCCCCAGTGAACCTGGTACAGATGCCCCAGGCCGAGGCCTTGCTCCACGCTGACTGCAGCGGGAACGACGTGACCTGTGAGATCTCCCGTTACTCTCTCCAGGCCAGGCAAGAGGCCGCCATGGAGACGGCAGCCTGGTTCATCACCAACGTGCAGGTGTCTGGAGGGGGACCTAGTATCTCCATGGTGATGAAAACTCTCGGGGATGCTGAGAATGGGGCTGTCTTGCATCCCACGCTGAACCTGCCCCTGAGCCCCCAGAGGACTGTGCAAACTGCAGGTGAGAAAATGAAAAACAGCACAAGAAAGTTGTGTTTTTTTTTAAGTGGTCAGAGATGGGAGAATAGTAGAAGGGGACATGTCTGCCTCCATGCATATCGGTCATCTCAGGGTGTCCTCTAGGCCTCAGTCCTCTCTTCCTAAAGACCCCAAATGGGGACAGTTCTCACCTTGCGGGGTGGCCTGAGGACATAAGACATGGGTGGTTCTATTCCTCTATGCTGTCCACAGCAGTCTCACTGAGCCAAGCAGCAGTTTCTCCCCGGCACAGCTAGCCTGGGTGCTTCAAGATGACGCGAACAGAGAGCACAGGCACGCGGGATTTGTTCATTATCTCTTACCAGTAAAACCCAGTCCTTGCCCTCTACAACCTTGCACGTCCCAGGGGACACAGGAAATTGAGAACATGGTGACAGGTTTCTCCAAAATGCATCAAATCCAATATTTTGTAAGAAGAGACAGCCAAGTCCAGAGGAGATTAGGGGGCTACCCTCCTACCCTTAGAAAGCTCCAGAACACTCAAACCATCCTGTGGTCCACCCTAAATGTATCCTGCTACATCAGAAAAAGGGTCCTCATGTCTGTCCAGGGTCAACCGTAGTCCTAGCAAGGCTAGGCATTGCCCCCCTTTTGGGGGGGGTATTTCAAACCTACGAAAAAGGTGAAATAATAATAAACGCCTGTATACCATGCACCTGGATTCACCAGTTAACATGTTGCCACATCCTCTCACCCTCCCTCACCCTCTCTCTCCATATATTTTCCCCCTTCTTAACTAACTGAGAATAAACTGCAGACATCACCACACTTCATCCCAAATGCTTCCAGGGATAGCGTGTGTTAGTTTATCACCAAAGACAGGAATGTTCTCCATTATTGGGGGGGAGGGTATAGCTCAGTGGTAGAGTGCATGCCTAGTATGCATGAGGTCCTAGGTTCAATCCCCAGTACCTCCATTAAAAAAAAAAAACTAAATAAAAATTTAAAAAACAATTACCTCCCCACCAAAATAAACAAATTTTTTAAAAATTAAAAAAAAAGAATGTTCTCCATTATCATAAAACCATTGCCTCAGCAGCCAACCCTGGTGGGGAGTGGTCTACTGGGGGTGTGGGCAGTATCGGGGTGCAGAGTGCAGGTAACTCAGTAATGCATGTTCTCAGCATGACTCTCCACCGGCAATTGTGAACCGTATCAGTGACAACACACTCCTCCCTGCCAGCGCGGACTGTCCCCATCTCCCCACACCCCGGGCTGGTCTGCTCCTGATAACCATATTGAAGGCATTTTTAAAACGGATACAATAATACTATCAACTATTAAGTCCAAATTCAAACATCTTCATTTGCCCCTGTAGTGGTCTTTACAGCTTTCAGGGTTTTCATTTTGTTTTGTTTTTGGAGGCCAGGGTTCAAACAAGGATTGTGCATGGCGTACAGTTGTCCTGTCCCTTCAGCACCCTTTACTCCAGAACAGTCTTCAGAGCCTGGGCGTTTCGGAGCCCAGGCCACTGTCTTGTAGACATCCTGGCATTTGGATTTATCTGATTGTTTTCCTAATTAGACTGAGGTTCAGCCCATTTGGCACAAATACCGCCACTGTGTGCTTTTTTAAACTGACTCCTTTAGTCTTCTCAGCAGATGAGCTTGGCGACACTGAGCGGCTCACCCAAGGTCACAGAGCCAGTTAAGTGGAAGTGCCTGGCTTCCAAAAGCTCTGTCTGTCACTCCACTAGTTGTTACCGGAGGGTCAACGGTAATCCAGAGTTTTCCATGTGTATTTCTCCCAGGCCATAACTTTCATCAGATCAGCCAAGGGGTAAGTGACTCCAAAAAGTACCACGTGTGCCATGCTGCCTCTCACCACGCCCCCAGCATGCCACAGCTCAGAGACCAGGTGGCCTCAAACAGGGAGCAGTCCCCAGTCATCCCTCTTTCTCTCCCGCAGTGGAGTTCCAGGTGACAGCACGGACCCCGTCCCTGGACCTCCTGCTGGGGTCCTCAGTCTCCCTGCCCTGTGGCTTCTCCATGGCACCAGGCTTGGTCCTCACCAACGTAGAGTGGCGGCTGCAGCACATGGGGAGTGGACGACTGGTGTACAGCTGGACCACGGGGCAGGGGCAGGCCAAGCGGGAGGGTGCCACCCTGGAGCCTGAGCAGCTACTCCTCGCTGGGGACGCCTCCCTCACCCTCCCCAGCCTCACTGTGAAGGATGAAGGGGCCTATGTATGCCAGATCTCCACCTCCCGCTTCCGAGCGCAACAGATTATCCAGCTCCACGTCCAAGGTGAGGCCAGACCTCAGTGATCTGGGGAGAGGGAAAGGGATACGCCTGTTGGGAGTGTTGTCCAGAGTGAGATCAAACACAGGGGCAGTTTCCCGAGAGGCAGACTGCATTCGCACGACCTGAACACCTCTCCATCCTAGAAGCCCACATGGCATCAGATTGAGCTTCCCACCAGGCTCTGGGGTAATTCCACTGAGACACTCCCCAGCCCAGGGTCCCGCTGCCCCGCCCTGGATGGCTGTCTCCTGTCACCCCATCCACTTGGAGCACGTCCTGAGGAGGGGCAGTGGCAAACCAAGGAGGGGCTGTGGGAGTGGTCCTGACCGGGAGGACTGTTTCACCACTGATATCCTTTCAAATCACTGGCCTGTGTCACTAAAAAGCAAGCCAGTCTTTAGCTGGTTTTGCTATTGCTTTTCAGTTACCTGTGGAAATTGTCCCCCCTTATGTCCTGCATCCCAGATGGACCCCTCACACCCCCATCACCCCCTGAGGAGGAACCTTCACCCTCCACAACGCTCGTGGGCTCAGCAGGAGAGGCTCTAGGCTCCTCAGCTGTCCCAAAGGCCCCCCTGGAATTTTATTACTCCTCCTTTCTTCCAGCTCGCCCCAAAGTACAACTAAGCCTGGCCAACGAAGCCCTGCCAACCACCCTCATCTGCAGTGTCACCGGCTATTATCCTCTGGATGTGACTGTGACGTGGACCCGAGAGGAGCTGGATGGAGCCCGGGTCCCGGTCTCTGGCGCCTCCTTCTCCAGCCTCCGGCAGAGCACGGCAGGCACTTACAGTATCTCCTCCTCGCTGACGGCAGAACCTGGCTCTGCGGGCGCCACTTACAGCTGCCAAGTCACCCACGTCTCCCTGGAGGAGCCTCTTGGGGCCAACACCTGGGTTGCCCCACCAGGTACAGGGGTGCCCTCCTTTTCCCACTTCATGTTTGGGCTCACAGCTCCCACCCCCTCTGGCCTGTTCTGCTTCCCACAGCGCTTTGCTCACGGTCCCAGTGGATCCTTCCCGCCACATGTCCCCCAAGACCTTATTACCCACCAGGTTATGGGGTACCAGGCACAGCTGAGAGCTGGAGACCAGGGCTGAACACCTCCTCATCCCACCCTGGAGGAGCTTAGTCCTGCGGGGGGACAGACGAGGCAGTCAGGGAGGATGACCCGGGGAGAGCTGCCAGCTAGCTCAGCCAGCTCGGGGGGAGAGGGGACACCAGGACAGAAAAGAAGGTACATGTGGAGGCCCAGTTATAAAACTGCCTAAAAAGAATTGCAGGAACCTGCACAGCTAGAGGCAAGGCTGCGGGGGAAAAGGTGGCTGTAAGCTTGAGATCGGTCCTGAGCACCCAGACGAGTGCCCGCCCGCACGTGTGGTCCTGACTCCCACTTCAGAGATGAGTAAACTGGCCTGATGGATCTTAAGTAACTTGCGCCAGCTCACCTGCTTAGGAAATGGTAAAATAGAAAGTGTGAGAAATAGGCAGACTGATTGCCCTACAGCCTCAACCGCCCCCCACTGCTCTCAGGGGGCAGGTAACAACAGGCCTTCAAGCTGGAACTTCATCCAGAGGCCACAGAATGTCACCGAAAGGTGTCATACCATAAAGAATCGGCACCTTAAAATGCACACGTCCAGGCGGACTGTAAGCTTCCCTGAAATGGGGTCGTGCCTCTGTCCCCATCGTTCCCCAGCTATTTACAAAATTCCAGCTTAACTGTCAACAGCTAATCTGAACTAAATCTCTCTTGCAAAGCAGTTTGAAAAAATGTTGTCCTGAGGTGGGAAGAGGTAGAGGATTCTGTGTGGAGGAACAAATGAACATCCACCCACCCACCGTGTATCTGGACCCTGGGCGAGAGCAGGAGAGGCCTTGATAGGGGCTCCTCAACCAGACACACACACACAGACACACACACCCTCTGTCCCTCCTGCCGGGCAGACGCTGAGGGTGGGGCTCAGTATGACTCCTCCCTACTGATCCCTGTCTACGCCCCTGTCACCCACAGAGCAGGGGACGGCCTTTGGAGTCCTCTTTGCCAGCAGCCTCTTCCTCCTTGCACTGCTGTTCCTGGGGCTGCAGAGACGCCAAGGTAAGAAAGAGCCTGGTCGTCCTCCACTCTGGCCCTGACCCGCCTCACCTGGAGATCAGCCTGCTCTAACCATCGCCACACCCAGATCAGGGATGAAGCCCAAGCACCCCAAGCTCCAGCCGGCCCCCCACCACAGCCCCCAGCTCTTGGGGTGACCCCAGCTGAACCCAAGCCTGTCCCCTCTTGTTTTCTCCTAGCTACCTCACCAAGGCCTGCCGAGACCCCGAGGCACTCTGGGTAGCCACTCTCCTGCCTTAGACTTAAAAGATAGTCACATTCTCCCTGAAGGACTCTAAGCCAGGTCCCAGAGCTCAAAAAGGCCCCGGGAAAGGTATGAAGAAGGCACAGGGACGCCGGCCTTCTGCCACCGTGTACCCTGGGCTGGTTTTCCGAGGGAGGGAATGTGAAGAGGTGAGAGGAAGGCAGGAGGTCTGGGTGGACGTTAAAACATGAGCCAGATTTGAAGTGTGCTGGTAGCAAAAGGTAACAGAAAAAAATTAAAGAAAGAACACGTGGGGGTAGTGGGGCGAGGGGTGGGGGCTGGGCCACTACACACAGTCCCTGAGCTCTGTCCCAATAAACCCCCCACGTCCTCGAAAGCAAAGCTTCTCCACTTTCCTGTTTTTCCCCACGCTGGGCCCCACGGAGACCTGCCCCCGGCCTCACTGCTCCGACGTGCAAAGTGTGCAAGGTGTGAAACGAAGACCCCCAGCAGGAGCCCCGGGGCCCCATCTCAGTTGCTCTGCGTAACTCTGGACTGCGGTCAAGGGCCTGCACTTGTGGAGTTGCTGGGCCCTTACACTGACAAACCCCTCATGCCCTCAGTAGCAGAGGAGAGATTTCTCCTTTTGGTCACTTCTAAAGCGGGCCTGGTCACTGCAGGGGGACTCAGCGTGAGACAGCTGTGTGTGCGGACAACGGGGAACAGAGCCCAGGAGCGGGGAGGGAGGAGACAGCAGATGTGTGAGAAGCCTGCAGGTGTTTGTCAGGGAGACGCCCACTCAGCTTCCTGTCACCACCCGCCACCTCCTGTACCCAGAAGACCTGGGCCCCTTCAGGTACGAAGGCTGACAGTGGAGACCACTTCCTCCACCAGCGCCCAGATCTTTCATCTCGAGAAGACCGACGGCACATGGAAGCCACCCTGGCCCCAAGCAAGACCACAGAGAAGTTGGAAAGAGACAGCAGCCCCCTCTGCCCCGCCTCAGACTCTCCAACCCAAACAATAACCAAATCAGTTGAGTGGTAGGAAGTTGTAATTTTTTTTTTTGCCTTTGTTCAGAATACAGGAAATTGGTAAATATGCCACATGCCTTTGGTGGAAGTACAACTTATTATTCTATACAAGTATGAGATTGGGGTTAGGAAAAAAGGCAGAGGTGATGACAGACACACAGTGGAAACCGGAGCAGGGGCTGCAGGAGGCCCGGCTCCATGTGGCTGCCGAGGCCCGGCTTTAGCTGCGTATTTGTTCATGCACATGGCTGGTGGGAGGGGAGGGGGACAGCAGACACAGAAGGGGGTTGGGGGGGCTGAGAAAGAGAGTAGAAGGGCTAACATCTCCAGAAGAACAAAGCCAGCTACATCTGGGGAGCCTCAGAGGGACAGAAGCCCAGGAAGTGATTCCTGTGACGGGGTGGGCAGGGCGGACCCAGAGGGCGGATTTGCTCCAGGCTCAGGCCACATCGAGGACAGTGGTGGTTCTTCTCCAGCGGTGACCCCCTGCATTAGGCATGGGGGAGCCCAGAGGAGAGTGGAGGCCTTCGGGGGGACCGTTAGGAGGGTACACTGACTGCCTTCGTCCAGCTCTTCCGTCCTGCCCTGGGGCAGGACGAAGGGAATGTGGGAACAGGGCGAAGGGAGAGGAAGGATGGTTTTGCGTCACGAAATGCTGCTGCATGGAAAGCGAGCTCGGCCCAGCCCAGCCTCAGCCTCCTAGTGCAGGTGGACGAGGGACATGGGTGGTCCCCTCAGCCAGGTCCATCTCACTCAGTACCCTTTCCTGAAGCCCGTCCTCAGGGCCCACTGTGCCACAAACCACACAGAGATGGGGGAAGGAGAGGAGGCAACGTGGAATTCAGACAGGCAGGTGTGCTCTGGAGGGGAACGGGCTGCTGGAAGGACAGAGGCCACTCTAGATGAGAAGGCCCCGTGGCGGCACAGTGGTCCACGAGCACGCCTTGTCTGCGGACTGTCCCGCCTCCTCCCCAAGACTGGGTCAGCAGGGGTACCAGGCTTCTCTAAACACTCAGGAGCGGCCAGGCCTCAGGAAGGACCTCTTGCCTCATCCCTGCCTTTGGCAGTACATGGGGGTGGTGTGGAGGAAAGGATGCCTGCGGAGTTCAGGGATCCTCACTTCCAACGCCACATGCTCCTTTATCAACAGGACAGAACAGGAGGACAAGAAGTGGCTTCCCCTGAGCTTGGTATTTTCAAGTAAGGCCCCAGACTCATGTTGCTCTATAACTAACAGGCAGTCTCTCTTTATCTAGGCCCATGAATAAATTTACACGAGAGTCTCAGACTCTGGCTATAGGAAATCATTTGATGCCCCCGTGAACAATACAGGATGCTGCAGAAAACGTGGACAAGGGACAGCCCTTCCCAGGTGTGAGCCTGTGGCACCGCTTCTAGGATGGAATGAGAGTCCTGGCATTTTTGCTATAAATACGTGTTCTCTGGGTCTCTGGAGGACAGAGTAGAAGGCTGTAAGATCCCTGAAGACATAGAAAATCTTGGATCAACAGATTGGAACTAACTGCAAAAAAACAGGTTTAACTTTATAAAGGGTCTTGCACCAGGACCAAGTTGGACTTTAGGCTGCCCCAGGGTCCTCCTCAGGCCTGGCACAGGAGCAGGGCTCCGAGTGGCCGGGGCATTCTCCCAGCTGTCCTCAGCCCCCTCCAGCCAGCGGCAACACCACGGGCATGACACTCTTCTCCCTCCCCAGTCCTGCCACCTTCTTGGGCACGACACCTCAGCGACACCCCTTCCCTGCCCCTTGGGCTCCTACCCTTTTTGGCTTTGGGGAAACTTGAAAGAACATGAGAGGGTAGGAAGGAGACACCAGCCACCCTTCTTCAGGTGGTGACTTCCAGACTGTGCCACGAGCAGCATTTCTAGTGTCGCGGGACAGAGTGCAAATGAAAGCAACAGAAGAGAAGGAGTGGGCGATGGAGAAGCAAGGCTGGGATGGAGGAAGGCGGATGGGAATGTTCTGGGGAGACACAGAGGGAGAAGGACGTGAGTTTGGGTGGCAATGGAGGACAGGGAGGGGGCGGCACATTCTCAAGTAAAAAAGTAGACTGGACACAGGAATCAGGAGGTCCCAGATGGAAAAGAGAAAGAGACAGGAGAAAACAAGAGGGCAAATTACATCAGGTTATTAGACATTCAGGTGTTGTTGTAGGTGTCCCATCCCCACAGTCTCCCTCTGACCCGAGCTGGTGACAAACGGCACAACTCCACTTCCTCGGAACACGAGGGACCATCTTCCCATGGAGCCTTGCAGAGGGAAGGCTCATCCATCAAGTCCCTGGTCTCTGCCCTTCCTCCCCCAGAACCAGATGACGACCCCCCGGCAGCGATCTCCATACCTCAGTCAGAGCAGCCCCACTCCCCAGGCAGGCAGGCAGGCAGGGCTGGGAGAAGACTCCGGGACCTTCCCACCTCTTCACCCCACCAGCAACCTCAGCGATACTTACTTACAATAACTACCACGATGATGGCACAGATAGCTCCCAGCATGATCATCATCTGGAGAAACACAGACAAAAAATGAGCCATTGGAGTTGGGGAAGAAGGAAAGGAGCCGGGACTAGAGACGTGGGATGAGAACCTCCTCTGTCCTGGGGGCAGTGGAAGGAACCGCAGGGCACCCAGGGCAGCTGAAGGCCTCCCACCCCTCGTGCTTCCCTGCCAGGCAGAAACCCCTGCACCACAGCTGCAGCTTCCCGAGGACATCAGAGGGTCTGCAGCTTGCGCCTTTCTCCCTCGTTTCTGTTGCCTGGAGGCTTTCAGAGGAACTCCAGTGGAGGTGCAGACTTAAAATTTTTAGCCAGCTCGTTCATTTTTCATCATAAAGTGTTTGGCTCATTCCCAAAGGCTGCAGGTATTTAAATATATCTCTACTCTAGCCATCGTGTGGATGTTGGCTGTGTCTGAGGAAGGGCCAGGTGAGAATTTTTCCCCGGGGGTCGTGTGGGAAAAAGCAGCTTGACTAACTGTTTCCAAACTCCTCCAAACTCCTCGGGGTCTCCCAGTCCGGAGTTAGTGGTTTTGAGTACTCTAGCCTACCCTGGTGGCCAGCTTGGGTAATGCAGCCCAAGAAGGCGGCTTTCCAGATTTGCCCCCAGGAGTCCTGCCCGACGCAGATGCGAGAGGGAAGGAACGTAGAACCTGAGGGTTTTCCTGCCTCCTGTGCATTGCGGCCCAGGAGAAGAAGGGGGAGAGGGCAAGAACATTCACCTTGCAGTTTTTCCACCAATACTTCCTCTTTAGCTTGGCAGCGCTGCTCTCAAATTGTGACGCTCCCGCCTGCAAAGCGTCGGCTCGGTCATCCAGCTCTGACAGTATCTGGTCCCTCTCCAGGACCTTGTCCACATTCACACGCATGATGTCCACCACCTAAGGGGGGCGCAGGAACAAAGCTGCTAAGTTCCCAACCAGAGAGCTGGGCAACGAGCAAGTCTGGCCCTGCATTACCTCTAAGGGATGCCTGGCCTCCAGAGCCTTTAGCTGCCCCTCTATGAAAAGAGAAGTTTCCAAAATTCCATGATTTGGAAACTCTCAGAGAAGAAGCTATCCACCTACCTCCTCCACTTGTGCCTGGGTTTGCTGCAGTCGTCTGTTACTGGTCAGATTAGGAGGAGGGCCTGGGGGACCCCCACCTGGGGCAGCCCCTTCTGCCCCTTCGGTGGGCGGCTGAGCTGGAGCAGACCTGTGTAAAGAAGTGCCCAGAATACACAAAGTGACCAGGACGAGAAAGGAACCACGTGCGCTCTCACGCCACACTACCAAAGCAATGGTGATAAGGTTATCCGCAAAGAGAAAGGATTCCAGCCCCTTGGCAATACCCAGTACAGAGACACACCACAGAGGCCTGAAGCAAAGGATGCTGGAACAATTCGATGGGGCTCAGGGACATCCAGGGTGGCATCAAGAGATCTCATTCGGGCTCTCCTCCAACCCAAACTCAAAAACTTCCTCTGGCACAATGGCCACAGGGACAGAAGGGCCAGCCTTGGCCTAAATGGCATTTCTCTGGCTCTCAGAAGCCTTTCACATGAAGTCAAGCTGGAAAACTCCAATCCAGGTTAAGAGAAATACTTACACAAGACTAAACCCTCAGGACAAGCCTATGGACTGAACAGCTCTTATTTGCAAAGCCTGAATATAAAAGGAAAGGCCCAGCTGAGAGACTCTGCTTGAGGGGAGCCAGTTATTGGTCCTGTCTCACACAATGATTAGTATATCAAGGCCGCTGTAAGGACAACTTGGAGAATCATCAAGGCCTCTGTAGGTGGAGTGAGTCAAGACCATTTGCTTACTTTGTTTCTGGCAGAGAAGATGGGGGTTTCACTTACATAGAGCTGGGGCCTAAAGCAATTGTGTTAATTAGGTAACTGTTCCAAGAGCATAGACAGGAAGGAAAAATACTGGAAATGGTCCTCAGTGTACCTGCATCAGAGACATTCTGTCCCTTCCTTTTCTAGATAGGCATCAAGTCTCAGGAGACTCTTCGTTCTTTATGTGCCAAAGAGAAATTTTGGTTTACACAACTATACACAGAGGTCATTCTCTTTCCCTTAGCCTTAGGGGCGTTGAGGGGTATGGGGGGAATAATCTAGTGTGGGGTCCTCAAAATAAACTCCTCCATGTCCCAACACATGGAAGCTAAATTCACCTCCTAAAGAATTCCCAGAAACCTAACCTAAGGCATGAGATGTTCTTTGCCAAGGCAGAACTCACAGGCAGGAGGAAGATCTCTTAAATATGATGGAGAATGGAAATCACAATAAGAACTCCTTAAGTAGAAGGAGAATCTCACAAAACAGACCTCATAGGAGCAGTCCAAGAGTAGATGTACTAGGGGTGAAGCCGTCACAAAGTCACCAAAAAGAAAAAGCTTTGACTACTCACAACAGAACTAATACTCAGAAGTTCCTCCTCTCTAAGTAAATTTCTTTTGGTCTAAAAAGATGGAGAAACATCCCTCAAAGAGGCTATACTAGCAGATTACACCTGACTCATCCCCGTTAAAAGAATTGCTCTTCCATTCCCTCTCTAAGGCACCAAGGAAGCAAAGGAGAGAAAGCTACAAAACTGTGGGAGCCACCAGACTCATATGCTACTACTGCGCTAAGCAATCTAGTTCTCTGATTGAAAGGGAAAATTCAATGAGTAGGGAGCAGCCGGTGCTTGGTCTTGGAAGAAGTCCAGGCTGGTGGCACCAATGACGAGATTAAGGTCAGAGACTTCGTGATGCCCTTCTAGTTACCGTGCTTTCCTCATCTCCTTGCTTCCGTCCCACATGGATGCTACTGAGAGTCAGTCAGCTGAGAAAGCTTCCCCTCCCCAAAATAAAAACACATAGAACCCTAGGGCTTGGCCAAAATGCACAGAACATCATATACTGTTAAAATCGTAGACATCAAATAGAGAAAAAGGGAAACTGTTATAAAGCATTTATAATGGAAGGGACCATTTCACTTACTACTTGCTGGGAGTTGGGAACACTCAGGAGTAACATATCCAGGGACAGTTATAACCTTTAGGTAACAGAAGTAAATCTTTTCCCTTTTTTGTCACCAAGAGAAGCAACACAAATACATCTAGACTATGATCCTGGAGAGAATGGGAAGTTCTTCATTTGTCTAGCCATAGCTCTTGAGATGGGGGTGCGGTTGGAGATGATCAGAGACTAAACTGAATGTGTTGAGGGAAGGCGGGGGCATCCTCAGCTCTATTTCTCTTCCAAATATTTGGCGAGGACTCAATGACAAGAAACCTCCTATACGGGTGGCCTTGGGATGAATGGCTGCTTGGAATCACATACCACTGGCCCTAGACAGAGTCTTTCTGAGCTGCTCACCTGGCGCCAGAGAACTGGCAGATAAGTTTCTGGAGCTTTGCTCATTGCCAAGAGGGTGGTACACAAATCCAGAGACTGCAGGGCAACCCAAGTTACTAACTGGCAGGTGCACCCATGACTGTCTTTCTAGAGGCCCTGAGAAGGGCTTCAATCAACGACAAGAAAAGGCCAGGAGCCCCCACCCGGGTGTCTCCAAGTCCCGCCTTCGCCTGAGACCCGACTGAGGAGCCCTGCAGGAGAGAGGAGAGGGGGCAATGAATGTGGGACCCCCGCGCCCCTGCCCCGCCTGTGGGGTACTGGCTGCGGCTGGTGCAGGAGTTGGGTGCTGCCTCTCCACCCCAGGGGTGGCCCGGTCCCGGCGCGGCGCGCGGCGGTGCTTCCCCGCGTCGCCGCAGCTGCTGCAATGCGCCATTTTCGGTCCCGCAGAGTCCGGCGCGAAGGGTGAGAGTTGGCAAGGAGATGTCGAGCCCCCCACACCAGAGTCAACTCACATGTCTCTGACAGAGGAAGGAGAGGTCCGTCTCCTCTCCCGAGGCTGCGGCGAGACACCCGGCTGGAAAACGCTGCCGTGAAGCCGACGGCACCGCCGAACTCAGCCTCCAGCTGACCACCCAGAGCACTAGCTGCGGTGGAACTTATCGCAGCTGCCGCGCCAGCTCCAGTCTTTATTAGTACTGGCCACGCCCCCTGGATCACGCTGACAACCCTGCGGCCCAATCCACGCTCGAGACAGGCTCCAGTCCCGAGGCGAAGGCGGGATAAGGCCTAGAGTGCCCGCCCCTGAAAATTGGCCAATCACAGCTCTCTGCTCGTCCTGACTCGGGAGAGGAGCGGTGCCGGGAGGATCATTCACTGACCAATACATCTCTGGTTTGCTTACCTGTCTAACTAAGCGACGGGGCAGGGTGGAACTATGCGCCAGCCCGCTAGAGGGGCGGCTCCAACAGTTTGAGTTGGGCGTTTTTGGTGCTTCCCAGCCAATCGCTGAGCCAGTCCTCAAGCCTGGCCCCGCCCACGGCCCCCCGGCGCCGGCGCCTCCAGCCAATCATGAGGCTCCCGCCGACAGCGGCGGGCGGGTCCTGGCTGGCTGTGGCCCCGACTCGGCAGCCCTGTGATCTACCGGGAGTCCGGCCCTGGCACCCCAGCCTGGCCGGCCTTTATCCCACTTCCCTTCCTCTAACAGCTCTGAGGAGGCTGAATCCATCCAGGCAGAGCCGCAGGCTCCCGGGTCCCTTGGGCGCGGGGCTCCGTCCGACGAAAGTAAGTAAGAGGGCTCTGTTCATCCGTCCTACACAGCCAACAAGGCCCTCACCAGTTTCCTAAATTGAACTCCCACCCACTCCTACCCCTCCCAGGTAACTTACCACATCGACTCAGTTCCCCAAACTAGAAACCTGGAAACCATCCGAGATTTCCTCCCCGTTCATCTTTACCCGGCCTCTAAAAATTCACAAAGTGAAGTTGATTTTTCCTTCTCAGTATTTCAAGAATCCTCTTCACTTGTCCCACTGTCCTACTTCATTTCATTATTATCGCTTGCCTGGACGCCATCAGTTGTAAAACCATTATTTTATGTCCTTCTAAGTAAAAAGGTCGCAAATAAACTGACACAATGCTTTCTTACCACTTAGAACTTTTATTTCATATTTATTGAAAGTGTTGCTTTATGTAGATTTTTATCATATTTCATTTTCATGCATTCATAAAAAGGAAAATAGAACTAAGAGTAACAGGGTCACAGAATTTGTAAAACTTCACGTTCAGACGCTGACCCTTATGATTCATTTTTTTGACTCAGTCTTTGATGTGCATGATTTCCACACATCGTAGTCCTCTGTGTGTGCCATCAAGGGCTTTGGTGATGCAGCATTTCTTAAATGTTCCTTTTCTGCCTCTGGAATTTTCTTCCAAGCCTCAGACATCCATTCGGCAAATTTTGATTCTTACGAGCCAGTATGACAAATACGGTATGACTGACTGTCGTCTGGCTAAGAGTTATAGCCAGATACCCCAATTTAGAAGTTCAGATGAAAAAAAAGTGCCTCTTAGAATTAGCAAAATATAACAGCTTTCTGTTTCATCTTGCCCTCACTCATATCCATCCTTTAAAAAACCACCAGGGTCATCTATCCAAATGTCACAATTCTGCTTAAAACCCTTAAACAATTGCTCTTAGAAACATAATGTATTGATTATACATGTTTATTCTATCTCCCTTCTGAAACCACATCAAAATGAAAATTTGTAACAATTGAGAACAAATTATAAACCGTCAAAGACAAACAGAATGGGAGGAATTGTGTCTGGCAGCATGTACAGCTAAGTATGCCCACCAGATTCACATAAGGTGGCCAAAAGAATGTACAGAGAGTTTCCTCTATACACCTTCACCCAGATTCCCCCAATGGTAACATCTTATATAACCACAGTACAGTATTAAAATCAAGAAATTGACATTGGTACAATCCACAGAGCTTACTCAGATTTTGCCTCTTCTACATGCACTCATGTGTGTGTGTGTGTGTGTGTGTCTGTGTGTGTATGTGTATAGTTTTATGCAGTGTCAATAGATTCCTGTAACCACCACCACAATCAGGATACAGAACTATTACATCACTGCAAGTCTCCCTTTGTGCTATCCCTTTATAACTACACCCACCCCCATCCTACACCCTTGAAAACCACTAACTTGTTCTCCATCTCTATAACTTTATTTCAAGAACATTATATAAATGGAATCATACAGTATATAACCTTTTAAGATTGGCTTTTTTTCACAGCATAATGTCCTTGATATCCCCCCAAGCCATGTGTATCAATAGTTTTCGTTGCTGAGTAGTATTTCCATGGTATGGATATACCACAATTGGTTTAACCATTTACCAGCTTAAAGGACTTTGGGGCTGATTCCAGTTTGGGCCTATTACAAATAAAGCTGCTACAAACATTCATGTACAGGTTTGCATGAACATAAATTTTCCTTTCTCAGGAATAAATGCCCAAGAGTACAATTGCTGGGTAGTAAGGTAATTGCATGTTTAGTTTTATAAGAAACTACCAAACTGTTTTCCAGAATGACTACCATCTTAGATTTCTACCAGCAATGTATGGGGAATCCAGTTTCTCCACATCCTTACCAGCATTTGGTGTTGTCTTTTTTTTTTTATTTTAGCTATTCTGGTAGGCATGTAGTAATACATCACTGTTGTTTTAATTTTCATTTCCCTGATGGCTAATGATGTTGAATGTATTTTAATGTGTTTATTTGCCATCTGTATATCGTCTTTGGTAAAAGGCCTATTCATGTCTTTTGTCCATTTTCTAGTTGGGCTGTTCATTTTTTTTTTACTATAAAGTATCTTGTTAAATAAATGGTTTCTCCCAGTCTGTCATTCGTCTTTTCAACCTCTTAATTGGGTATTTTGTAGAGTAAACGTTTTTAATTTTATTAAGATCCAATCTATCAACTTGTCCTTTAATGCACCACACTTTTGGAATCACACTTTGCCTAGCCCTGGAGTCTCATGATTTTCTCTTATTTTATTTTCTAGGAGTTATATAGTTTAATGTTTCACATGTAAGTCTATAATCCATTTTGAGTTAATTGTTGTATGAAGTGCGAAGTTTCGGCTGGGGTTCCTTTTTTTTTTTTTTTGGTCAGTGGATGTCCAATTGCTCCAGGATTGTTTGTTGAAAAAACAGTCCTTCCACCATTGAATTTTTTTTTCACTTTTCCAAAAATCAGTTGGGCATATTTGTGCAGATCTGTTTCTGGGTTCTCTATTCAGTTCCATTGATCTATGTGCCTGTCCTTCTGCCAATGATACACTGATCTAATTACTGCCAATAACACAGTGGCTTAATAGTAAGCCCTAATATCAGGTAGAATTATTTCTCCCACTTTGTTCTTTTTTCAAAATTGGTTTAGCTATTCTAGGTCCTCTGCCTGAAAGATCATTTTTTAAATGCATTTATGTGAGCTGGCAAGAAAGTAGACTATAAGGGCCAAAAACTAAGTGAAAGCTGGTACCTGGAGAGGTAAACTGAGCACTGAAGCCTGGTTTGCCCTGGTTAGGGCATTCACTAAAAAATTCAATTTAGGCATAGTGGCCTCACAGGGTGCCACTGTGGCATAGAAGATAGAACCTAAGGCCTGCACAGGGTTGGAAATCTAACAGAAGGACCCTGCCATTAAGCCAGAACCCCAGAGGACTGTATTATTTTGAAAGAGTAGATTTAAAATATGCTAACACCTGAACTGCCTCTAGGGTACTGCATAGAAAATTGCTAATCTGGAAACTGGGTGTCTACTAGAGATCTTTTCTTTTCCTTTTAAGTATATGCAGAGAATTTATCATAACAAGCAGTGGCTTTTCTGCCTGAATTCCTTACTGATCCTAAAAACAAAATAGCAGGAATTTAAAGTGGTTCTGGGTTGGCAGTGCCACCAAGCAGCCAGTCGAAGAAATGCAAATCTTCTCTGGATAAGCTCATCTTCAATCTAGGCCTTGGGGACTTTGCACAGATGCAGATCCAAGAAAAAGAAATTGTGGTCAAGAAATGCACACAAGTAAAGAACAAAGAACCAAGAGCAAGAGCCAACAAAGATGGAGATAGGAAATAAGCAAAAAGTTAGAAAACCAAGCCAAATAGTCCAATGTCTGATTAATAGGAGTTCTAAAAAAAAGAAAACAAGATGAGAGAGAGAGATGACAAAAGTAATACAAGAAAAATTCTCTGAACTGAACAAGTCTTTCTGGATTAAACAGTATGGTACATGCCCAGCACAGTAAAAGAAAAAGAATCACATCAAGACACATCTTTATGAAATATCAGAATATTAGGGAAAAAGAGACGATCCTAAAAACTTTCAAAAAGAGAAGGAAAAAAAGGAACAGGAATAGAAATGGCAACTCAGTACAGTATTGGAAGATAGAAGACGACATGGCAGTGCGTTTAAAATTCTGAAGAAAAATGATCATTACCCTAGAATTCTGTAACAGCCAAACTATCAGTAAAGATCAGTATATATCTACCCAAGAAAATGAATATAGATATCTTGCAGATATGTAAGGAGTCAAAGTTTTTACCTCTTTTTCCAAATAAGCTACAATAAGACGTACTCTGGTAAACAGGAAAGAGAAAGGCAGCAGATCTAAGGAATGGAATGCTGGATCCACACACAAAACTGGTGAAAGAAGATCTCTGGAATGAAAGTTACACAACAGACCCACAAACAACCTGTCCTGACTAAAGTAGGAGGGTGGAAGAAACTGCCGGACAGTCTCCAGAGGAAAAAAACTGTAAAAGTTCTGACATGCTTAAATATTTGAAAAAGAACGTAGTGGGGAGGGTATAGCTCAGGTGGTAGCACGCATGCTTAGCATGCATGAAGTCCTGGGTTCAATCCCCAGTACCTCCTTTAAGAATAAGTAAATAGGGGGAGGGTGTAGCTCAAGTGGTAGAGTGCATGCTTAACATACACAAGATCCTGAGTTCAACCCCCAGTACTTCCTCTAAAAATAAATGAATAAGTAAGCCTATTTCCCTCCCAAAAATAAAGTAAGTAAAATAAATTAAATACAAAATGTAAAAATTTAAAAAAGAGTAAGTAAATAAATAAACTAAATTACCTCCCTCCACCAAAAAAAAAAAGAAAGAAAAAATAAATAATTTTGTAATTAAAAAAAAAAAGAAAAAGAATGTGAACAAGTATTTTACAGATCTATTGAGACATATGGAAAAAATTAGAGTTAAATACACAGAAAATTGTATTTTTTAAAAGAGGCAATTATAAACTTAAGGGAAAACAAAAAGTTGAATAAGAACGAGAAGTTACCTCACACTCATGTCAACTAAATTTTGACAAGAGTGCCAAGATCATACAATGAGGGAAGTAACAGTCTTTTCAGTAAGTAGTGCTGGGACAACTGGACCGCAACAAGCAAAAAATGGAGTGGGATCCCTACCTCTCATCATTCAGAAACACTGACTCAAAATGTATCAAAGACCTAAATGTAAGAGCTAAAGCTATAAAACTCTTAAAACACAGTTGTATGTCTTCATGACCTTGGGTAGGCAGTGGTTTCTTAGATACGACAACAGGATAAGCAACACGAGGAAAAATCGACAGGGAATCAACAAAATTTAAAACTTTTATACTTAAAGGACGTGATCAAGAAAATGAAAGGAAAACCCACAGAATGGGAGAAAATATTTGCAAATCAAAATACTTGTGTCTGATACAGTACTTGTATCTGGAATACAAAGAACCCTTCCAACTCAACAACAACAACAAAAAACCAATTTGAGAATGGACAAAGGGCCTAAATTGACATTTCTCAAAAGAAGATATACAGATGGCCAATAAGCACAAGAAAAGACACTCCACATCATTAACCATTAAAGAAATACAAACCAAAGCCACAATGAGATACTACTATATAACCAGGAGGCTGGCTATAACCAAAAAGACAGATAGTACCAAGTGCTGATGCGGATGTGAAGAAATTAAACCCTCATACACTGCTCGTGAGAAAGCAAAATAATGCAGCCATTTTGGAAAAGAGTCAGCAGTTCTTCAAAGAGTTAAATATAGAGTTACTGTGTGATCCAGCAATTCCACTCCTAGGTATATACCCAAGGGAAATGAAAATGCCCACACAGAACCTAGCACATGATTATTCATAGCAGTATTATTTAGAATAGCCAAAAAAATAGACAACCCAAATGTCCATCAACTGATAAGTGGATATAGTATAGTATATCCACATAGTGGAATAGCAATAAAAAGAAATAGAGTGCTAATACTACAACATGGAGGAATCTTGAACCTGTGCTAAGATAAAGAGGCCAGGGGTGGGAAGGTATAGACTGGGATTTCAAAATTGTAGAATAGATAAACAAGATTACACTGTATAGCACAGGGAAATATACACAAAATGTTATGATAACTCACAGAGAAAAAAATGTGACAATGAGTGTGTATATGTCCATGAATGATTGAAAAATTGTGCTGAACACTGGAATTTGACACAACATTGTAAAATGATTATAAATCAATAAAAAATGTTAAAAAAAAAAGAGGCCAGACACCAAGGATCACAGTGTACGATTACATTTAGATGAAATATCCAGGACAGGCAAGAATCTATAGGGACAGAAGGTGGATTAGTGGTTGCCTACAACTGGGAAAGAGAGGGAATGGAGGGTGGCAGCTAAGGGGTATGGGGTTTCATTCTGGGGTAATGATAAAAATATTCTAAAATTGATTTTGGTGATACAAGCACAATTCAGTGAATATACTAAAAGCCATTGAATTGGGTGAATTGTATGTGGATTGTATCTCAATAAAGACACAGTTTTTTTAAATAAGAAAGATAAGTTGCAGATACTAACCATTATATACAAAATAAACAAGTTTCTACTGTATAGAACAGGGAACATATTCAATATCTTATAGGAACCTATAATGAGAAGGAATATGATAAGGAATTTATGTATGCATATGTATGACTGAAACATTATGCTGTACACCAGAAACTGACACATTGTAAACTGACTATACCTCAATTTTTAAAAATCTTTTTAAAAAGGGATATTCTTATGCATTTAAGTAAAGAGATGCATTTTAATTTCAAAAAGAAAAAAAACGTTATCCCACAGTACACCACTTGGCTCAGTAGTAAACAATATTTACATAGTCCTAATAATGTAAACACTGTCTACTGATTTAAGCCAAAATGCTGATATAACTAAACAAAAAGGAGTGAGGGAGGGGACTGTAAGAAAGGAGGGCATTGGGGATTGTAAATCCAGTTTCCTGACAAGATGACTAACTTTCAAAATCAAACCTGGATAATCTATGGAAGCTCTAAGGAATCGTGAATTTCAAGAAGTAACACCTAAAGTATAAGAATGCCTTGGGGAAACTGAAGGCTATTGTGGGTTAAATTGCATCCTCCATAAATTTCTGTGTTGAAGTCCTAACCTCTAGTTCCTCAGAATATGATGTTACTTGGAAACAGGGTTGTTGCAGGTGTAACAGGGTGGTATTTCAGTTATACTTGGAAACAGGGTTGTTGCAGGTGTAACAGGGTGGTATTTCAGTTATCTCAGTCTTCAACTTCTGGGGTCTGCATGCTTGTCGTCAGCATGCAGTTAACGTCTTCCACCTGGTGGGGGTTTTAGTATGTGCAGAACAACTCAAGGATATGGCTCAGGATATTACCTACAGCTCCTGAGGGGGAACTAAAGGTCCCCAACTTTGTTTTGTGGCTGAACTACTATCTTGCCTTGCTTGACTGTTTCTCTTTGTTTCTGCATTTTCTCACTCCTCTGCTTAAATTTGCTCTTTGGAATTTGGGGAAGGCCTAGGAAGCTAAAGTTTTTCTACAAACAAGAGGGAGAAAGACACTGGGGAGGGGAGAGGGGTTCTGTCCCCAGGAAGGCCCCACAAGGTCCTGCTGGGTTTCAAGCTGAGAATTCTAACATGCAGCCAGAATTGAATGGCTTGGTCTACAGGGGGAAAAGTAAATCTAAGCTCTTCGTCCTGGCCGGCATTCAAGACTCCTAGTTACTTGGCACTACATTTCCTACCCAAACTTATCTCCCACTATTAGAGAAAGGCTCACTGTGTGTTAACAATCATTAACTTAGTCCTATGTCAGTATTCCTACCTTTGCTCACATGCCTATGCCCCCAGGACCAGGCTGCCCCCTCCCACCCCACTTACCCACCTGAACTATTTCCTGTTCTTCAAAGTTTCTCCCCATAGACGTTATTGTCCATATTTAACACCAATTCCCTATTTCCATCAGCTGAAATTTCCCAAAATTTAGTTCAAATGTCATCTCTTCAACAAGTAACTTTTCTGACCCCTCCCCCAGCTAAAAAAAGAACTAATTTTCCTATTCAGTTATCATGTCCAAATTCATATGTTTACATATGTATCTGTTAAGTAGAATGAAAGCTACTGAGAGTCAGGAACTAACCCTGACTTAGTGATTATGTCCCTCCAAATAACCCTGCACATAATGGTTCAGTGTTTATTGAGTAAAAATGTTACATACTGTTTCACATCAAAAACAAGATTGTTTTGTTCTTGAAAACATGATCTTATATATCTTCACAGCAGGAAGTAGTCTATACATGCCTGTTGAATTGAACTATCAATGTCCTCATCACCAATAATCACACATCCTACTAAAGCATGTGCATGTATTCTTCAGGGCACCTTGCACTTAGCAGAGTCTCAAATATTTTGATTTTCTCTTCTCCAGTCCTACCAAATCATGAAAGGATCCCAGTCACTCACACTTCACACCAACCTCTCCATTCTCACATCCAGCTCCTCTCCAGCCATCCTTGTGAAAACTCATTCCTGTTGAGATCCAAGACTCCCATATACATTTCCATGAGTCCCAGGATCATAATACATGTTCACATAGAGCCATCAATCCATTTCTCCAAAATCTACTCTTCACTTAACACATGCTTACTAATCTGGCTTCACTTCTGTTGAGCCTTCCAGAAGATGAAGTCCCAGCAAAGACATGAGATGTGACTGAGGTAGATCATGTGCAGATATGGCTGTGGACACTTCCTCACATCCCCGTAATTGCATGCAGCTTCTCTGATCTAAAAAACAAGTACATTTCCACACAGCCTTGAATCTGGGCTGGGCTGTGATTTATTAACTGGTAGAATGCAGCACAAATGACACCAAGTCACTTCCTGGCCTATGTCTATCAAATCTTGAAGCTTCCACTTTTGCCTTTGGACTCAAGCCTCCATAAAAAGAAGTTTGGGCTATCTAGACTACTGATTAATGATACCACATAGAAAAAAAAAAAAAAAACACTCAGCCATTCTAACTGAGGCACTAGACATGTCAGTGAAGACATCTTGGACATTATAGTTCTAACCAAGCTCCCAGCTGGATGCTGGGATTGACCTTCAATCCACACCAAATAGCGCAGAACTGCCCTGCTGAGCCCAGATAAACCAGAGAATATGAATTAATAAATTGGTGTTTTCACTCCAACATTCACAGCAGCACTATTTACAATAGCCAAGACATGTAAACAACCCAAGTGCCCATCAACAAATGACTGGCTTAAGAAGATGTACATGATGGAATATTACTCGGCCATAAAAAAGAATGAAATAGTGCTGTTTGCAGCAACATGGATCGACCTAGAGATTATCATACTACATGAAGTCAGACAGGGAAAGACAAATATATGATGTCACTTATACATGGAATCTAAAAAATAATACAAATGAATCTATATACAAAACAGAAACAGACTCACAGACATAGAAAACAAACTTATGGTTACAAAAGAGGAAAGAGAGGGAGGAGAAGGATAAATTGGGAGTATGAGATTAACAAATACAACTACACATAAAATAGATAAGCTACAAAGATTTCCTATATAGCACAGGGAACTATACTCAACATCTTGTAATAACCTATAATGGAAAAGAATCTGAAAAAATACATTAACTGAACGACATTGCTATATACCTGAAATAAATACAATATTGTAAATCAACTATACTTCAATTAAAAAAATAATAAATTGTTTTCAGTCACTAAGTTTGGGGGTGGATTATTATTTAACAATAGATAATTGAAACAGGTACTAACTTTAAAGGACTGGGATCAAATAAAAGACCTAATCACCATAATTCCTTAATCTTCAAATCCCAATTTGTGTCTATAAGTAATTTTCTTTAGTTTGCAACGCTACTCTTATAAATGAAAAGTTTGAATAACTTAAAAAACATATTTCCATTCAATTTCTTCAGTTTTTTTTTGTTTGTTTGTTTGTTTGTTTTCTTTATGGAGGTACTAAGGATTCAGCCCAGGACCTCCTTTACCACCGAGCTATACCAACCCCCTCTTCAGGTTTTTCCTAATTTTTGGCACCTATACACTCCAGAGGAGTGTCATTACCATCTGCACTAGCCAAACTCTGTATTAAATATTTTACACACATAATTTAATTTATTCCTCACACAACCCTAAGACGAAGGTGTTGTATTATTCCTACTTGACAGGCTGGAAAAAAAAAAACAAAAACTAAGGCTCATAGACATTAGCTACTTTGCCTAGGGTCATATAAACAGAGTGGTAGAGCTTGGGTTTAAGTCTAGACCTGACTCCAAAGGCCATGTTTTTAATCTATAATCTATACTATAGTAGAGACTTATTCACATCAACCTAATAAACCATCCTAAGAAACACAAATAGCACTTTAAAGCCACATAAAAGATTTCTTTAAAAGCAGTACATCAAATATTTTCCTTATTTCATTCTGCAAATATTTATTGAGAGCCTCATATATACTAGGCACTGGAGACATACTAAACTTAACCCCAATCACAACACAATTCTAGAAATTGTTGCTACATTTTTCTCCTCTTGATTGAGTAATGTCAACCTTATTTAACTTGATTCATGGCCAGTGAAATTGTTAAAAGACAAAAAAGCAGAGAGTGCCATACTATGCTTCATTATAGGTAGACCTACCCAGCCATCTCCCAGCACATTCTGTGTCCTCTCACCATGCACCACTGATCACTATTCTCTTCCCCACTTGAAACATTATACTTGTTTCTCTGCTTACTGAAATTCAACCTCTTCTATGAAGCCTCTCCTGATTAGGCCAAATACATTCTCCTGTCTAGGTTATTTATCCTCCAGTCCACATTAGTGGTTTCCAAACACAGCTAATTAAAATCATCTGGCTTTTAAAATTAGAATTACCAAAAATTAGAGAAGTTATACTTTCAAAAAGCAAAAGCCTGAAAACAATCTAAAAGTCTATCAAAATGGAACCCACTAAATCATTACAGTACATAATGTGAGAATATAAAACAATACCTAAGTGCTGTCAATTGAAAATGCACCATGCACCATGAATAGTGTGTATGGAATCCTACTTTTAAAAAAAGAGATAGATAAATAGTAAGGCTTATACATACACAGTACATGTTTAGAATTACAAAGAATCTCTTAAGAGTGGTTGCCTCCAAGAAGGTGCATAAAAAAACAAGCTGTGAGAATACTTTTCATCTACTTACTCTTTTGTAATTTTAAAATTTGCACTGTATGTCTGTATGTATGGATATATTCTTTGTAATTATTAGGAAAAAAAAAAAAACACGTAAATGCACAAGACTCAGTTCAGCTCTACAGCTGTCAAATCTCTGGGGGCCAGGGACCAGCTTTTGAAACTGTTAAACTACCCAGAGATTCTGATGATCAGTTAGGCTTAGGAATCATTCATGCCAACCACCCATATGGTACTTAATGCTTCATATTAAAGTGTACATGTGAGACTATAACTTTATACCCCTGACTATAAAAGCATGGGGGAGGATACATTATACTTTGTTTTTCCTACAGTTCTCAGCTCAGAAAAGATAGCCAATAAATATTTTTTGATAAGAACAGTGCAAAAGTATAATTCCATTTTTCTATTACATTTCACTCCAGTGTGGAAGGGTTTTTAAAAATACATTTAACATGATGGCACAATGGGGCAATTTAAAGTTATCACTTTCAATACATGAAGGGCCAAATGTGAAAAGGTGCCAAAAATAATTTTTATTTTTTAAACACCACAGGCATGGTTAGACTCAAAGGGCAAGTGGTGAGTCCAAACCTAAGGCTATAAGACTTAGGGATGAGTTACACTTCCTAGTTCACATGAATAAGTAAAATAGCATCCAGAGGAAAGTAAAACATGTGGATAACAGATTCCAAACAAGTCCCATTCCACAGTTCCCAGGTCTCTCTTCTACCGGTACTTCCCATGTCGGTTAAAGTGTTTGTAGAGATAGCTGATGCGTTTGTTAAGGTTGTGCAGGTCATCAATGAACATCCGATTTCCAACCATTCTCTTCTTTCGGATACAACGCTGCAATTCATTCCCCTTCCAGCCCCGAAGCCATATAGGGCCCTTGATCAGTTCTTTAGGGTGTTTTTCAAAGTTTCCTGCGTAATGTGAGAGCACGTATTAGTACCAAAACGAGAGAACCCAGCCTCCATCAGCTAAGCCTTCAACACAGTTGAATCTCCCGGAGCAGCACCAATCGACAACACACATTCCGCTACAGTATCAAGAATACAAACTCCGTAGCAAGCCTGCTTGGGGTTCAAATTCTGGCACTGATATTTGCTGGCTTTGGAAAAATTACTTAACCTTCCTGTGCCTCAGTTTCCTCACCTGTAAAGTGAAAAGGTTATGATTAAATGTGTCAGTACATGTAAGGCACACAGAACAGCGCCGAACACAATGTAAACAACCACGTGTTTGTTCTTACTACTGAATAAGGCACCATTTCCACAGAGGTGAAAGAAAATAATCGTTACAGCATAACTGTTCTGAAATTCTGCACCACGGAGTCGACTCTTACCTAGGATTCCGATGTTGTCATACACCCCGAACATGGCCCTCTTCTCGTTCCAACGATCAACCACTTTGGGTGGCGGGAGGGTGACCCTTACATGGAACAATCTAGGAACACCTAGGGATGGGGAAGAAAGGAAATTAATCTGAGCCGCTTACTGAAAAGCAGTTCTCGGGGCGTCTTTCTGTAACAGCCACTTACCCAAAGAGAAGCTTCTGCAGGCCAGAGGCACCCAGCCCCATAGTCCCCTGCCTGTCACCCAAGAGAGGCTCCCAGCCATTGTTCTCGTCTCTCCTCTACAACAGCCTCCGCACGGGCACAGCAGTGAGGGCCAGACCTGACCTTCGAGAAGATGACAGGTACGGTCACCGCCGTCCTCACTCCGGCACTAGGTGCGCGCAGCCATCTTGGGCTTTACCCAAGCAGCTCCGGGCGTAGGGCCCGCCTTGACCCCGCCCCCCAAGTTCCGGTGCAGAGCCGCCTTGACGCTCCGCCACGCCGAGGCGCTTCCGGTCGGCCCGCCGGAAGTTGGGGAGCGCCGGAAGTTGGGGAGCGCCAGAAGAGCTGAGGGTCTCGTCTCGTTGTCTGAGGCGCCCCAGAACTGAAATTCAAGAAGATTCACCTTGTCCTGTTTCCTTGGGCGTCCCTCAACTGAGGGAGATGAAGGTCCAGAACCTGGAACCTAGAGCTTCCTTTCTTTGTGCCCCACAGCAGCTTTGCTCTGTAGCTGTTTTTATTACCCCTGGTCGACAGGGAAGGAAATCTGAGGCAGAGAGAGTGCAGTGACCTGCTTGGACATCACATAGCAGAGGAGATGGCGGAACCCGGACCAGAGCCTAAGCCTTCTAACTACCGGCCTGAACTTGCCTCCTGTCCTGGGGGTGACTGAATGGGTCACTGTCCCAGGCGCACTGCCACTTCTCAGCTAGGAACCAGGCATCTCTGGCAGGCACCGCCAGAGTCTCTTCCCCCGCAACTGGGAAAAAGGAGGATCCTGTGAAGAAGGAGGCAACAGGGGACCAGGGGGCGGGGACGGTGGGGGAGCTGGAGTCTAGGCCCCGCCCTCTCTGGGCTTTCCGGCTCCTCTTCTGATTGGCGGGTCTGTGCAGCGAGCGTCTCCATTGGCCCTCTTGCAGCCGTTGGGATTTGAACTCCACGTTTGTGGCTTTGCCCGCCGGGCTACGGTCTCCGAGGCGGGTTTTTGCCTCCGCCTGACTGGCATTGGCTGGTTTCTCTGCCCGCCGGTGTGCTGCCTCGCTGATTGGTGCGTATTGTCCCCACGGTGGCTTTCCCTTAATTTCAGCTCCACAACCCGAGTTGGAGGAACGGCGGGTGAAGTTCTCCCGTAAGGTGTGGTGGTCAGGGGGAGCGGGGAAGGAGAGGCCGGGAAAATTGGGTACTGGCCAGTATGACGCGGGTTTTAGCCTGGGAGGTCTAGCAGTCCTTGTGGTACGTCGTGGTAGAAACAGTCTCGCAGATCCGCAAGGGAATTGGGGCAAATCGCTTAACCTTTCTTAGCCTCAATTTCCTCATCTGCAGATTGAGCTGTATTATTATGCATTCCATGAGACTGGCGTTTGGAGGATTAGATCAGATACGACACATTCTTATAGCCTAACAGAACGTGGCACGGAGTAAACAATTAATAGTTAATGCTCTTCCGTTCTAGAGCCAGGAAGTCCATTATCCCATCCTGGGCCACTGTTCTGGGTTCAAATGACACATTCTCCCTATACTTAAGAAGCTTTGCCCGTTAAAACAGAATTAATAATGCTACCTTAACGCATCGATATGCCACTTTACAATTATTTAAACACTTTCATACCCCTTGACTCATTTCATCCTCAGGGCAACTTTGTAATCAGAGATCAGTAACCTTGTTTTACAGATGAGGCACAGGGAACTAAGTGACATGACCAACTTGTATCAGAGTCACAACTGGAATTAGTTTCTAGCCCAGGGTTTATCTCACACCCTCTAAGATAATGTTATTAGCTTGATGTAAGACTGAAAAGCATTATATATTGGAGGAAAGGAATAATAGAACCAGACAAAAAGACAACCCTTAGATGTAGACCCTGACTTACTTACTGTTCGGCTTCCAGCCCTGTGAGCCTGTGGAGAAAGATGTCTCCCCGGCCGTATGAGTTCCATCTGCCCTTATCTCCAGAAGAATTGTTGAAAAGTGGAGGGGTGAATCAGTATGTCGTGCAAGAGGTGCTGTCCATCAGACATCTCCCATCGCACCTTAGAGGTAAGACTCCCCTAGCTGCCACTGTGCCTGGCACTTCAGAACAGCCTTCCCACGTGGAGTTACATCTTCTGTCTGTTCTGTTACACCACTGAGCTCCATGAGAGCAAGGATCGTGTCTTTCCTGCCCTTGCTGTTTTCTCCCTAGTGTTGCATTGCATGAAGAATATATTCATTGATCGCCTTCTCTAGATTATTTAGTAAACACTCTTGGTGTATATGTTACTCTTTGGGGAAAATTTTATTTTAGGTCTTTACTTCTTACCGTAGGCCAAAATGAAGTCCTGGTGGTTTTAAGAGTTGTGGGAGAAGATAGCTTTCTCAGAATGTCTGGGACTTGACCTGTTTCAGGTAATACTTTTTTAGAGTCTAGAGCTTGTTTCCAAGAGTTGCAATAATGGGAAAAAGTGTATTATATACATAGAGTTGCAACACTGTATCATATATATACAGTGCTGTTGAAACCTATAGATAATGAAGAACAATTCAGGCATTATCAAGATGACCCCATTCATAATGTCACTGTACTTATTGGAAGTGTCTTGTATCAGTTAGGTTGCTTTGGAGAGTTACAGAGTAGAGATTAAAAGACTATGGAGTTGGGCTGCCCAGATTTGAATCCTGGCTCCAACACTCTGACCTCACACAGTTACTTATTCTCTCTGTGCCTTGGTTTCCTCATCTGTAAAGATAGGGGTAATAACCTACTTTATTATCTCCTAAAACAAGTAGGGTTGATTAATTATCAAGCAGTGTGATGATATAACTCCAGCTTGTCTCCTCTTGGCCTTCCCCTATTGTTGCCAGATGACAGCTCCTTGTTCTGATGCACAGAGGTAGAAAAAGGGATTTTCTTCCTTGTGCTTTTTCTTCTTGTTTTAAAACTATCAGAAGCTTCCCAACAGACTTAGCCAGGATTGGATCATGTGCCTATTTCCCTAAATAATTACTAGTAAGGGAAATGGAATTGCCCAGATTGGATATATTGATCAAGATTGTTACCTAGAAGCATGCCTAAACCTGAACATATCACCATTTGGTAAGCAAGGAAGAGGGCAAGGAGTGGAGGGTGACTGATGGGTGACCAACTGACAGTGTCCACAGACTGTTCTTTCCCTACTGCGTGGATCTGTGCAGCATCAATGGCACGACCTGTACCCTACAGCAAACTGTTCTTCAGTTATCATTATGAATTACTCTTTTAAATGGATGATCACACTCTTTAAGAGTCCTTTTCGTAACAATTGCATTGCTTTTGGTATTTAGAACCCTACATACAAGCTCTACTATAAATATACAAGATCAGATTGTTTAATGTGTTCAGGTACTTGCTGAAGAGATTCTATGTGCCAGGCACTGTTCTAGGCACTGAGGATACAAGAGTAAATAAAACAGATAAGATGACAAAGTTCTTTCTCTCAAGGCTTTCAACAAGTAATAAATAAATATGGAGCGTGTCAGATAGATTTAAGTGCCAAGGAGAAAAATAAAGCAAGATGAAAAAATCATAGTGTGCCTGGATATGCCTGGCATTTTATGTTGGATAATCAGAAGGCTTGCTGATGGTGACATTTGAGCAGAGACCTTGAAAGTGAGGAAGTAGACTCTGCAGGTTCTCAAGGAAGGGCATTCCAAGCAGACAGAAGAGCCAGTGCTGGGGCTCTGAGGAGGGCAAATGTCAATGTGGGAGGAGTGGAGCAAGCTAGGAGAAAAGAGGCCAGTTGTGAAGTGGTGCAGAGTACTCCAGAGTCTTGCTCCTCAGAGTGTGGTCTTCAGACCAGCAGTATTAGTATTATGATTTAGGAGCCTATGAGAAATGCAGGATGAAGACTCATCCCCAAACTACTGAATCAGAAAATCCACTTTTTAAGAACATCCCCAAGGCACTCAGATGTGTTTAAGTTGGAGAAGCACTGATCTAGGAAGTTGTAGGTCATGGTAAAGACTTTAGCTTCAGAGAGGGTGTGCTTGAACGCCATTGGGTTTTGAGTGCAGGAGTGACATGGTCTGACATTTTAAAAGTATCACTATCTACTGTGTTGAGCCGAGACTGTAAGGGGCAAGGGAAGAAGCAGGGGACTAATTAAGAGGTTAATGAACTGATGCCAGGTCACTTGCCTGGGTAATAGCAGTGGAGATGATTAAGTTAGGTTCTGAGTAAATTTTGAAAGTAGAGCCATCAGGATTGTTGATGGATTGGATTGGATTTACAGAGTTAGAGAAAGAAGAATCTGGGATGATTACAAGGCTTTTTGACTTCAGCAACTAGAAAAGTGGGTTGTCATTTACTGAGGTGGGGTTGAGTGAGAGGAGCAGATTTAGACTGTGGGTTATGTGATTGTGGAGTTCAGGGGGAGGTGCCAGCTAATGACACACATTTGGGATTTAGTCTTCAGCACATAGAAGATGTTTAAATGAGATTGGAGAGAGTATAGATGAAGAAGAAAAGCAATGTGAAGACATAAGACCTAAAATAGTTCAACATTTAGAAGCTGGGAAGGTGAGAAAGAACCAGTAGAAGAAACTAAGGACCAGTCACTGAGACAGAAAGTGAACAAAGGGGCTAAATGGAAGCTAAATTAAGAGAACATTTCAAAAAAGAGAGCTCAGCTGCACATTTAATTGCAGAACTTAGCGACGTGGCAATTGCTAGTAACCTTAATGAACACTGTCTCGGAGTGGTGGGGTCAGACGCCTGATTGGAATAGGTTTATGAGACAATGGAAGGAGAGGGGTTAGAGATGGTGAGTTTAGATAACTCTTCCTGGTTGCTTTGCTTTAAGGAGTAGCAGATAAATGGGGTGGTAGCTAGAGGGGGAAGTAGAGTCAAGGGAGGACTTTTTTTTTTTATAAAATGGACAACATTACATGTGTATATGCTGAATGGGAATAATCAGAGAGAGGGGAAATCTGGTGATGCTGGAGGGACAGGGAACAACTGTTGGAGCAGTATCCTTTAGGGGGTAAGAGAGCATGTGATCTGGCACTTGGGGGGTGGGGAGATGGTTTTATTAGAGCATGGACAGTTCATCCTCAGTAGCAAAAGATCAGGCAGAGTATATGGGGGCAGGTGCAGGTAATGCCATTACATACAGAGTTTGAGCAGTTAGAGGTTCTTTTCTTTCTGATTCTGTTTTCTCAGTAAGATAGAAAGTGAAGCCTTTAACTGAGGGTGAGTTGGGGAAGAAAGGTCTTGATGTTATGAGGCAAGAAAAGGTGTGAGATAACTGCCCAGAAGAAAACAAATAGGCCTGGAAACTCGTAATAGGCTTACTAAGAAATACTGAGGGTGCACTTGAGGTCGTAAGTTTAAGGGGAGAATAGTCGGCATGGTTGTGTGTTTTTTCAAGCCACTTTTATTTGTGTGGTTACGTGAATGCAGTGAGCAGTCAGTTGGATTTAATCCAGATTTACTGGGGGAGTAAATGTGTTACTAATTAGTGGGAAAAATTAGAAACATAATGTCAACAATAGGGGAATAGTAAGTTAAGTTACATTCAATGGAATGTTATGCACCGTTAAAAAACTATCACAAAGGTTTTTAGTATCTTTATTGTAATATTAAGTTTTAAAAAGTGTAACAGGGAGGTGAACATGTGATATGACCTTAGCAATAGAAATAGTATGCGAAGAAAATAAACTGGAAAAAATTAGCCAAATGTTAACAGTGCTTGTTTCTTTCTCATTTTCACTTTTCTGTATTTTCTAGATTACAGAAGGAGGTTTGTAAAAGTGGGAAATAGACTGCACATGCTCAGTTACATTGTGTGCTAAGTATTGTCCTGACTGCTTCACATAGATCATCTCACTTAATCTTTATGAAAAATTCTAAAAAGCCCTGTGGGGTATGATCTGTTATTATTCCCAGTTTACCGAAGGGGAAACTTGTGACTTGGTAAGCTGAGTAGCTTAGCCTAGTAAATCTTCAAGCCAAATGTAACCTAAACAGTGTGATTAGACTAGATCAGTTGGTAATGCTTCAGAGAAGTAAAGAAGGATGTGAACGGACAGAATCGCTGGATGCAATAAAAAATAGGTAATGGGTGATCTTTGAGAGAATAGCTGTTGGATTGGGAAATCTCAGAAACTAGGCTTCAGGGAGTTGAGAAAGATTAGACAAAATTTTAAAGGGATATGGGAACAAAGTCAAATGAAAGGCATTGAGTGTTTTTGTTTTGTTTTAAAAGGAGAGGGGCCTAAGTATGTTGGCAGGAAAAGAGCATTCCCTGGAAAGGATAAAACCAGAGGTGGAAGAGAGGAGATAAGTCTTTGGGGGCAGTGAGACGGGTTAGCTTTAGAAGAGAAAATCTTTTCACTTGAGACTGAGGCAAAGAATGGGAAGATGGTGGCAGAATGATTTGTTGGTGGGGAGGTGCGATTGCATGAGGGAGCCCATGCTTTGGGTCTCATTCTTTCTGGTAAAGTAGAAAGCAGTCATCTACTAAAGGAAGAGCGGCAAAGGGTAAGGAAAAGTATAAAGAAAGGGCAGAACAGGAACTGGAGGAATAAAATAGCTTGCTAAACATCACAAAGAACCAGGTTGTAGCTGAGCAACATGACACTATAACACGATGAGTCAGGTCAGTGCCAGTGGTGATAACGGAGTATGAGGTTCTAGCTTTACTTTGCAGGCAAACCAGCTCAGTCTTGCAGAAAAGAAGAATTTGGTGGAATTCTTTCCCTCTGCACCCACAGAAAGAGCAGGTGTACAACTTGGTTCAAAAATTACCTGACTTCATGCTGCCTTGCTACTCTTGCATTCTTCTAAGGCATAATTAGACATGACTCCCCTTTATACTGAAATTTTTGTCTAGAAGCAGTACCATCAGGATGAAAAGAGCACTGAGTTTGAGAATCAAAAAATGCTGGGTTTTCAAAATGTAATACAAGTACAGACGTCCCCCTACTAGATGGTTCAACTTAATGATTTTTCAGCTTTACAGATGGTGCTAAAGTGATACGCATTCGGTAGAAACCATATGTGGAGTGTTGAATTTTGATCTCTTCCTGGGCTTGCGACGTGCAGCAGGTGCTCTCGTGGTGCTGGGCGGCGGCAGCGAGCACAGCCCCCAGGCAGCCACACGACCACGAGGGCAAACACCTGACACACTCAGCGTCTGTGCCCAGACAGCCGTTCTGGTTTTCACTTTCAGTGCAGGCTTCAATAAATTACGAGAAATATTCAACACTTTATTATGAAATAGGCTTTGTGTTCGAGGATTTTGCCCAACTGTAGGCTAATGAGCATGTTTAAGGTAGGTGAGGCTAAACTATGATGTTCGGTAGGTTAGGTGTATTAAATGCATTTTTGACTCACAGTGTTTACAGCGAGTTTTTTGAGACATAACCCCATGGTAAATCAAGGAAGATCTGTGGTAACAAATTAACCCAAGTGTATTACAAATGTCTGGCATAATCACACTAAATAAGAAAATAACTAACCTAAATAACTATGCAACACAGTATTTTGAATGTATACTGTATACAAAGAACTTTACACAATTAGCAAATGGTAGTTAGTAAGTTTATTTTTTGTTTTGTTTTTGGGATTTTTTGGGGGGTAAGTAATTAGGTTTATTTATTTATTTAAATGGAGATTCTGGGGATTGAATCCAGGACCTTGTGCATGTTAAACAGGCACTCTACCGCTGAGCTGTATACCCTTCCCTCTAGTAAATTTGTTTTTAAAGGGGTGTTAGTTAGCAATTCTGAAACTGCCTTATGTGTGTACTAGGATTAAGCAAATATATATATGAACTTATATTTTTAATATATACACAGATAAAAACAGTTATGGGGGGGGTGTGTGTGTGTGTGTGTGCCTACGTATATGTATATCCTGCTTTTCCCTCCTGACAGGGTCTAAAACCTCCAACGGCAGTGATATTAACTAGTCCCTGGAACTTGGTTTCTACATACCATTCTCCCATAAAAGAAACTATGACCCCATTGAGAATGGTTGATTCCAGGACTGAGCCAGGCAAGGTACAAGATGAGCCTGGAACATCTTGTGGTCCAAGAAAGTAAGAGAGCAAAAGTGAGGGGAGCATGTCAGAGACACAGGCCAAGTTGAAGGTGCTCCCAGTGGTCAAGTGTAGGACAATCTGAGCAACAAAATAAGCACTAATAGGAATAGATTAAAACACAGAATAAGAGAAACTTTCTTGAATCCATTCTGATATAAACAAATAATTGAACAGATAAATGAAAGGAAAGTGACAGCTCATTTTTATAGGGCATTCCCATTAGAAAGTGTGGAAGGAATGATGGAGTTAGAAAAATCACCTTTAGTAAACTCCACAGTAGTAATTGTGGCAGGTAGGAATCATCCATAGATGCCTAGTGGCTGGAACGTGGTGAGAAACAGGATATTTACATAGTTTCAAAGTATCTCCCCACGAGATACTTAGTAGTTGCAAAGGGGAAGATAGTAACTTTGCAGTGGAGACACCTGGCCAGCACTACCAATTGATCAAAGTTAAGGTGGCCAGTAATAAGACATTGACATTGTGTACTTCTTGGTATGATGCGTCAGAAGAGCCCAACCTCCATTCCTCGGTGATCTAACCGAAAGTATATGACCTCAGTCTAATCAGGAGAGGATATCAGACAAACCTGAAGGAGGGAGACTGCACAGAGTAAACTGGCAAGGACACTTCAAGGGTCAAGATCATGAAAGACAAAGACTAGAACAGACCAGGGAGGTATGACAAGTAAGTGCATCGTGGTGTCTTAGATTGGCTCCCGGACTGGAGAAAGGGCATACATAGAATAGCGGGCAAAATTCACATAAGGCCTGTAGATTGGTTAATAGCATTGAATCCACGTTCATTTCTTGGTTGAGAATAGATCCTTGTACTGTGGTTATATAAGACGTTAACATTATCTGGGTGAATAGTACAGGAACTCTGTTTTTGCCACTTTTGTAATTTCAAAATTAAAAGAAAAAAAAAGATCCTGAGTTTGTGTTCACTACTAAGTTGGACAAGTCACATAGCTACTCTGACATTTAATTTCTTTTCCCATAGAATAGGCATAACACTGTCTGCTTTATCTAGCTCAGAGATGTGGTAAAACGCCAGTAAGGCTTTAATTGTAGAACAGGACAAAGTTGTAAGGTGCGATTATAATTGGTTACGACTGAAATGAACTGTCTCCTTTTGTGATTCTACCAGTAAAACCAATTAATTCGATTTTGTGTCATGAATAGAATTTACTGAAAAGGCCACTCTCCTCTGTGTTGATTAATTTCTTTCATCTTTTATAGCATTTCAGGCTGCCTTTCGAGCTCAGGGGCCACTGGCAGTGCTGGAGCATTTTGATACCATCTACAGCATTCTACAGTAAGTGAAGTGCCCCTCTGGTACTTAAAAAAGGACTGGTGACTATTTGCCTTAACTTTGCATGTTAGTCCTGAAGCTCCGAATTGTAGCTCACTGATAAATGGTTCTGGGTGCTGATATTTCTACTAATGAGTGTTTACCCCAACTTGCCACCGTATTTATTCAGTTGAGCAGTTTCACATGTATTTTTAAGCATTAGGTTCCCAGGTTCAGTCTGATCTGTTAGGATGGGCTCTACGGGTTCCTGTCTCACCCCCGCACTTTCTTTCCCTCATAGTCACTTTCGAAGTATAGACCCTGGCCTCAAGGAAGATACTCTGGAATTCCTGATAAAAGGTGTTTATGGGTCCGGGGGTAGGGGATGGGAGGTGTTTCTGTTTGCTTGTTTATTGTTCCCTACATTTTATCAGCCAGATGATGATATCAAGGCTGTGGTGATTCAGTTGGTTTGGCTAAGCCTGGGGACCTCTGACCTATTAAGGTCTGTAATCTTGGTGGGCAATACAGAGTTATGTGTGTTCACTGTAAGGGCAGACCAACAATAAATTCTTCCTACCCTCCAACTGCCTCTTCAATAAAGGCAGTTTCTTCTGGTTGCCAGAGAAGCTGGGGTAACTGGAGTGGGAGAGTAGGGATAGGGCACGTTCAGGATGTCAGGGTCAGGGGTCCCAAAGGGCTTAGTTTGTGTTGTGGCCACTGAGAGATGAAACACAGATCTTTGGTAATCTGATGGCTGGAAGTGCTGGGTATTTTGAAGTTGGGGTGTACGAGGAAAGTGAATGAAACTGACCCCAGATTCTGCCTCTCGAAGTGGTATCCCGCCACTCCCAGGAACTTCCCACTGTCTTGGATGATGCAGCTGTGAGCGCATCAGACAGAAGCGCCCACCTAAATGCCCTCAAGATGAACTGCTATGCCCTGGTGCGCCTCTTGGAATCCTTTGAGACCATGACCAGCCAGACTAGTCTCATGGACCTGGACCTTAATGGGAAGGTAATTTGGAGTTCCTGGCTCATTTAATATAGGGTCTGGGGAGATACAGGAATTGGTGGGAAGAAGGGAATTCAATGATTCTGAGAGTCCTTTCTGTCCTTGTGTAAGGTTTATGAGGAGGCACTCAGCAGTAGCACAATATACCCTCTACTGACTAGCAGCTTTTATATTTTGGAATCTATAATGCTTCTGTCTTACCTTGTCTTGACACTGGATAGTTTGAGCACTCAGACTAGTAGATTGTGACCCTCTTTGCATGCTTATTTTTCTCCCAAATGTATCCTTTTTTAGGGTAGGAAAGCCCGGACCAAGGCAGCCCATGGCTTTGACTGGGAAGAAGAGAGGCAACCGATTCTTCAGCTTTTAACACAGCTCCTCCACTTGGACATCCGTCACCTGTGGAACCACTCAATAATTGAAGAGGAGTTTGTCAGGTGAGTAGTTATGATTGCTACCGGTGATACCCAGCTGTGAGGAATGCGGGTTCTGTTGCTAGATATGCTTTTTGAATACATTGTTTCATGGCTAAGTTCTGTCTATGATGCATAGAAATATGCCCGTGACATTGAGTTATTAGGAAGCAGGTAAAGGAGGTTAGAAACTTATGTGAATTTCTCACCTTTAATGCCCATTTATTCATTTATGAAACAGTATTTACTGAGAATCTCCTAGGTGCATGGCTGGTATTATTATAGACACTGAAAACCAGCATTTCTGCCCTCATATATTTTATATTACAGAGCAGAAAACAGTTTTTTAAATAAGTAAACTATATGTTTTATGGTTTATTACTGTGGAGAAAAGTAGTGGTGAGGATGGGAAGTTTGATGCGAGAGGGTTGTGATTTTAAATCAGCCATTCTAGCAAGATCTCTTCAAGATGGTGACATTTGAGCAAAGCCCCAGAGACATTTGAGAGCCCTGAGGATATCTGGAGGAAGAGCAAGGGCAAGGAAAGGAAACAGCAAGTACAAAGGAGGGCAGGTGTCCAGCACATACAAGTAATAGTACTGAGGCCAGGGCTGACAGCTGAGCCAGGGAGGGGTTGGCTGTGAGGCAGGGGGCAGTGAGGAGCCGACTGCAAGTCCTTGTAGGCATCACGGTGACTTTAGCGTTTTCTCAAAGTGAGATGGGGTCACTCGGGGTTCCGAGCAGGGCAGTGAGGTGGTCTGACTTTCCTTTAACAGAGTCATCCTGGCTATTGTGTTGAAACAGACTATGGAGAGAAGGGGAGAAAGCAGGGGACCAGTTAGGAGGCTGTTGTGGTGACTTGGATGAGAGATGACAGTAGCTTAGACCCAAGAGGACAGTGGAGACAGGGAGAAGTGGATGCAATCTGTACTTTTTCTCCTTAAGGCAGAACCTATAGGATGAGCTGACAGATAGATGTGTGTGGGGTTTAAGGCAGGGTGCGGTTGAGGATGACTCGCCCAGGGTTTTGTCCAAGCATTTGGAAGAGTAGAGTTGCCAGTAACTGAAATGTGGGGGAGGCTGTGGGGGATGTCTGGGGAGACAGTTGAAGTTCTGCTTTGGACATAGAAAGTTGGAGGTGTCTGTTAGACGTCCAGGTAACGTCAGATTCAGGTGTGGAACGTGTACAAAGCTGAAGTACAGGAGAGAGGTCTGAGCTAGAGGTGCACATTTGGGAATAGAATGTGTTTATGTAAGTTGTATTTGTAACCATGAGACTGAATGAGACTAGTAACTCTGTAAGCATAGCTGGAAGAGAGCAGAAGTGCAGGGACTGTACCCTGGGGCACTCCAGCATCAGGAGGGTGAGATGAGGGTGCCAAACTAGCTGAAGAAACTGCGAAGGGAATCGGGCCTCCTGAAAGCATGTTTCAGGGAGAAAGGGGTGGACCAGCTGTGTCAGATGCAGCTGAAGGTGGGGAGGGTACAGCTCAATAGTAGAGTGTGTGCTTAGCATGGACAAGGTTCTGGATTCAATCCCTAGTCCCTCCACTGAAATAAATAAACTAATTAATCCCTCCCCCCAAAAAAAACAGGTGCAGGTGAAAGGTCAATTAAAGTGAGGAAGTCAGTTGGCCATTTAACAATGAGAAGTCATCAGTGATTTTGTCCTATCTTTTATCATATATTCAGGTTTGTGTAGGCGTCATAACTGGTTGAAAGTTGGTCATCTGGAAGGTCGGGGTGCCTCTCTGGGGGGTCAGAAAAGCAAAGCAAAGCAACTCGATGCAGGAGGCAACAGAATAAAGAAAACCGGGGCCACAGAGATAGAATGAATGAGCCAAGCCCCAGTACAGTTGATTTCATCATCTGAACTCCTCCTTTCTCAGTTTGGTTACTGGCTGCTGCTACCGCCTCCTGGAGAACCCCACCATTAGTCACCAGAAGAACCGCCCCACGCGGGAAGCCATAACCCGCCTGCTCGGAGTCGCCTTGACACGTTATAACCATATGCTGAGTAAGTTAGCCCTCCCCTGAGCCCCGCCTTGCTCATTTCGCCCATGATTTCTCACACTTCCTGCTTCCACAGGTGCCACTGTGAAGATCATCCAGATGCTGCAGCACTTTGAACACCTGGCATCTGTCCTGGTGGCAGCTGTGAGTCTGTGGGCAACTGACTATGGAGTGAAGAGCATAGTAGGAGAGATTGTGAGGTGACTCTTTCTTCTCTAAGCGTCTCATTCTCGCTTCCCTCGGGGAGACGACAAAGAAAGATTGGAAATACATTCCCTGTGTAACACTGGATCCCTTCAGATGTTAGCTACCAGCTGTACCTTCCTTTCCTGGGAACTGAGTCATTAAGTTAGATTGCCATGGCTGTTTTTTCCCCTGTGTAGAGAGATTGGCCAGAAGTGTCCCCAGGAGCTGAGTCGGGACCCTTCAGGGGCTAAGGGCTTTGCCGCCTTCCTGACAGAACTAGCAGAACGCATCCCGGCCATCCTGATGTCCAGCATGTGCATTTTGCTTGATCATCTGGATGGAGAGGTAGGTGGTCCCCTGGGGATCTTGGCTTTTTCTAGGGATTTTAAGTCTGTTACTGAAAGGCTATTTCTTAACAAGAGGGTAGCTTCCACGTGAAGTCAAGTTGTGTAGGCTGATCACTCTGGCAATTCCTTCCTGCAGAGAAGCAGATGAACTTTACTGAATTGAATAAAGAGCCATATGTTAACCCTGTTTCAATATCACCCTGGTTTTATCCAGGTCTGGTAGGGGAGACGGCAGTTCTACAGCTTAAGTCGAGTAAGAGTGACTTAGCTGTGATTGCATCCTGTCCGAAGCCTCTTGCTGCCGCCCGGGTCTCAGACCCACCCATGTCATCTCTCTCAGTTCTCATCCCTCAGTGTTAACTTGGCTGCTTCCCAGACTGATGCAGGCACTCCTCGGTGAATGTCAAGGACAAAGACAGTCCACTCTTTCATCTATTGCACTTTAACTCATTATGCAAGACCCCGCTCTCTGGCTCCTGGCCTGGCAAAAACTCCAAACCCTGTGTCACATCAGATTCCATAATGGATTTGGTTGGCACCAGGGCTGATTTCTGCTTCTTTGTGTCTCATTCTCTGTCAGTAAGATGTGGGGAGGGGAATGTGAGGGAAAGGTGGCGTTTAGTAGTAAGGATCAAAGGCTCAGATGACAGGCATGGTAATTAGAGCTTTTCAAATGTGTGTTGGTGGATAGATGTGATTTCATATTTGCTGCCACCATGGTTACCTGGGTGAGCTTGTGGGGGAAAATTGTACTGGGCTCTTGTTTATTTTGTCCCTGCATTCTCCTCTGAGCTGACAAGGCCCTTCTGGGATTCAGTTTTCTCCAGTGACCTCGGGGTGAATACCTGCTAGGCAGTTGACCAGAAAAAGTCTGACATAAGGAAAGCAAGCTTAACTTTGCCTAAAGGCCTTACCCTTTCTTTGTGCCTGGACAAGCACAAGGGTTTAGGGAAAGGATAGTTAGTATTGGGGTACAGAGGCCAGTACCAACCTCACTTCCCTCTCAGAATTACATGATGCGGAACGCTGTGCTGTCGGCCATGGCAGAGATGGTGCTGCAGGTTCTGAATGGAGATCAGCTGGAGGTGGTGGCCAGAGACACCCGAGACCAGTTCTTGGACACCTTGCACGCCCATGGCCATGACGTCAACTCCTTTGTGCGGAGCCGTGTTTTGCAACTCTTCACCCGAATCGTCCAGCAGAAGGTGAGCGGCCTTTGGCATGATAAAAGTACATGGTACCCCTCTGTGTACAGGCCGAAGAAAAGAGGGTCAAAGATACCTGTCTCAAAGAGTGTAGAATTCAGGATTTTACTACCAGTAATAGAAGTCTTCCTCTATCAAGGACAGGGGTGCCTGACTCCGTTAAAGGACAATACTGCATCTTAACCACAACAAAGAGTACCCCCGAACTGCTCCTATCCCTAGGAAAGTTTCTTTAGAGTGAGTGGGAGCTCGTGCACAATGTACGTCACGACCATCTGGAGCAGAATGGAAGATGTGGGGTGTGATCACATCCTCTTCCTGCCCCACATAGGCTCTGCCCCTGACGCGTTTCCAGGCAGTGGTGGCCTTAGCAGTGGGGCGCCTGGCAGACAAGTCAGTGCTGGTATGTAGAAATGCCATCCAGCTGCTGGCCAGTTTTCTCGCCAATAATCCCTTTTCCTGCAAGGTAAGTAGGCTTGGTCCACCCAAAAGAGAAGGAATTAAGGGAAACAGATACGAAATTCTGTGACTCAGTGACTTTGATATTCATTTTACCTCTGTAGCTTAGTGATACTGACCTGGCTGGACCACTGCAGAAGGAAACCCAGAAACTGCATGAGATGAGGACCCAGAGGCGAGCTGCAGCTGCCTGTGAGTAGTTACCGCCCGAGACCTCACCCAGACATCCTCTCCCTGCAGCCGGACACTCAGTGCAGGGGTCTAAGTGAGCCTGTCTCATTCAGCCGCGGTGCTGGACCCAGGGGAGGAGTGGGAAGCCATGCTGCCGGAGGTGAGGGCTGCCCTGCAGCAGCTGCTGACGCTTCCCCAGGAAGCAGAGGAGATCCCTGAGGAAATTGCCGAGTTGGAGACCGCCGGAGATGTGGAAGGACGCATCCGTCGGTTGCTCGCCAAAGCGAGTTACAAGTAGGTGACAGGATGGGATGTTTTCTGGTGGCCTGTTAGGGTTAGAATTCGCCTTTGAGAGACAATTTCTTTAAAATGAACTGCCACCAGGTGATGCTGCCACCAGGTGATGGTAGGTGTTCTCCTTGCAGTAAGAGTCTGAACACCAGGTTTATGCCAGAGGCAAAGTCTGCGATCAAGCATGCCTTTCTACTGTTGCAAATGTTTAAGGAAACTACTAAAACAGCTAAATGCAAATAGTGTTATAATTAAATATGACCAAAATCCTGCTTTATTTGAAGGAGACGTATAAGTATGATTCTAGTTCTATAAAGTAAGTTGCTTAAACTTTCTGGGCCTCAGTTTCATTACCCTTTTTTTTTTTTTTAAGTTGATTAGATCATATGATCTCATGATCTCTAGCAGCTTTCTAATTCCAAAATCTGTAAGCTGATAAATAATGACAGAGTTGCTCAATCATACCTTCATCTTTCAGTCAACCTAGTACGGATCCTAATCTTAGGGAAAAGCGTTTTGTGACTAGAACTTGAGAGCAGCTTGGTGACAAAAGTCTGCTTGCGTTAAACCTCAGCCACGAGTTGTTTGCTTTCCTTCCTGCCTGACCGGGTGGCTCACAGACGGCTGAGGAGAAGGCATGCAGCCGGCTCTCCCATTCCCCGCGGCTCTCTGCTGTCTCGCTTTGCTTCGCTGAAGCATAAGGGAGACTGGTTTTCTGACCGTTCTGCCTCCAGGCATGCTAGTGACCAGTTAGAGAAAGGCTGCTGCTTCTGTTAACGGTATCTCCTCCTCCTCCAGCCTCCTCAGCCGTCGGCGCTGGGTGAGGTTCTTAGTAGTGGAGATTTTTGACTTCCAATTACAAATTTAAACCTATGTTAAACCTTTTTAAAATAACTTTTGAAACAGTTTAATAGCAGCGGTTTTTTGTTGTTGATGTTTGTTGAGCAGGAATCTACTTTTTTGAAATTAAACAATACGTTCACATGGTACAAAATTTAAAATTACAACAAGGACATGCCATGAAAAGTCCCTTCCAAACCGACTTGCCGGCCCCTTAGTTCACTTCCCACAGGGACCAATGTTAGTCATTATGAAGCCTCCTTCCGGAGGTAGTGCATACATACACAGTCAAACGTATTTTCATTTTTCTTTCTTTTTACACAAGTAACAGGGAATTCTCTACCCACTGACTCACCACCTTGCTTTTTTACTTAACTGTGTGTCTTGGTGGTTTTTAATATCTGTGCATAAATAGCTGCCTCATTTGCTATGGCTCCATCGAATCCTATAATATGGACATGCTATAAATTAACCCATTATCGAAAGTTTATTTTTCCTAAACTGTCTCACAGCAAAGTTTTTTTAAGCAGACGTTTAGCATAGGTTTGTGGTTTTTTAAATTTAAAAAGCCTTCCTTGAGTTTTTTGAAGCCTGTGGTAAGTCTTGTTCAGAGATAGGGAGATGCTTCGAGCTCCCTCTCTTTGTAGGTGCCCCTCAACTTTGTAAGCGTGAGAAGTGTCCCTTTTCTTTGGGGCAGCAGGTCTGGGTTCTTGATGGAATCATGAGGTGGGCTCCCTGACAGAAGGCTGTAGTGACACTCTTATGGGTGCCGACTTGTGACAGGCTGTTCTTTCAGGCAGGCCATCATTCTCACTCAAGAAGCCGTGGGCCACTTCCAGGAGTCTGAACCCTTCTGTCACATGGACCCAGAGGAGTCAGAGGAGACCAGGTTCCTGAATCTCTTAGGAACTATCTTCAAAGGTAAATTCCTTTTCTTTCTTCAGTCAACAAACAAGATGTTCCAACTAGTATTTATGGACCATTTACTTTATGTCAGACGCTGGCCTGGCTAACAGAACCTGGTGCTGAAAGAGGCCAGAGAGAGCTGGCTGTGCTTGTGCCCTGGCATGGAGGCAGCCCACAGGCCCAGGGCTGATAGTCACGGGGTATGAAAGGGTGTTTCCAAACGAGAGGAGGAGGAATCTTTTTGAGAAATGGACCAAGACATTTTGGAATAAATTCTAAATTTATACCTTCCTATCATAGAAACAAATATCCAGGGGTGTTTGGAGCTGTTGGATATCCCCATATACCTTTGAACAAAAACCATCCTGCGGTTCTCTAACTCCTAGGCCCAGTAGCTTCCACACAGGGGGTGAATCCCCAGGAGACTGCGGGGAACTTGGGCCCAGGAGAGACTGACCGTAAAGACAAGCCCAGTGTGTCAGAGCCTGAGAGACGCAGGGAAGACGATGAGCTGGTGAAGCAAGAGATGCTGGTGCAGTATCTGCAGGACGCCTACAGCTTCTCTCTGAAGATCACAGAGGCCATCGGCATCATCAGCAAGATGATGTATGAACACACAACGACAGGTGTGCCTCTCCGCGCTGGGAGGACCAGTCTTGTCCGTGTTTTATTGATACTTGTCTGCTCCTTTGAAAGGCAGGGAGTCTTTATCTCCATCTGCTTTGTGTAGCCCCAGGGAGCGTGTGCCGTTTACCACGGGTACTATTTCACAGTCAGGCATTTAGGGGACACAGCACCCACAGGGGGATGAGGAAGGCCTCCACGTGCACATTGCTACGTCAGGAAGGTTCTTATCCTGAAGTACTTGGGAAAGTTTTGCCAAGCAGATGGGTGACACTTGTGTCTGTCCTCTCAGTGGTACAGGAGGTGATTGAATTCTTTGTGATGGTGTTCCAATTTGGGGTACCCCAGGCCCTGCTTGGGGTGCGCCGCATGCTGCCTCTCATCTGGTCAAAGGAGCCTGGTGTCCGGGAAGCGGTGCTGAACGCCTACCGCCAACTCTACCTCAAACCGAAGGGGGACTCTGCCAGGTGAGCGCTAACCCTTCTGAAGCCAGCTTCTCCCGGGATGTGTCTCGTCTCCTGAAGGGCGGGGGCAGCATCCTTAGAAGGGAGTCCCAAATCCAGAGGCAGTAGGTCTGTAATGGGGCTCCCGATAAAACCCATCCTAAGCACTTATTTGGTGGTTTGTTGTTTACTAAAGTGTAGTTGATGTGCAGTGTTGTGTAAGTTACAGGTGTACAACACTGTGATTCACAGTGTTAAAGGTTTTACTCCATGTATAGTTACCATAAGACATTGGCTGTGTTCCCCATGTTGTACAGCAGAGCCTCACAGTAGTAGCAGCTTATACACGATATTTGTATTTCTTCATCCACTGCCCTGATCGCCCTTTCCCCATTCCCTCTTGCCTACTGGCACCGCTAGTTTATTCTCTGTTTGTCTGTGAATCTAAAGCAGTTGTTTACTATTTGACCCTGTGGTGGGATCGCCCTAATGACCTGTGAGCCAGGCTCAGCTTCTCAGCCTTGTAATGACCCTGATCCCTGCTCTTCCCACAGAGCCAAGGCCCAGGCTTTGATTCAGAATCTCTCTCTGCTGCTAGTGGATGCCTCAGTTGGGACCATTCAGTGTCTTGAGGAAATTGTAAGTCTCCTCCCCTCCACTTACTCATTCAGCAAGCATTAGTGAGTAATTACTGTGTGTTCAGCAATTTACTCAGCCCCAAAAAGAAGTATAAGATTATTTGCTTTCAAGTCTAGTTGGCAGCCAAAAAACAAAAGATTTCTAGAACAATGCAGCAGACAGATTGCTAGGTGCCAGAGTAAATGGCACAGGTCGTGGTTATAGCGGCAATTGTGGTGTAATAATCATGACAGAGCGTGCCAGGCACTGTTCTCAGCACTTTGCTCATATTAACTGGTTTAATCTTCATGACAGCCTTATGAGCTCGTACTGTTATCTGCATTTTACAATGAGAAATCTGAAGCACAGAGAGGTTACAGAACTTAGCTAATTATAGCTAGTTAGTGGCAAAGTTTGAGATTCAAACTCAGGCTTAAAAGTTTCAGAAAACATACTTTGACCGTGTCTGTCATCCTGGAGTGGGGAACAGAGCAGCATGAGGTGGAATAGTTGAGGAAAAAGCTTCCTGAATGTAGCAGGACTTAATTTGGGTCTTGATGAGCAAGATTAGAGACTAAGAAAGGAAGGGAAAACATTTCAGTCAGAAAGCCAAGAGAGAGCTCTGCCTATGCTGTTGGATGACCATTTTGTTCTGGCTCAAAACTGTTATCTGGAAAAGATGGTAAAGCTGGAAATGTGGGGTGGAACTAAATCGGGAAGGTCCCTGGATGACTTGAACCTTGTCAGCCAGCAACCCCAGCGTTTTAGTTTGGCAGATGTGCTTGGAAGCATTCAGATTATGGGACAAAAGGCAGAAGTGGTGCCAACCACTAGTGCCCACTGGGAGGTGCACCACCGCCGGCCACGTTTTCTCCTCCCTGCAGAAAAGGAGGACCTGGTGGTGGCACCTGGCCTGCTATCTCATAGGGTAGCTGCTGGCCAGCAGCCCAAACAGCAGGTGAAGGAGAGCTGTTTCTAAGCGGCTAGCAGTGCCAGGCGTGATGAAACTGATGTCCGGGGAGACCGTAGCATACGGGGTGGTTGGAGCAGAGGCTGTGGTAGGTGTGCGGTGACGAGGGGCTAGACTTTGGGGTGGGAGGAGAGTCTACAGAACCGCACTTAATGGAAGATGGTTTTAAAAGGAAGACTGGGTAGGTCTAAGTGCTGCTTCACAATTAGGTGGCAGTGAAGTCTGACGCGTACGTGGCTGAGAGTGATGGTGTCTGTTGGCAAAACAAAAGGCAAAGGATGATGGCCTCCATTTCAGACGTGTGGCATTTGTGGTGACGGCAAGGAGACCCACTAGAAATCTCCAGAGTGGAGTCCAAACTGTAGGTCCACACAAACTCAACAAGGGCATCTGCGATATGTCATTTATATATGATACTGTAAGAAGTGGGATTTTGAAGGCATGAAGGTAGAAGAGTGGTGGAGACGGAAGCACCTCCCCAAAGCCCTGCTTTGCGTCGTGAGCCTCCTCCTTCCTCTCCTGTTCTAAGCATCGCCTTTACCCACCTCAGGTTCTCCGTGTTCTCTCCAGAGAAGGTGGGCCAAGCCTCAGGGGAATTGTTCTTTTTTGGCCTGAACAGTTTTTCTTTTCTCTGCAGCTCTGTGAGTTTGTGCAGAAGGATGAATTGAAACCAGCAGTGACCCAGCTGCTGTGGGAGCGGGCAACTGAGAAGGTCCCCTGCTCGCCTCTGGAGCGCTGTTCCTCTGTCATGCTTCTTGGGATGATGGCACGGTGAGGCTCGGAGCCAGACAGGCAGTGGGATGAGAGGAAGGGAAGATTCCCTTCAGTAATAGCAGTCAGGCCCAGCTGAGCTCTGCACATGCGTCAGCCATCTAAATGGAGAATAAAACAGTGACAGGACCAGCCCAACCGCCCGGCAGAAATAGCGGGGTCATTAGAGCCGAGGGATGCCGAGGGGCCAGCCCTGGGTCAAAGCCTCTGTGGAGCTCCAGGGCCCTGTGTCGGGTGCTGGCTCCTGCCCTCCTTGGCATTGTCCCCCACACAGAGTCAGGTCTGTGAGTGGCTTTAACTCTTTGGCTTCCTCTCCCTAGAGGAAAACCAGAAATTGTGGGAAGCAACTTAGACACACTGGTGAGCATAGGGCTGGATGAGAAGTCTCCACAGGACTACAGGCTGGCCCAACAGGTGTGCCACGCCATCGCCAACATCTCTGACAGGAGGAAGGTATGTGAGGTGGTTACGTCCAAACCAAGGAGAGCGGGGTCCTCCCATCCACCCTCACACACACCTATGTTGTCTTCCCTGCTCTCAACAGCCTTCTCTGGGCAAACGTCACCCTCCCTTCCGGCTGCCTCAGGAACACCACTTGTTTGAGCGCCTGCAGGAGGTGGTCATAAAAGGTGAGCTACTGGGAGGGGCTCGGGCAGAATAGGGTCCTTTGTCGGCAGTGGGCAACTTCTCCCTTCTCCTGTGCAGGCTTTGTCCACCCAGACCCACTCTGGGTCCCATTCAAAGAGGCCGCAGTGACTCTCACTTACCAGCTGGCAGAGGGCCCCGAGGCGATCTGTGCCCGGATGTTGCAGGGCTGTGCGAAGCAGGCCCTGGAGAAGCTGGGGGAAGAAAGTGCCACCCAGGAGGCCCTGAGTAAGTGGGCAAGGGGGTCAGTGGGCCCGTGGGCAGCAGCCAGCTTCTGCTGCTGTCCCTGCTGGCCAGAAGCCACTGCCACCACCACTTCCTACAGTGACCCCTGACCCCCTCAGCCTGCCTTGTCCCCTTTTTGTCACCCGTGCTGGGCTAGTCACTGCCACCATCCCTCCACTGCCATCTCTGCTTCTTTACCAGGCTTTATAGCACATGAGCAGGGGACCATCAGTACAAACAGGGCACCGGGTCCTATGAGGCTTGATTGTCTTTTTCTCCCTGCCTTCCCTCCCTGCTCCTGCAGAGGACACCCCCATGCTCCCCACTTTCCTGTTGATGAACCTGCTGTCCCTGGCCGGGGACGTGGCCCTGCAGCAGCTGGTGCACTTGGAGCAGGCGGTGAGCGGAGAGCTCTGTCGGCGACGAGTTCTTCGGGAGGAGCAGGAGCAGAAGACGAAAGAGCCAAAGGAGAAGGTGAATGGTGCGCCTGGGCGCTGAGGCCCGTGTCCCAAGCATTTCCCAGGTTTGCTTCCTGCCCCCAGATGGTTCACATTTGCCTCTGGGGATCCCTGCTTCTCTTCTGTTGAATGAGCTGGAAACTGCCTCCTTGCTGCTACTGCTCTGGGAAAGATTAGTGAGAGCAAAGATGGATCACCCAGGAAGCAAAGTTTTAGGTAAATCAGAGCGCTGAGTTAGGGACCTCGGCATAAAATACAGGTTCTGCCCAAGGCAGTCTTTGTTAGAACAAGCACATCCCTGCCTTTCCCGGCAGCCTCGGGGGCTGGGCCTGGCACCTGCTGGGACCTTGTGTTCTCTCCACTAGAGGCAGTGATGTCTGGCAGGCGAATAAGACAGAGTCCTGCAGCAGTGGGATAAAGTCTGACCTTCTCTGTGACCTTGAACCGTTGTCTGGCAGGCTCTATTTACTGTACACTGGAAGTTATATACTTCTGTGAGGATGCACTAAGAAGAGATGTAGGATGCTCTGGCAACTTAAAAAACAAGCAGAGGGGACCTAGTTCTTTTCCTGTTTGATTCAAGAGTCCTTCCTCTTTAGATGAGTATGAGAAGTCTGTGAATGGTTTTGCAGAATTTAGCCTTTCCCCGGATCCATTCATGGGAAATGAAAGGTAAGCTGGAATCAAAACTGTCTGCTCACCCATGACCCCTGGCTGCTTTCCCATCAGCATACAAGCTCCGAGGCCACCATGGAGGAGGAGATGGGGCTGGTCGGAGCTACCGCTGATGACACGGAGGCAGAACTGATCCGCAGCATCTGTGAGCTGGAGCTGCTGGACGGTGAGAAGCAGTGCTGAGGGACCGCCTCCCCCGCTGACATAGCCTGTCCCAAACCTTGAGTTGTTTTTCCACCAGGCAAACAAACACTGGCTGCCTTTGTTCCACTTCTGCTCAAAGTCTGCAACAACCCTGGTCTCTATAGCAACCCGGAGCTCTCCGCAGCTGCCTCACTGGCCCTGGGCAAGTTCTGTATGATCAGGTGGGCCCTGGGGTTGGGATGGCCTTCTCAGAGGGCATGGGGGATGGGATGGTTTCCCTCATGATCCTCTCTTTGCCCCTAGTGCCACTTTCTGTGACTCCCAGCTTCGTCTTCTGTTCACCGTGCTAGAAAAGTCCTCACTCCCCATTGTTCGATCTAACCTCATGATTGCTACTGGGGATCTGGCCATCCGATTCCCCAACCTGGTGGACCCCTGGACACCACATCTGTATGCTCGGTAAGAGATCCCTCACGACGCCTTAGCAGCCCCTGAAGCTCTGGGAGGCAGTGGTGAAGTCAGCATGCGAATCACCAGAACTGTGTTCCCCAGACCTTACCATTCCTTGAACCTTTGCTTCACACGTGACCTGTGCAGGCCCTGGCTAAGTGTGGCCCCAGAGGGATGGACGCCTCTTGTCTAAAGCCTTGGTTACAGCCTTGGCCTCTTGCCGCAAACCTAGCTTCCAACTCTAGACAGCTTTCTAACTGTTTCTTAAATTGCACATTAAGAAGAGCTCATAGATTCGTGCTGAGGGCCTCCCTGCCAGTATCAGGGTGTAGCCCGTGGTCTTAGTCCCAGTGACTTGAGATTTCACTCCTAGCCTCCGGGACCCCGCTCAGCAAGTGCGGAAAACAGCGGGGCTGGTGATGACCCACCTGATCCTCAAGGACATGGTGAAGGTGAAGGGGCAGGTGAGCGAGATGGCCGTGCTGCTCATCGACCCCGCCCCTCAGATCGCTGCCCTGGCCAAGAATTTCTTCAATGAGCTTTCGCACAAGGTGAGAGTCAGGGAGGCAGCTCCAGGCATGCTGCGGAGGGAACGTGCAGGTCTCCTGCCTCTGACGAGAGTCTCTCTCTTACAGGGCAACGCAATCTATAACCTCCTTCCAGATGTCATCAGCCGCCTGTCAGACCCCGAGGGTGGGGTGGAGGAAGCGCCCTTCCGCACCATCATGAAGTAGAGCTCTGGGGCTCAGGGCACGTTTTCTAGTCCCGCAGGCTTAGGGATCAGACCTGTGTGTGCATCCTGGCTCTGCTGCTCTTTAGCTGTGTGGGCTTCGGCAGTAACCACCTCTTTGTGCCTGTTCCTTCTGCGTAAAATGAGGCCATAAATACTTGCACCTTATTAGTTCTCGAGAAGTTCAACAGAAGCTCCTAACACGCTGGGCAGCCCGTGGTAGTGCTCACTAGATGGTGGCTGCTTTTGTTACAGATTCCCACTCGCAGTGCAAATTCCTCAGGTGGGGGCGGGGGGACCTTCTCGGAGGTGGGGGAGAGGGCGGGAGGGACGTGCCAGGGCCCAGGCCACGGCGCGGAGTCTTCTACTGAGGCAAGAGGAAGACAGGCAGCCGGTGCAGGGGAGAGTCCACGGCTGGCGTCGGGGCGGGTTGGGAGCTGCCCTTGGGAGACGGCCCATCTGCATCTCCCTTCCTGCAGGCAGCTGCTCTCCTACGTCACCAAGGACAAGCAGACAGAGAGCCTGGTGGAGAAGCTGTGCCAGCGCTTCCGCACGGCCCGGTAAGCTGCCTTCCTGGAGGGCTCTTTGTGCTGAGAGGTAAAGGGTGCCCGGAGCAGCCCGGGGCTGTGGGAGACTGATGAGGGAGGCTGGGCCCTTCCCTCCTGCCCCCGCTGCTCCTCAGGATGCCTTCCCGTCTGCAGGACTGAGCAGGCAGTACCGGGACCTGGCCTACTGCGTGTCTCAGCTGCCCCTCACCGAGCGAGGCCTCCGCAAGATGCTGGACAACTTTGACTGCTTCGGAGATAAACTATTGGACGAGTCCATCTTCAGTGCCTTTTTGTCAGTCGTGGGCAGGTTGAGGCGCGGAGCCAAGCCTGAGGGCAAGGTGAACAGTGCCTGCTACATTCCAGCCTCAGTTCGTGCCTGGGTGGTGTTCTGAGTGCCGAGGCTCCCGGTGCCTGACTCATCCCCAGATGATTGCAACCAAGTAACCAGGGTGACATGAGACCAGGCCTCTGTCTCCAATTCTTGATTCTTTGTTTCTTTTTCTCTTTTTTCCGTAGACTTTATTAAGGGCAGTTGCACGTTTAAAGCAAAATTGAATAGAAAGTATAGAGATCTCTGGGCTGACCCTGCCCCCAGGCAGACATGGTCTCCGCAGTTCCCCTCGTCTGGGCCAGAGCACCCAGGCCAGAGCGGGCGTTTGTTACCGGCAGTGAACCAGCCCTGACACATCACTGTTGCCCCTGGTTCCCTGGGGGTTCCCTCCAGATGGTGCGTGCACTGTGTTTAGACAAACGTATCCTGACCTGTGTCCACCGCCGTGTCCTTCAGAGGAGTCTCCATGCCCCGAGGAGCCTCTGCTCCCCTATTCACCCCAGGGCCCACACTCATCCTTCTTACTGTCACCACAGCTTTGCCGTTCGCAGAATGTCATATCGTGGGAGTCACACAGCGTGTACCCTTCTCAGCTGGGTTCTTTCACTTAGTGATGAGCATTTAAGGTTCCTCCATGTCTTTTCATGGCCTTGTTTCTTTTTAATCACAGAAATAACTGTATTTCCAGGCCTGCTTTTAATCTCTTTTTCCCACCAGGCTATAATAGATGAATTTGAGCAGAAGCTTCGAGCCTGTCACACCAGAGGTTTGGATGCAATGGAGGAACTTGAGATTGGCCCTGGGTGTAGCCAGAGAGCCCCATCAGCCAAGAAACAACCCACTGGTATGTGAGGCAGGCCCTCCTCTCCTCTCAGAGTAGGGGTTCTTTTATTTACTTTATTATCTTTTTTTTTTTTTCTGGACTCATGCCTCTGCCTTTTCTAGTTTCCAAACAAAGGCATCTGGCTTCTGCAGCCTCAGGCAATGACTTCGTCACACCTGAGCCCCGCCGTATGACCCGTCGGCATCCAAACACCCAGCAGCAAGTTTCGAAAAAGAAACTCAGAATTGTCTTCTCAAGCGATGAATCCAGCGATGAAGGTACGGTGCTCCCTCGCAGACTTGGTCCAGAATGAGCACAGCTTGCGAGGAGGCTGGCTTTGCGGGGTGTGCCTCTGTGTAGATGTGTCCCTTCTCCTCCCCGCCCCCTACCCCTCACCCATTTTCCTTCTTGTGCCGTGAGGTCTGAAACTGTTCCATTTATTCTCCAAGATCTATTTTTCACCATCTTTGTAACTCAGCTTTTCCTTATCCCCCCAATTCTTTGAATAGAACTGTCAGCAGAGATGACAGAAGATGAGACACCCAAGAAAGCCACGCCCATCCGCCGAGCATCTGCCCACAGGCACAGGTCCTAGGGCGGCCTTGCCTGTCCCCATCCCTGCTGTGCAGGTGTCTTGTGGGGTGACCTTGAACACCACCCGCTTGTAGAATACTTGTTTGCCCGTCTGCTTGTTTTTTATAACACGTAAGTGATCTTTGTAATGTAAGGCATTGCTCTTAAACGCCTCATGGAACCAAGTGGAGCCGCTTTCACTGGAATATACGTTTGCCAGTCTCCTTGTTTTCTAATGAATAAATGTTTTTATTTACTTTTAGAGGTTTTTCCTAAGCTGTCTTTGTTTCATCTTTCATGTTATCCCAGAGGCAGGGAGCAGGTTGTCAGTCCAGAAGAAGATGAGCCCAGGAGTCTAGGGCCTGACCCGGCATCTGAGCTTCAGGCCCCCTCAGTGCCTCGTCGTTGCCTCCACCTCCCCTGCACACGCAGCAGGATTGCTCCGAGGTGGAGAATTAGGCAGCAGCTAGACTTCAGAGAGGACCTTCTCAATCTGGGGCGATTTTGCCCTCCAGGGGACATTCAATAATGTCTGGAGACTTGTCACAGCCTAGCAGGAAGGGGTGCTCCCAGCAGCTAGTGGGTAGAGGCCAGGGATGTTGCTCAGTATCCTGATGCACAGGACCCTCCCACCACAAAGAATGATCTGGCCCAGAATGCTGGTTAGTGGTGCTGAGGCTGAGAAACCCTCCCTTCTGCCACAGGCTGGTTTCTTCTGTCCTGCCCCCACCCCAACTTGTACCCCTAACCTCACCTCTGAAGACAGGTGCCCGACCTGGCCAGGCTGCTGTCAGTTCAAGTCATGATCCCCTGCAGCTCTAGACAGTGTCTCTCCAGCCTGTCTACCAGGGGTGCTTCACCGTGTTACAGGGTCTGCAGGAGTCAGCCCCTCAGGCGCAGGCCCTGTCCACCCACCCCTGCTCCCCAAGTCTCTCTGCTGAGTCACCTGAACAGGAGGCAGCGAGGCTGCTGTCATGACAACACTGGTGTCTTTGCTGTCATGACAACAGCAGACTGGGCCAGTCACGCTCCCTGGGCACTGAGCTTCCTCCTTTCAGCAGAGGACAGTAATGAGAAATGACAAGCATGAGGCAAAGGGGAACATGCCTTGGGTAGCACAGGAGGGTGGAGGGTGGGTACCTAAGGCCCCTCAGGAAAAGTGTTTGCGGTCCTGGGGGAGCCCGAGCAGGAGCGAACAGTAGCAGCAGCGTGTTTCCCCTGCACCTCCCCAGCCAGCTCCTCAGTGTGGCGCCTCCTGCCTCCTCTCACCCTTAGGTGCCCTCTGGCCCTGCTCTCGCTGCTCTTGAAACGTCTGGGCACCAACCATGCAGATGGCTGCTGGCCACAGCCAGCCTTGGATCTGGGGCCCCAAGGAGGGAGGGCAATCCCAGAAAGGGAAGGGACGGTCTGGAGTCGGGGTGCTGGATAGCGTGCTCTCTGCCTTTTAAGCAAAGGTTATCACCAGGCCGGCTAAACTTAGCCACAGGCTTTTCAGCTGGAAAAGGGGGCTGGTCTCAGGTTACGCTGGGCCAGCAAAGAGGCCCCAGTTCCGTCCCCCAGCACCTGCTGATGGGCAATGTCTGTTCCACTCCACCCCCTTTAGACCATTAGCCCCTCAGTTCCTCAGAACCAGCCCTTCCTGCATCCTCAGCTCACAAACCTGGGACAGCTGGGGCTCCTGACCAGTCTTGGAGGGGAATGGATCCCTTTACATCATGTGCGGGAAGGGACTGGGGGCCTGTTCCCACCATGTGCCCAAGACCTCTCAATTTTTCCCTCTTCTGGGCTCCCCACCCTGCCCCCAACATCCCTTGGGCGCAGCCAGTGAAGGGGAGGCCCTGATTCCAGGGCTGGCCTGCACGTCCCAGGATGGGGAGGGACTTCCGCCCTCACGTCCTACTCTCTGCCCGGGGCTGGACAGGCTGGATGGGGTGAAAGGGGCATTGTCTCCCAGCCTGGGCGGCACAGCCCTCAGGTTTCCCAGGAGCGACTTTGTTGAGAGGCCTCCGGCCCTCTACCCGCCCAGCCCCAAACATTGATCCAGATCCTGTCCCGCCCTCGCCCTGGACCCCAGCCTCTGCCTGGGGGAGAGCAGTTGGCGCACACAGGGCCTAGTTTGTCTGCCCCGATTCTCAGGTCTCCAGGCTGTCCGCGCTGCAGGACATCGTGACCTTCAGTGCAAAAATCCCCTTCAAGCCTTCTCCTGAACCTTTTCCCCCTCCAGGCCCACACTGCCCAGTGCCCAGCCCCGGCCCCCGGCCCAAAGAGGCGCGGAGCCACGTTGGGGGTGCAGTGGGGAGAGGGGTCTGGGAAGGGCCCCGCGGGAGGCCCCTCCCGAGCCTTCCTCTGTAAAGCCTGTTTCACTACCGAAGAGCATCGAGAAGTTCCTCGTCTCTCGGCCATTGAAAGCAGCGGGGCGGGGGACGGGGTGGGGGTGGTGAGGAAGGGGGAGCCTGCAGCGGGGAACCGCCCAGGGCTCCGGCTCCAGTTCCCCATCCCACTGGCTCCCTAGGTCCTGCCGTTACATCCAGGCAGCAACTTTAATGTCCCTGACTCCTGGTTGTCCTCAGCTCTCACCAGGACCCTTGCCCCGGAGTCCACAGGCCCCCCTACATCCCCCAGGCACCATCACCGGTCGCCTCCTCCTTGGGGCCTCAGTCCCCTCCCCCTGTCAATCCTCAGCCCACATGGGCGATGCGTGCACATTTGAAGAACCAGGCGGATCCAAAAAACAGGATGGGGCCGGCTACTCGCGGTTTTACGGGCGCACGTAGCTCAGGCCTCTGTACCTCGGGGCCCCGACTGGGCAAGGCGAGCTCGCGTCACCACGCCCCCGCCCCGCCCCCTGTCCTATAAATTCAGGCTGCAGCCACCCCCGGCGCTCTCTGCTCCTCCCCGTTCGACAGACAGCCGCATCTCTCGTGAGTGCCAGGTAAATCCTGGCGCAGAGGAGCCACAAAGGGCTCGGGGACGGGCCCCAAAGGGATACGGGCGTGCGCGGTCAGAGGGTGCGGCTGCGGGGGTCCAGCCCGGGCCGGGGTCTGAGTTGCGCCCGGTTGGGCCCCCGCATTGCAGGGGCGGGAGGAAGGACGTGCGGAAGCGCAGAGCGGGGATGGAGGCCTGGGGGAGGGGCTGGGAGGGCCCCCACTGGACTCCAGCCGCTTCGCCCCGTGGTCTGATGCTCACTTTCGTCTGCCCGCAGCCGAGTCTCTGAGACACGATGGTGAAGGTCGGAGTGAACGGGTAAGTTGGGGGAGGGGTCCATAAGTCCTGCAGCCCCCACCGAATTGCGTCGGCAGGTCTCGCCCTACTGGGTCTCTGCAAGCGCGTGGGGGACCTGGATGGGGGAGATCGTAACCCCTCAAGGGGAAATCAAGGTCAGCGCCCAGACCTGGCAGAGGCCTTCTCAAGGCCGCGTGTCCCCCATCCCCGGCTGCTGCGGCTCCTGTAACTCCGCCCCTGCGGAGCCTTCCACTCCCACCTGCTGCAGATACAGGAGTCTCCAATTCTTGCTTTGGCCCCATCCCCTTAATCCCCCAGCTGGGGCTCTTTCTTTCCTTTCGCGCCCTGCGGGGTCACGTGCCAGGGAGGAGCCCGTCCCCCGCCCCCAGCCGGTGCCCCCAGCCAGGCGCAGCCCCAAGATGCTGGAGGCACAGCTGCGTGCAGAAGCAACTGGGAGGGGTCAGTTACAGTAACCCAGCCGCCATGTTGCAACTCGGAAGGAAATGAATGAACCGCCGTTAGAAAACCCTCCTTAGGCCTTCAGTCTTCCCCCTTCCTTGCCTGTGACTAACGCTCCTCCTCCTGCCTCCTGGGGTGGAGTCGCCATTATCCCGTAACCCAGGTGAGGCCAGGCTTTCCCGTTCTTGCTCAGCTGGACCTCAGCTCTTGGCCATATTAGCCCTGGACCATCCCTTAAAACACTGGCCAGCTTCCCCCTCAGGGATATGATGCGTTCCCTAGATGGTTCGCTGGTGAATCAAAAACATGGGTTTTCAGGGGGTGGTCCTGTGTTGGGTTTTATTTATTTATTTATTTATTTATTTTATTATTTTTTTTTTTTCCCTTTTTCCGGAGAGGTGTGGTGGCTGTGGCTCAGTGCCATGCTGGGGGAGCTGAGTCATGGGCAGTTAGAAATTTTCCACCACAAAATGGCTCCCGGAGCAGTAGCCCCTGTCTCCACACTGGGTCCCCTCGAAGCTCCTTTCTTCCATCCATGCCTAGAGCTGACCCAATCCTAAAGGCCAGGATATAAAGGTCACCAAGAGGATTAGATGTCCATGAGCCTTGGGAATCCTGCCCTTCTCTCCATCCCGTCTTCCAGAAACCAGATCCCCACTCCACCCTAAGCTGGGGTTAAATATAGCTGCCTGACCTTTCTGCAGCTGGGGGCCTGGGCTTCTGCTCTCTTCCACACCAGCCCCCCACATCCGTTCCTCCCTCTCCTGATTTTTGGAAGAGAGCTAGGAAGGACAGGTACTTAGCAAATTAGACTTCTGGAATTAGGGGGTTGAGAAACCACTCATTTTCCCTGTCTCTTTCCCTTTTGTAGGAGGGACTTGGGAAGGAGTGGGTTTCCCTAGCCAGTTAATTTCTGACCTTTGATCTTGCCCTTTGAGCTCAGTGATGCTGAGTGTACAAGTCTTTGCTCCCTAGGGTACCTGTAGCCTGAAGCCGGGCCAGACAGGAACAAGCATTTACAGATAGTGGGCAGTGCTGAATGCCATGTGCCTGCCACGTGCCCAGGCTGTAGGCAGCAGTAGCAGTGCACCACCCTGTCACTCCTCAAAAGGTTTCAGATAACTAGGGGGTGGCAGTTTTTGAGCCTGATCACCTCTGGGTCAGGAAAGGAGCCTTCACTTTGTGGCCATGCTGGAAAGCCAGGCTGGCCTGGCCAGGTGGCTGGAGGAAGATAAAGTGAGATCTCTTGGGACTTGCTGGTGGTGGGAAAGGGCCATCCTCCTTGAAAAGGGAGAGGGGGCCGAGGGCCACATCCCAGGAGAGCTCTCGCCTCCACCCTCCTCCTCGTGCTTCACACCTCTTGTCTCCCTCAGATTTGGCCGTATCGGGCGCCTGGTCACCAGGGCTGCTTTTCACTCTGGCAAAGTGGACATTGTTGCCATCAACGACCCTTTCATTGACCTCAACTACATGGTAAGTGCTACTCAAGCAGCTGGTGGGGGCGGGGCCTGGCCGAGGCGCAGCCCCTGAATGCCCTCACGCCCCTCCCCTCCAGGTCTACATGTTCCAGTATGATTCCACCCATGGCAAGTTCCATGGCACCGTCAAGGCTGAGAACGGGAAGCTTGTCATCAATGGAAAGTCTATTACCATCTTCCAGGAGTAAGTGTGGGTGACGGGACAGGAAGACATTTGCCTGGTAGGGGGAGGTACTAGAACAGGGTGACCACCTTGGGTCCATGGTTCCCCATGTCCCTGAACTTCGTCCTGTCTTGTAGGCGAGATCCCGCCAACATCAAATGGGGTGACGCTGGTGCTGAGTACGTTGTGGAGTCCACCGGTGTCTTCACTACCATGGAGAAGGCCGGGGTGAGTGGAAGGGCAGCTGAGGATGTGGAGAATTGACCCTCGGGTGTGGTGCGGCAGGAAGACTGGGGATGGCTGACTTAGACCTGGAAGGGAGAGCCCGGTTGTAATGGTTCTTTTGCTGCAGGCTCACTTGAAGGGTGGAGCCAAGAGGGTCATCATCTCTGCCCCTTCTGCTGATGCCCCCATGTTTGTGATGGGCGTGAACCACGAGAAGTATGACAAGTCCCTCAAGATTGTCAGGTGAGCAGGACAGAGGGGGATGGAGAAGAGGTCAGATCGTGTTGCGCGGTACCTGATGGGTGAGCCCCTGACTTGCCTCCCTCTTTTCCAGCAACGCCTCCTGCACCACCAACTGCTTGGCCCCCCTGGCCAAGGTCATCCATGACCACTTTGGCATCGTGGAGGGACTTATGGTATGAGTGATGGGGGACATGCCAGAGCACATTCATTTCTCACCTGGGAGTGAATCCTCCCTCCCAGAGCACAGCCCTCCCTGAGGGGAAGGCAGGGCGGGTAGGGCGTGTGATGAGCACCAGGCAGGGCCTTCACTCCCGGATCTGTGTTTCCAGACCACAGTCCACGCCATCACTGCCACCCAGAAGACTGTGGATGGCCCCTCTGGGAAGATGTGGCGTGATGGCCGAGGGGCCGCCCAGAACATCATCCCTGCTTCTACCGGCGCCGCCAAGGCTGTGGGCAAGGTCATCCCGGAGCTGAATGGGTGAGACTCTTTGCTGCTTCTCTGCCCCAGGGGATCTGGGGAACCAGTCGAGCGGTGCTGACTCTGCTTCCTGTGTCTACAGGAAGCTAACTGGCATGGCCTTCCGTGTCCCCACCCCCAACGTGTCTGTTGTGGATCTGACGTGCCGCCTGGAGAAACCTGTAAGGATGAGCTGGAACAGCAGGGGGAGGGGGTTGGTGGGGTGGCTACAAGATTGGATCCTGAATAACCATCTCGTTTTTACCCTGTCAGGCCAAATATGACGACATCAAGAAGGTAGTGAAGCAGGCATCGGAGGGCGCCCTCAAGGGCATCCTGGGCTACACGGAGGACCAGGTACTGATAGGTCAGGGAACTTGGTGTCCCCAGGGCCCGCTGAGCCAGACTGAGCTCCCATACCTGGTCCTCTCCCTCCTCTAGGTTGTCTCCTGCGACTTCAATAGTGACACTCACTCTTCCACTTTTGATGCTGGGGCTGGCATTGCCCTCAACGACCACTTTGTCAAGCTCATTTCCTGGTATGTGGCACTTGGGTGAGGGATGATGCTTAAGAATGTGGCTGGATCTGGCGTCCCCTGGTGGCTGACTTAGGAAACCGGCCCTTAACTCTCTCCTTCAGGTACGACAACGAATTTGGCTACAGCAACAGGGTGGTGGACCTCATGGTCCACATGGCCTCCAAGGAGTAAGAGCCCCTGGACCACCAGCCCCAGCAAGAGCACACGAGGAAGAGAGAGGCCCTCAGCTGCTGGGGACAGCAGCAACTCGATCCCCGAACACACTTGAGAATCTGACCTCCACACAGTTTCCATCCCAGACCCCCTGAAGAAGGGGAGGGGCTTAGGGAGCCCTGCCTTGTCATGCACCATCAATAAAGTACACTCAACCCAGCCTGCTCTGCGTGGTCTCACTCCCTGGGGCCGGGATCGAGGGAGGGGAGCTGGGCCAGCTGAGGAGAACTAGAGCTCACAGAGCCCCAGACTAGGCAGAAGCCCCCCCCCCCAAGTCTGGAGGACACCCTCACAGGGGTGCTCTGGGAAGCCTGCACGACCACCTTGGGGGACAAGGCCGATCCCACTGCACCGCTGCTCCAGGTTGCCGGGGCCTGGCTGCCTACGTCCCGGTGCCATTCTGACTGCAGCTCCCGGAGGGTAACACTGGCACACAGGGTCCATCAGGCCTCGGCCGGTGACCTGCCTTCTCTAAAGCAGAACAGGGGGTGTGGCCAGGCTGCCAGCGCAGATTCCTTCTCTGCCTCAGTCCTCGCCCCTAGTGACTCCCCATGCAGTGAGGCTGTGAGGGTGCCCAGCTCCCGGGGTCTTCAGAGGGGTTACAGTAGGGTTGGACCGGGGGCAGGGTTGGGATGGCTTTACTCCCAGGCCGCCCAAGGGCTCGGCGGGAAGCACAGCCGGCACCAGCAACCCGGGCTGAGGCCCACCTGAGGCTCCCGTTACTCTGGACAAGTTACTTAGAACCTCTGCGCCTCACCCTGCACCTGCATGTTTGTAAAATGGTGAAAACCAGCCACACGGCACGGTGAGGGCTGTCGCCAAGCCGCCACCAGAAACTGCTGGAAACAGCGACACAAAGTGTTCCATAAATACTTGCCAGTTTCATTATTAGATTCCACTCAACATCAGCTCAGCCCAGCCCAGCCCAGCCTGCCTCCGGCAGTGACACTGAGGTCGTTTCAGTCTCGCCTCCCCAGTTTCTCCGAGCTTTTCCGAGTCCGGGACATCTTGCTCAGTCTGTTGGTCTCAGTGCACGAGACATGGAGGAAGCACGTCTTCCGCTGATGCTTGAAGAAGCTGTGGCCCTGAGCACACGTGCTAGGCACACGTGAACACGTGCACACGTGCACACACACAGCCACACAGGTAGTGCCACCTTCCTGTCACTTGGCAGTGACAAGCAGGAGCTTCCACCTCCCTCTACAATACTGCGCTCGGCCAGACCCAGAAGCTGCCTGGACTGGGCGCTCTAAGGCCCCGTTATGTGTAGCACTTCCATGAGGGAAGTCACAGCCATGTCACTCTGCTGTCAACGGGCAGATGGCTGCGAGCACTTGGACAGCAGGACACAGTGCTGTGCCTAGTCCCGCTCCCTCACCTGTGACACGCAGGGACAACCTCTCTTGTCACACAAGCCACAGGATGTCCAGCCTGGCCCACTTCATACCAGTGCCTGGGCCAGTCAGCACCAGTACAGAATCAAGACTACCAGCTGGCTCCAGGCCACAGGGAGGGAAGGAAGATCACAGTCCTTACTCGACGGAGAGGGCGAGGGGCCGCGAGCACCGGCAGCGTGTTAAAGGCGAGAGTAGCAGACACCCAGGCGTGAAGGCAGGAGACCCCGGCTGTGCGGCCAGGCCTCGCTCCGGACACCCCAGAACCCGAGAGAGGCCGAGGACCAAGGGAGGAAGCCGGGAGGAGAGCCCAGGGCCCGAGGCCAGGCTCGGTGCCCCCTTCTGTGACTCCCAGCCCTCTGTCTCGCGAGCGGGACCCCAGCGGGCCGAGCTGGAGGGGGTCCCTATCTCATGGAGCTGTCAGATGAGACATCGTGATCGGAGTCCTCAGCCTCGCTTGGCGGCGGCGGCGGCGGGTCGCTAAGTGGGACCGCAGTGAAAGCAGGAGACTTTCTAGAAAAAAACACCAGTTGTAACCTCGGAGCAGACGGGAATCCTGAGGGGGCTGGCATCCCCGCCCCTGGACTGATTCCTTGGCAGGCAGGTGAGTAACACCTTCAGCGGGGCAGGAGGCCACAGGTGAGGGTGGATGCAGGGCCCTCTCCCAACCCAGCCTGATGGGTGGACAGTCCCCACTTGAACGTAGGGACCCCGAGAGGCTGAGTTCAGAAATATCTGAAGTCACAGCATGAGACACTGCCTGTTTGAGTGCCCTGGCTCTGTGGCCCTGGCTTTATGTCTACCTGTAGTAGTTTTGTGATTAAAAGAAAAAATTGATACAGGGTCAAAGTCACAAACTGGTCCTGACTTTAGATAAAAATCTGCCCCTGCGCCCATTCTGTTTCTGGTTGATTTGTAGCTGCCTTTGACCAGAAGCACCATCAGAGTGGGTGGCATCAGGGAGTTTCAGCCATCGAGCCACGAATGGATACACGTATCACCCAGCTTCCAGGAAGAGGAAGCCGCGGACCAGGCCAAACATAGTAGGTGACCTCCGATGGGCAGCCCCACCTCAACGGGCTGAGTCACCGCTGGAGCGGTGGCGGGCGCTGCCCCCTGCCCACCTGCACCCTGGCGGACCCACACTCCAGGGAGGGCTTACCGGTCCCCAGACTGGGTGATGAGCCGGCGGCAGGTCTCCATCTGCACGTCCAGGCCCCGCTTCATGCTGCACATCTCCATGTACTCGTGCAGGTGCCGGTTCATGTCGTTCTTGGCTGTGGCCAGCTCCAGCTGCGGCAGGGACGGGGCAGGGCTGCTGGTCAGCAGGGCCCCTGCCCCCAGTCCCCGGGAGGCTAAACTGCCAAGGGCACCCCCCGGGCAGGGGCCCTGGCAGCCAGGGTGGAGGGCTGACATCTAAAAGCAAACCAGCTCACGGCAGAAGGCACCTGATACAGCATCATTCCCCAGGAACCTCAGCCCACAGAGGCATCCGCTCTCCAGGCCTGCATTCTCTAAACAGACACGACGGGAAGCCAGGAGAAAAGGAACTGTGGGCGCGGAGGAGGGACACTCATGGGCGCACACATGCCTGGAGGGCTACCTGTGGACGGCACTGCCCCCTCCCTGGGTCCCCGCGTGGCCTGCTCGCCCCTCACTCCGGAACAGCACTGTTCCCAGCCTGTCCCCCTATCCGAGCTGGGAGCTCCTGGCAAGACCGGCCACAGGTCCGACTCATCTCTGCGTGGGCAAGCCCCGCACCTCGATGGGAGCTGAATCACTTAACGTCGTGAAGCATCTACAAGACTCATGGCAGAGAGGAGGCCACCTGGGCACGGCAGAAAGGGGCCCCATTCTCTTACCAGTGATTTCCTCCTCATGACTTCTGCCACTTGTAAACCCTTTTCAGAGACTAACAGAAGGCCTGCCTGCCACCCCGAAGGTCCTACGGGTTATGAGAAGTAGACTGACTCAAAATACGTCAGATGTGGAAAAACTGGGGGCTTGGGAGTCAAGGAAATGCAGTCTCCCTCCCAGAGCTGGGCGGCAGGCGGCGGCTGCAAAGGATCTAAGGATCTGGGCCGGAGACAGTCTGCTGCCTCTCTTTGTTTTGGGGCACAAAGAACAGGGGCCAAAAGAGGAGGCAGACTAAAACCGCTCGAGGTGATTTGCTTGACTGCCTGAGAGCAAAGAGATGGGGTGGGTAACCACCCACGAACGATCTGAACTGGGCAGAGAGAGGATGGGAACTTGGAGAGAGAAGGAAACGGTCACAGGGACAGACAAAGAGATGGTCGGGACAGTGACACAGGGATGACATGGTGGCTGGGGGCAGAGAAGCAGGGTCAGAAGCCCTCGTGAGCATGGCTGAAACGACAGCCTTGGTTGCAAAGCCGGGATCCCAACTGGGGTCCCCCAGCAGGAAGCCAAGGGGCAGGATGTGCTGACTGTTCAATCCAGGAAGGAAATACAATGCCACCAGCTCTTGTCCAGACTGGCTGCCACCTACAGCCCAATTCCTGCACCCCGGGAAGAAGGTGGGGTTCTGGAGCCCATCTCTGTGGGGCAGGAAAGGAGGGGAGAACCGAACACACCCCAGCAGAAGACGAGGCCAGGACTGCCATGTGTCTACACATTTGTACATCTCCCTTCCATTCACACGTTTAGGACAGGGCGGCGAGAAGGGGATGACCCCAACAGCCTCCCCTGAAACAGGCACTTGGACGGAGAGGCAGGGCAGGGCAGTGAGCCTGAGGCTGGGAGCAGGTCGGGGGAGGAGGGAGGAGGGGAGGAAGAACCCCCTCCCACCCTCCACCCTGGCCTTGGCCTCAGCATCCAGGAATGGAAATGGTCCCTGCTTCCGTCCCAGGGACCCTGAGAGATCAAAAGTCACTGAGATAAAGGGACTTCAGGTGCCCCAGAGGGAGGGTCAGGAGTGACAGTGCAACCAAAGCCACCGCGTCCGCCCTGACATCTCTCCTCACGCAGAGAGGTGGGCAGTGAGACACTGTAAACGGGACAGCAGAACGCGGGCCTCCCCTCCCAGCTCCTCTGCTGGTGGCACAGTCTGGCTGTGCCTTTCAAACTAAGCACGTGTCTGCCTGGGCAAAGCACGAAAGTACATTTTGCTTAAAGGAGCAGGCAGTGCCGGCAGAATGAGGACAGAGGAAAACAATCTCACAGCTTCCTTCTCAAAATGTAGGCAGTGTGAGAGCAGTGAATGGAGAGAGACGAGAGTTCCAGAAGGTGCCCAGCCTCATCCCCACCAAAGTCAGAGGGTGCGGAAAGGACGCTCTCACGCTCAGGCAGGAGGGCTCACAGGGCTTAGAGCCGAGCCGAGCCCCAAAGCTCCTTCTGCTGGGCTGACACAGACCCTTCCCGCGGCCCAGAGTGTAAGTTAAAGCACCAGCTCCACCTGCCATCTCGAGAAGGCTCCTCAAGGCTAAGGAATAAGAATGGAGATGCCTCCGATAGCTCAGAGCCTGAGCTGAAGCAGCAGCAAAGTTCAAGTCCACCTCCGAGGGGACTCTGCCGCAGCACTGACCAGAGTGACAACAGCAAACCACTGCTACACGGTGTGCTTACTGCGAGGCGGATGCGGCCCCACTCTACCTGGGGACTGCTGCGCTTGACCTTCAGACAGCCCTGAGGGCGGTATTACTAAGATCCCCAGTCTACAAACAAAGAAGAAGACTCAGAGAGAAGCTAGTTAGAAGCAAGTAAGAGTGGAAGCAAGTATGTGACAGAGCCGACGTGTGAGCCCACGTCTGCCTGCCTGCCTCCCCCCACGGCCGCCCCAGAGGTGCTGCAGCGGGGAGCTCACTCCTCCCCTGCCAGGAGGGAAGGGGAGGCCCTGGTGTCTGGGGTCGCGCAGCCCTGCTCCTGACCAACCGGGACCCTGGGCCCCTTGGCTTCAGCTCCCGGCCTTACTTACCTCTATCTGGTCAATGGTTTCCTGATATTCTTTCTCCCGGGTTTTGAACAGGGACTCAGTATCTTTAATCACCTTCTCCAAACTCTCTTCCGGCTGCTGGAGTGGAGAGGGAAGCGGGAGGGGAGGGACGGGATGGGACGGGCCACAGGGCAAGGTGGGGGAGAGAGTCACATTAAAGGAGGCCGGAGAGAGCAAGGATGAGGACACAGGACGAGGGAGAAGCATGTGACGGATGCTGGCCACAGAGGAAAGACGGCTCGGAGTGGAGGGCTGGCGGGGAGAAGCCGGGAGCCCGGCGCCGGGCCGGAGAGGAGGAGCCGGGGGCCTGCAGCCGGGAGGGCAGTTACCTCTCCCGGGGCCTCTGTGGCAGCCAGGGCATAGCCTGAGAAATCCTCCCAAAGCAGCAGAGTCTCCTCGGTCTCCTCCCAAGTCAGGCTGTCACAGTCGTCCTCAAAATCATACTCCCTCCTAGAGACAGGGAGCCCGGGGGTCAAGGCGGGTGGCGCGGGGCTGCTGGGCCGCTGCCGCCTCGGGCGGCCCGAGGGGCCTGCGGGACTCACAGCTGGTTCAGCATGCGCTGCATCTCCTCGTTGATGCTGAGGGCTGCGCTCTCCTCCTCGTCCCCGTCGGGGTGGCGGGGCCCGTCACTCTCCGACAGGGAGGTGTCCTCCTCGACGGCTGCCTTGCGCTCCCGCTTCCGCCCCCCCATGGATGGGACCTTAATGGGAGACAAGTGCAGAGACTACAGAGACGAGGCCGGGTGCATGAGGAGAAGGGCGGTGGGCGCCGGCGGGTAGGTGGGCGGGCAGGGAAGCATGGACCAGCGGGAGGGGTGGGTGGGCGGACAGAGAGAAGACACGGTTACAAGACAGGTACAGAGACACCAGCGTCGCCGAGACAGGCAGACAAACACGGATGGGTACAGGGCTGCAGACTAGGAGGAAGACAGAGAAGAAACAGAGAAAACAGAGCAGTAAGATAAGGGAGAAACGGCTGGCTGTGGCCACAGGAAGATGTGCAGATGGCTCAGGGGGTTTCTTTTCTAAAAACAGTCTTTCTAGTGAATGACTGAACCGAGAGGGACGTTTCGGGCTGCAAGGAGGAGGGAGACACGATGTTGACAAGGCAGAACCTGAGTCACGTGTCCAGATCTGGAAAAGGGCGAAGGGAGAGAGAGAAATGAAGCAGAGAGAGAGAGAGAAAGAGAGAAGAGGAGGGGAGCAGGAAGACCGAGGAGGGGGGTCTGCACTGAGAGCCCAGCGGGTCAGGAGGCCCGGGGAGCTGAGAAACAGGGGCAGGGCCATAAGAAGCTTGCGTGAGAGCAAAACTAACCAGCTTCTTCTGTGGAGGAAGCAAGAAAAGATGAAAGGAAGAGAGGAGAGGAGGCGGACAGGAGAGAGAGGGGAGGGGAGAGACGGCATTAGAGACAGCTCTGAACTCCCCTCCAGAGGCTGCCCTCGCCCCCCAGCCTGGCCCAGGTGTGGGCGGCGGGGGCGGGGCTGGGCCGAGGCAGCCCCACCCTCACCTGGAACATCCTGATCATGTCCTCGCAGTTGCGCTGCTGAGCCACATCACAGAGCTTGGCGGTGATGTCGATGCGGCGGCAGATGTCCATGTCCACCTTCATGGCCTTCTCCTGGATTTTCGTGTCCAGCTCCGACAGGTTCTGTGCAGGGAGTGAAGGGAATGGTGACAGTCGCCCAGCGACATCCCCTCACCCTCCCAGACACGTGTCTCTGGCTCCTCCAAGCAGACGGCAGCATGTTTCCTGGGTGTCCCTCACCCCTAGCACTCTGCTCAGGCAACTGGCTCCCTAGTCAGGTGGGGGGCCCCTGGAGGATGTGGCCCCATTCCTGGGGCGTGCAGGGGGCTCCCTCCTGGAACTTCAGTTCCCAGAGACAGAGAGACTCCTGGGCGTTAAGAGAGTGGAGGAAGTATGGCAACGGCAGGAACAGTAGGTGACACTGAGTAGGAGCCAGCGCTGCCCTGAGCTGTCACCTCCTTCAGAACTGTTCTGCCAAGTACATGTTTCACTACCCCATTCCGCAGACAAGCACACAGAGGCAGGGCTGCCAAGGACCCAGGGCCACACTGAGAGCAGGCTGCAGAGGCGGGATCTGGGTTCTCAACCACTGCTTAACAACCTCCAGTAACGGTGCAGGCCATGGGGACTTGCGTTCCTTCTCTTGAACTGGGGGGTGGGCAAGGGGGAAGAACCAGAAGCACAGCAAAGCGGGGTGAGGCATGGTGGGCAGGCCCCAGCCAGAAAGGCCTGCTCAGCCTGGCTGCGCATGGCCTCGTGGGCGAGCCTGGCCGGGGGATGGGGGGTGGGGGGCGAGGAGGCTGCACTCACGTTGCTCATCAGCCCCTTGAAGACCACCAGCTCGGCTTTCAGCTGCTCCACCTTCATGGCCAGCTCCTCCTGGCAGGCATCGGCCTCCTGGGCTTCCTGCAGTCAGGAGAAACCCAACGTGAGCGGCCCTGCAGGGCGGGCAGGGGCCAGGACAAGCAGGACCTGGGAGGAGGGCGGCCCTCACCTCCTGGAGCTCGTTCACACGCTCCTGCAGCTGCAGCCGCACCGTGTACTCCTCTTCCCACCTGCAGACACAGCCAAGGGCGAGCACATGGGTGGGGGTCCTCCCTCCTCTGCTCCCTGTCCCTCACCCATCCGGCTCAGGCCTTGGCCCTGGGTCTGGCGCCCCAGACAGGAGGAGCCAGACAGGAACGTGCGGCCGGACAGCAGCAGCTGTCGGGCAGCTCCAGGCCCCTGGCCAGTGCCGAGCTCACTAGCCGCCTTCCCAGAACCTCCGGCCTGGCACCAGGAACTACATTTAAGGGCAACTATGCTGCTCTGGTCCCTTGTAGGGCCCATCCCGCTCAGGCCCCGGCCCAACCAGCTGTCCGGTGGGCCTCATCCCCTCCTCCTGCCCACACCAGACCGCCAGGCCCACCCCGCCCGGTCTCCCACCTTCAGTTGCACAGATCCGGGCTCCCGCCTCCTGCCTGCACCAGAACAGAGCTCGTCTAGCCCGCTGCCCTGCCTCTTGTGGGACATTAACCCTGCAAAAGCAGCTGCGGGACACATACCGCATCAACACAGTTGGTCAAGAGCCTGGTAGCAGACCTCACAGTCCATCCCCACAAGCTCCAGGAAGTGCCCACCCAGAGGCCCTCAGTGAGCAGCAGAGAGGGGCCAGGGCTGGCCTGATGCGCTCAAGCCTGGGATTACACTCAGACTCAGAGGGAGAGGGACACCGGAGTACGGGAAAGTGCCTCACTGACATGGTGGATGGGACAAGGCCTAGAGGTGGCATCCTGGGCTCCAAGATGCAGAGCCTAAGGCCACGAGGAGGCTAGAAGACACTCCTGGCCAAGCAGAGCCCTTTTCCCAGGGCTGGGAGTGAGTCAGAGCACCCTCCACCACATCACAGAGGCGGAAGGGCAGTGGCGGGGACAATACCACTGCTTGGGACATCAGGACCCTACAAGGTTGGCTGGACTGGCAGGGCATCTCAGGATCCCATTCTAGAGCCTAGCACTTCTCGCCCCGTCCTGGAAAGGCTTTTTCCAGGGCTGAGAGAAGAGGGGAACTGCACCAAGAGAGAAACTTCAGTATGACCAAGACGGTTAGGAATCAGCACAGAGAGCTGCAGACCTAGGAGTCGGTCATCTCCTGCCCTCCCCTCCATCTCTGTTCCCAGGTGCCTCCGCTCTCTTCCTTGGGCTCTCCCTCCAGTCCCATCTCTCCTTGCTCTCCTGCTCCTCACTCGCATCCGCACTGCAGCATTCCTAATAATAACTCCTCGACATCACCGCTGCTGGGCAGGGAGGAGGCAACCAGCCTGGTCTCCATCCGCTGGCTCATCGCACGGCCCAGCTCCCGCCTTCCTGGCTCTCTGCCCGGCCTCCCCTGACTGCTGGTCCCCATGTCCTCCTCCCCTTCGCTCTGGCATTCCCATTCAGACAGACGGGGCCAGCAAGGGGCCCAGCTGCACCAGGTTATGTATTTTCTTAGATAAGACCTTTCTCTTTTCGGGGCCTTGGTTTCTTCATCTACAGCGTGACAGCACGGGATGTGGTACCCTGATGCCCCTGGGGTCCAAGCGTCCCTGGAGGAAGCAAGCAGGACTGACAAGGGGACAACAACCAATTGGACCAATTGCACCAGGAAGGCTAGGGCAGTGAACTCAACTGTTTCAGGTAGAAACATAAGTAAGGAAGTTAGGTAAGGATTATTAAGATTAATAAAATCCTACGGGGCAAAAGAAAAGGTCTGGAAATTAATCACTTGGAAGCTCACTAGAATTCAGTTTGTACTCTAGCCAGACTTCCCCACAGATAGGTTCATTTTGACCTCCATTCAAGTCTGGTCTCACTTACAAGGTTCTCTAAACATGGGGAGAACTGGGGCAATTTCCATGTATTCTACATTGAGCAAACACCTCTCTTCCAAATGAACAGCATTCCAGAGTGGGATGAAGAAGCAGGGGCCACTCCTATACTAGGAAAAACTGAGTCCAGGAAAGAGAGACCCACCCACGGTCACGTGAGGCAGGGGGCTGAACACAGAACCAGGAGGCCTCGGCTCCTTCTCAGTTTAGTGCTTAAAGTATGCCCATGTCTTCTGGGCTACAGACGGGAGATAGCGTTGCTACAAAGAGAACAGAACGAGGGCAGGGGATCTGGGGTGGAAGAATGAGTAACTGCCAGTGTCACATACCGTCCAAGTCTGGCCGTGGGGCCCTCTGCACAGCAGTGCACTGCAGAGCCATGAGCTCATCAGTCCCCGAGGAATAACTCTTTGCTGCCCTGGACAGCTGGACCAAGGACAAACACTCTTTCAGTTTAAAAAAAAAAAAGGCCCCTAAGAACAGCAGTTGTTCCTGTGGTTATGGACATATTCCAGAACTGTCCCTGTTCCACTGCTGACTGTGTTAATTAATTCCCGCAGGGGTTAGGGCTGGGCATCTGAAGGATGGTTTTAGGATAACTGAGACTCCCAAAGACACCTAAAACATGGACTACAGCTAAGGAAGCCAGGCAGCATGACAGGACTCAACCTCAGAAAGCCTGCTGACCTGTGATCTGCTAGATTCTAGCAGGTAACAGATTCCTGAAAGTCATCCCCAGGCCCAGCAGGCATTTCCCAGAAGATTCGGTCAGTCCTCACCAGACACAAATCTCTGCCCCGCTGGGCCGCAAGGGTAATTCCCAGGCAGGCCCACAAGGCCTGCCCAGAGTAGCTCAGTAAGAGGTTAAACCTGAAGGCCCCCAAACCAAAGCCTCCTTCTGACCTGTCATCTCCTCCCTCTTCAACTATGGCATCCTGGTCACAGTCTACAACGTTCTGGCTGTGCTCATGCTCCTGTCCCAGCGGCCTGGTTATCAGCCCTCTAAGGAATCCACTTGGGTGCAGCCAGCACTCCAGCATCGTGTCCCCTCCCTGGCCCCTTGTGCTACCGTGCGGGGTTCCCCCTGAAAGCCAGCTCTTCATCCTCAGCGTGACGGGGCCTGCCCCAGCTGCCTTACATCACGGGTGTGCTCCTATTCCCAACTTTCTCCTACTCGGGTCTCTGCTGCCCTCTTCAAGAGTCCTCTGCCTTCCGCTCTGCACTTTCCCATCCCCCAGTTTTCACTAGCCCTACGCCCACTATCCATCCCTTCCTCTTTCCCTAAGGAATTCCCTTTACTTTTTCTTTCCCCTCCTTTTTTTTGACCAACTTCCAGAACTGCTGAGGTCCCCAGAGCCTTTTGGCTGGAACTAGAGTGGGCATGCGGCTTCTGTGGACAGTACTTTGGGAAACCCTGGGCAGCGGCAGGATCCCCCACTGCAAGGTGCAGCCTCCCCTTCCCGGCCCCTTCTCATTTCACTTAGACTCCCAACTTGAAGCTGCACCCTTTTTCTCTTACTTCCTATCAGTATGCGGAGCTTAAATCATAAAATCACTCCGAGGCCTGGGACTGGCGGGGGTCAGCAGTAGCCCAGATGTGACCCCTCAGACCCATGTCCTTTTTCACACCTGACAAAATCTCCACAGTTTACACCATCATCCAAGCACTGCAGCATAGCTGAGACAGAAAGAAAAGCCAGAAGGAAAACATGGGTTCCCCACAGGATTCTGCTCCTACTCTTCTTCCTGTCATGAGTCTGACTTCTGCATTCTCTGTAGATTCTAGCATCCGGCTATCGCCTTCAAGCTCCTCCTTACACAGCAGGAGCTCTACTCTTCTTTACTCCTCCCCGATTCTCGGGCCCAGCTGCTCTCCGCTCCTGGACTCACACCTAGCACCGGCCCGAGGGTGGCCTGACGCTGGGCCGGGTCCCCGCCTTCCCCGTCCCTACCTCCGTTTGTACTCGTCCCGCTCGCGCTTCACTTTAGCCAGCACGTTGTAGAGCGCGCGGATCTCGGGGGTGATGGTGTCGATCTGGACGCCCACCCCGTCCGGGTGCACCCACGACAGGCCAGGCCCTTGCACCAGAGTGGGCTCCAGTCCCGGCCCGAGCCGGCGGTGAGAGAAGGACCAGATCGTGCCGGGCATGAAGCGGGCAGACGAGGAGTAGGCGGTGGAGGTGGAGGGCGCCGGGTGGCAGACGGCGGAGGGCGCGAGGGGGCCGGCGGGCGACCGCGCGGGCGAGCCCAGCACTCGCGCCGACGGGGTGCAGACGGTGGCCGGCCGGGCGCCCAGGGGCAGCCCCAGGGGCCGGACGGGGCTGACGAAGCCGGTCTGCACGGCCTGGTCGCGGCGAGCCAGGCCCCACCGGCCCTGCTTACCCTCCTCCAGCGCCTGCTGCAGCTGCTTCTCCAGCAGCCGGTTGCGGCGCTCCAGCTCGTGCACCTTGGCCAAGAAGCAGCGAAAGCGGAGGTTCAGGGTCTTGAGCACGTTGATGTTGGAGCCCAAGTCGTTGCGGAGCGCCATGGCGGCGGGGGGCGCCGGGCCCGGCCCGGGCGGCGAGTAGGGACTCGGGCCGGCAGGGGCGAGCGGCGCCGGGGGCACGTCCCCGCCGCCGGCCAAGTGGTCGCCTCCCAGAGGGTCCCCCAGCTGCCCGGCCAGGCCCTGCTGCTCCTGCTGGAGGAGGAAGAGGTTCGGGCCGAATAACGGATTCATGGCTGCGCCGTCTGCCGGGAGATGGAGACCCGTGCGAGAGCACGGATGGAGGGCGAAGGAGAAGAGCCAATGAGGCGCCAGGGGGACGCGGAGCAGCCAATAAGACGGCTCAGCGGAAGGGGCAGAGGTCAGCGGGGCGGGGGAGGGCACGGAGGAAGCCAATGAACCGCTGGGCTGGAGGCTGGCACCTGGACCGAACTTTCCGGGTCTGAGGCTGAGCTCCGAGCTAACCTGACCCTGGCTCGTGTCTGTAATCCAGCCAGGGTGGCAGAGGGGTATAAAACCCAGGTCTTCCAGCATTCCATGGTTCTGGTGGCACGAAACCCATCTTCCCTACACCCCTATTGCCCTCCTTTCTCCAAAGTCCAAACACCCAGGCCCTGACTCCATGAGGCTCCTTCCCTGGGTCCTTGGGGAGACCAAGGGACCCCTCCCCAAGGGCCTGGAACTTACGTGATTTGTCAATATACCACACTGTCCCCTCTCTTCAGAGGGGCCCGGTCCCACCCTCCCACCTCTACCCATAAAGCAGCAAAGCTAGTACCCAGTCGTCTCAAAACACACACAGCGGCCAGAGATTATAAAATTTGTATTAAATTTCATATCCACAGTGGGGAAGCCATCCTCACAGAGTTGAGTTCTGACCCAGTAAAAACGACAATAAGCCACCCCAGTCTAGTTCAACCATTCACCGAAGACAGCAGTGGCTGGACACTGCCTCTGGACTAAGATTTTCTCCTCTTTGCTGGTGGGGGCCGGCTGGAACTGCAAGGGGACAGAGTGGGAGTCTTAGGTTCCTTGGGGGTGCCATTCTGTTTCTGGAAGGCAGCCTTCTTGACAGGCTGCTCCGGTAACTGCTTTACCATCTCAGCCCCTGCAGTGTTCCCACAGGGCCGGTCACCGTCCTCAGGTTTGAGAGCAGCCTGGGCCTTAGAGAGGGGCTGCACTGCAGGCATTTCTGTGTCTGGGCCCTTGCGGGGAGCGTGCTGCTTCCGGAAGGCAACTTTCTTGGAGGACGGCAGTTTGGGAGACTGTTGCTTTAGTTTCCCAGCCACTGCAGCTTTTTCAGCCAGCTGACTGCTGTCCTGGCTCTTGGAGGAAGGCTGGGCTTTTGTGACAGAAGACACGGTGGACAATTCTGAGTCTGTCCCTTTGGAGATGCCATTCCGCTTCCGGAAGGAAGCCTTCTTGGGATGTTGCCGTTTCTGTGGCCTCTGCTTTGCTTCCACAGCCACTCTGGCCTTCTTGGCAGACTGGCCGCTGCTCTCAGACTTGGGGGTCACCTGCCCTTTTGGGTTGGACAAGTCTATGTTTGCAGGAGTAGATGTTGCAGAATTTCCTGGGGTTAAAATTAAACAGTTTGAGAAAGTGGGCCTCACCACTGGGTCTTGATCATTAGTGGAGAAAGTAAGCAGAGGTATTAAAACAAGGAAACTGCCTGGTGCTAGCTCCTGGCCAAGTGGTCCACACAATCTGCCTAAGAGTAGGCTCCCTGGGTTCATATTACTCAGTAGCACCTGGCCTTTACTCGAGTCATTTTTGAATTTCGTATTAAAGAGAAGGGATCACTACCCATCCTTGAGCCAAAAGATTTTTAGAGGAAGTTATGCCCCCTTGAGGACAGCAGGTTACAAGACACTCTAAGGAGGTGAATCCCAAATAAACCTGAAGCACTAGGCTTTTCTTTTAAGAAAACAATTTTTTTCCATGCAGATTTGGATGAGATGCAGGAAAATAAGACTGACATATATTAAATATGTACTTTTACAGTTACAGCAGAAAAGAAAAATTACAGGAAATCTTGACATTTCTTAGAGGTGTTTACTCCGTAAACATTGAGATGTGACTTTTCTCAAGAGGCAGTTCATAAAGAAAAACAAAGTCAACTCAGTAAGTCACACAGTTTGTATCCAGAGAAGCCTGCCTCTCCCTCTTCCAACTAAACCCGGGGTGACATCCCAGCATGCAGAGCCTTCTGGCCATTTCAGAAAGCCCCACCCTTCCCCTTGAGATCCAGGCCAGACTCCTCAAGATGGCTGAGAGAACAAGCTGCAGTTAGTGTGATGGGCTCAGAGAAGTGCTGCGGGTTCTGAGGAGTCCTGTGCCAAGCCAGTGCTGACAAGGCTTGGCCCAGCAGAGGTCTGCTACCAGGAAGGCAACCCTCGGCCAAGAAAAGAAACCACACCCACGAGGGGAATGCATTTAATGCCCAGCAACTGCAGCCACTTGGCAGAATCAAGGAAAAGGCCTCACTCACGTAAATGCTGTAACACACCCAAACAGGGTCCAGGCTCGGGAACCACTCTAGTTGGGATAAAAGGGGTCTCTCACCCTACCATGCAAAGGCTGGAAGAGGAAGGCAAGAGACTTGGCTCTTCCCTGCAGCACACTTTATAAAAGCCTCTTCAGAGAAACAAAGAGCAAAAGGCACAAAGTGCAGAGCGCTTACCTGTTTGGGGCTGGGGGACAGAATTGGAGAATTTCTTGAACTTGGCAATAAAAAAACCATCCATGTTGTGGGTGTGGGGGTAGAAGCGGCGGGTGGAGCGCAGAGTAGGGTGGAAGCGCCTTTCCCGGAACCGGGTGAAGCCCTCCTGGCCAAAGTCTAGGCCAGTGGGCACCAGCCGCACATTCCTCTTTTTCAGGGCATAGTCTACCACCCACTCATTCTCTTCCACCTGCCAGGCGGGGAGACAGAGAAGGAAAGCAGAGCTGGAGCTGAAGGGGGCACCGAGGGATGACAACAGCCCCCAGCCCTGCCCCTCACACCGCGACAGGCCTCACCATGACGGAGCAGGTGCAGTAGACCAGGTAGCCTCCCGTCCTGGAGGTGGCGCTGACGGAGTCAATAGCACTCAGAAGCAGCTCCTTCTGCAGGTGAGCACAGCGCAGGATGTCCTTCTCATCCTGTCCCAAGATGGAGAGATGCACGGTGTTGAACTTCAAAGGCAGCCTCAGGAGAAAGGAGCCACTGACTGCTCAGAGGGCGACTCCACCTCCCACTCCAGCTCCACAAGGTTCCCCCTCAAGACATCTCAGCTGGTCCCAACTCTACCTTGTTAGTTTTCACAGCCGGGTCCTTGGAGATAACCCCAGTGCCACTGCAGGGAGCATCCAGCAGGACTCGGTCGAAGCCCCCTACCACCTGGGCAAAAGGGCAGATCAGTCAGATGTTTTTGACACCTGAACCACACCATTTATTTCCCAGGGGCAAGTCTCAATGCTGACGCCAGAAAAGGGGAGGGGACCTGGAAGATGGCTCAGGAGAGACGCGCCTGGGGGACCCCACCTTGGGGAACTGGCGCCCATCATAGTGGCTGACGATGGTGTTGGTGACTCCCAGCCGGTGCAGGTTGCCCACGACACTCTTAAGCCGCTCAGCATTGGCATCGTTGGCAAGGATCACACCTGTGTTCTTCATCAGCTGGGCTGAAGGAGGAGGGCACAGTGCTCACCAGCAGCTCCCCAGCCTCCACACCTGCTGGCCACCCTCCAGCCCAGGAATCTGCCGGTGAAGTCTCATCCCTTCCAGGCAGACTCCACCCCCAATCAGCCGCATTCCCCACTGCCTACCCTGTAGTGAGCATGCCTCCCAGGGTGATTTTTCCACTATTACTGATAGCCCTTCTGATCCTAGAGACCAAGTTACTTCTTACAAGTGTTAACAACTTAATAAAATGTTACGTCTAACTACATGCTGAACATTGTCAAGGACTTCAACATGCACATCTCAACCCTCACAGCCCAAGTATAACATAATAGCCCACTCAAGCAAGAGGACACCTTGCCACGGATGACTGCGACCAGGGGCTTGGCCAAGGTCACGCGGGCAGTGAGAGGCACGCATGGGGCTGGAATCCAGGCCGACTCCAGAGCCTGTGCCCGCCCCCCCCCCCCGAATCCTGCTGAATGCCTGCACACTGTTCCCTGAGCGCTGGCAACTCACCGAGCCCACCTACTTTCATAAGCGGAGAGCCAGGTGAACCCTAGCCCTGCCGGCCCCTCCATACCTATGTAGCTGGTCTTTCCTCCAGGTGCACAGCACATGTCCAGGATCCGCTCATGTTCCTGGGGTGCCAAGGCCATGACAGGCAACATGCTGGAGGCTCCCTGCAGCATGTAGTGCCCAGCCAGGTACTCGGGAGTAGCACCTGTGGAGGAGGACCCGCTTGTGACATGCCGGGACAAGGGCAGGGGGAGAAGGGCCACCAGGCAGGGAACACTTACCAATGGGCACTGAAGAATCATAGACCACGAGTCCAGTCTTTGACCACTTGCCCAGGGGATCCAGGTTAACCCCACGATTGATTAGCGCCTGAAGATAAGAGGGATGAAGGTTTTTAAAATCTCGTAGGCTACTCTACCCAGAAAGCAGATGGAGTAGGAAAACCTGGTCCTGTCGGGAGGTCTGTGGCACCATAACCCCCTAAAGCTTAGTCAGGACACAATCATTGCAAGCTCACAGAGCAGTTTCTCCCATTGCATCCACAGTGTCCTTCTCCTTAGCCTCAAGTTCTAACTCAAGGTCTGAACTTCCTCCCAATGCAGCAACTGCCAGATCCTATTCTTTTATTTCCTGGAAGTAGACTCTGATTTTCCAAGAGGCTTAGCCCCCTTACCACACTAAAATTTAGAATTATCAGTTACACCATTTTAATTTTCAGGTTATCTTCAAGCCATGAGATATACACACATAGTGCCACACCACTGACTCTGAAACTAGAATGTTTAACCTAGGGTCCCCGAACCCTTGGAAATGATGAGCTTAAAATATTGCCTGTGCACCATTTCTAATCCCAAGGGCAGGAATCAGTTTCAGCAGCTTCTCAATGATCGACAAGGAAGACAGCTCCCACCCACTTCTTTCTGCGGCAGTACTCGTTTGTTTGTTTTGGAGAGAAGGTTGTTTATTTGGTTATTGATTTATTTATTTTCTTGTCTATCTATTATCTATCTATCTATCATCTGTTTATCTATTTATCTATCTACTTAACAGAAGTAATGGAAATTGAACCCAGGACCTTGTGCATGCTAAGCACACACATTACCACTAAGCTATATCCTCCCCGCTTCTATGGCAGCATTTTTATGGTGACACAGACATCCCAGCCCTGTCACAGGGAGCAGAGGCAGAACAGACCAGTTTCCCACTCCATAGAGGTCCTCGGCCCTGAGCCAGCCCACCAAACCCAGCATGGCACTGGGCCTGTCTAGGTTTGCTTCCTGGGATCATGCCTGTACCAAGAAATGCTCAGGTACTGAAACCCCACCCAGTCACAGGGAGGGATAAGGAAATCTCGGGGGCTCGTAGAAGTCAGCGCCTCCCCGAGACAAGCAAACCTCAAAGCCCACCCCTCACCTGAGCCAGGTCCCGGCGTCGGGTCTTCAAGGTATTGGTCCTGAGGGTGATAGGCCGAGGCACCTCATTGGCTTCCAAGAACTCCACCAGCTAGGACAGAGGACGGCAGGGAACCGGTCAGGCCGGCCTAGGAGCTCAGCCAGAAAACCAGGGAGCAAAGGGGCCAACCGCCTCCCTCACACAGGGAGAGAAGGTGAGGAAAGCACAGCAGGAAGGGCGTCAGACTGGCCCTCAGCACCTCGCACAGAGGGAAGAGGTCCATGAGCTTGCCAAGGAGGAAGTCTCCGTAGGAGTAGTAAGTGGCCAGATCCTTCCGAAGCCGCTGCAGATACTCAGATCGAGACCGACCTTCCTCCCGCTGCGTCCCGAAGTCACGCAGCACTCCCACTATATCTTGGATGCGCTTGTGAACCCGCTGCAAGTCTGGAGCCTGGGCATGTGGACCTGCTAAGTAAGGAACTGCTTCCTAATGTCCCGGGGCTGGAAACCCCCTCTCCCAAGCATCTCCCCGATCCCTGCACCGCTGCACCCAAAGGATATCTTGCTCCATCTCCCCAGTAGGGGGCAGCACAAAAGGCTCCTCCTCATCCACATTGATCTGCAAGCCATCGGCCTCTTCATCCTCTCTGGGGCCTGACTCAGGGGACACCGCCTCTTCTTCCTCCTCTTCATCAGTCTCCTCCTCGCTCCACTGGCCCCTGTTAACATAGCGGTTCACAGATCCAAACAGACACCTCCTCCTCCCCACTCATGTTTCCCTCATCCCAGCCTATTTCCTCCTTAAGAGCTTCCAAAACTCACCCAGCAGCAGCTTCCTGGGCCTTCTGCTTCCGAGCAGCCCTTTCAATGGGCAGCAACTGGAAAGAGAGACAAAGGGCTGGTGACGCAAAGCCTGCCCTTCTACAGCCCACGTGATACTTCCCTGCCTCTGTGTTTTACTTTTCCCTAAATACAGATACAACTCTTAACTCCCAGAAAGAAACATATACTCTCCAAAAATGGGTATAAGATTGGCAAAACATTTCCCATCGTTGAAATAACATGACAGATTGAAAGCGTTCACTGCACTGTTCTTTCTACACCGGAGAGCACACGGGGGTGGGGAGGCAAAAGCCGCTTTTCATATTATTGAAATTGTGATGCATTTTCAGGTTTTTTTTTTTGCCTTTTCTCATTTACAGTTATATCTGTAATCTAGCTGTATTCACAGTTACAAGCGTTTTCATAGACATAATGGCCAAATGTTAATGTAGCATATGAATGAACCAGAATTCAGGTAAGCATACTGGGCATTTTGGAAGTTTGCAGTCGCTGGCAACATGGTCCACACAGTGCCTGTAAATCTCATAATAATAACTCCATGGAGAGAAGGGGGGTTATGGGAGACAGGTGCAAATGGGAACTTTCTTTTTATTCCATGCAACTCTATATTGCCTGACTTTTCCTAATAACACACTCGTATGCTAATTTTGTGATACATAAATAACTTCTTACGTCTTAGCAAATGAATCTTTATTTATATATTCTGGATCATCTTCCTAACTGGAATTACTAAGTCAAACAGAAAAGCCTTTTTAAGGTTCTTAGATACCAAATGCCATTAAGAAATCTGTGTGCATGTCTAGTCCCATCAGCAGGTCCGTACACATGTCTGCCTTGCCATGTCTGCACCAGCCGCGAGCACTCTCATCTCACAGTGCACTGTCCTATAGCTCTTGTCAACTTGCACGTGTGCTGAGAGGACATAAGGCGGTATGAAAACACTGATGGAAAGTGAAAATCCTTTTTTTCTACTCAGGTTTATCCTGGTCATTGAGGAATAATCTCAAGGATCTGGAAAGACTCTAAAAAGGCAAGGATCGCTTCCTGAACACCCCAAGAAATAAAGCTCACCTCCTCACCGTCCTCCTCATCTTCATCCTCGGAGTTGGAGTCAGCTCCATAGTCATCTACCATGTCAGCATCACTGTCTTCAGAGCCCCAGAGGTCCCCCTGGTTCAACACACCGTCCTCTCCAGAGTCTCCCTCCTCGTCACTGCTATGGCCTGGTGCCGGGCGCTTCTTGCTTTGAGTAGTGGTAAATAAGGACAGGGCTCCCTTCTTACCGGGTGTCTGGACAGCTCCTGCAAAGATCCCAAAGGGTTTGAAGAATCCTGGACTCATGGCAGCCACACACTGATGGGCCCCACACTATCTACTCCCAAGAATGTCCTTGTGGCTGTTCCTTTCACTCCAGAAATGCTCAGCAAGCCCTTCCCCACCTAGGATCCAGAGGACTCCTCAAAGAGCACCCAGCCCCTATTTTCACGGACCTTTTGGTAGCTTTCCAGGCAGCGGTTTGGCCCCAGGAGACTTACTCGTCTCAGGGGCATCAGCAGAGCCCAACCTCCTCTTGGCTGCCCTGAAAAGACATAAGAATGAGAAGGAATGAGGAGAAGGAACACACCTGCCACCTCCCCTTGCAGGGAAATGTGACAGCCCCCTAACAGCCCTTTCCATCAGCACAGTCACATGGGATCATGTGGTTACAGATGAGCAGGACCAATTTAATCTGTGTAACGTAGTCTGAACACTCACCTCTTTCGAGCACGACTGGACAGCCTCTTGGAATTGTCCTCACCAGCTGTTTAAAAAACCAGGCAGAGCAATAAGTTACAGGGGAAAAGAAAAATAGCAATGGGAGAGGAAATAAAAGGGGAGAGAATTAGGACACTAGTTTTTAAAGGCAGTAGATTGTAACTCACTCCACTGTGCTCTACCAGGAGCTGAATAAGAGATAAGAGGTAAAGAAAATGATCTCCATCTGGTTGTTCATCAACCAAGTCCACACTGGGCCTCCCTCCAGACTTCTGATTTCAATAAATAGCATAGCTGCCATTCTGATAACAACACAGATTCAAAATTTATCTTTCTTCTGCCTTTTCTTTTAGTCTCAGTTACCAACACCAGAGTTTACCTTTACAACTGCTGCTTTTCATATCTTCTCCAAGAAATAAAAGGTTTAAATCTCAGCCCTATCGTTTAATAATTGTAGGCAAGCTAACCTCTCAGCATCCAACTTACTAGCACTGCCTCTCTCACAGGACACCAAAGAGAATGACATGGTAACAATGTGTCCAAAGAGTTCAATGTAATGTTCAGCACTTACCAATACCTCAATAAACTGCATCTTTCACACAAAGCTCAACACAAACTACCTGCCCGTTTTTCTCTCCCACCCAGTCTTCCACACAGGAGACAGCTCACCACCTGGGAACCAGACCTGTGCTTCCCCATCTCCATCCCCTCCACGACGGAGTTCACAGTGACTGGCCTGTCCCAACTTCCACTTGCTAAAATGTCACTCACATTTCAAAACGCATCTTTACGAAACTTTTTGAAACTCTAACTCCGTAGGCTCCCCTCTTCCTCTGAACCCTCTCAATGTTAAACCACACCTCTCGTTGCATGACTACTTATCGCATCTTCCCTACGTCCTAAATGCTCATGAAGGTGTTTCGTTCATACATGCATACTTCGTTCATACTTACTTCCTAATAACACATATAAAGAAAATTCCACGTGAACAGAAAGGAACACACAGACTGAAAAATGTAAAGGTTACGCTACAGATGAAAGAATGGCGCAAAAGCTGGAGACTCGGTAGGAGCGGGCGCACCTGACCCTTACCTGCAGGCAAGAATTTGGCGAGTTCGGTCTCAGCACCCTTCTGTTTCCGGGCCTTTCGGCCTGGCCCCCGTTTCTCCTTCTTCGTAGGGTCCAACTTGCGCCCCATCGTCCTGGGGAAAATAAAAACGGGAGACAGGTGAGGTGGCGCGTGTCGCAAGAGAAAGGCAGGGTGCAGACGAAGCGAATCGCAGTGTAAAGGGCTTCGCCCCGACCAGAACCTCGACTCGGCAGCCCAACAGCCCCTCGAGGCCTAGCCAACCTCCACTCCACGCTGAGCCCCGGGCCCTGGTTCCCACGCCGTCTGCACCGTGTCACCCTTCCCACGCCCCAGTCCAGGTCCGCGCCTCACCTTTCCTTCCCGGAATTCCTCTAGACCCGCGCGAAGCCTCGGTTCACCTGGAAGCGGGCCCAGCCCCGAGACCGCCCTGGGCAGCAGGCGCGGGACTCCACGTGCGGCCCGAGGCCGGCGCTCAGACGCCACACCACGGAAACGTCTCACGCAGGCGCACAGCGCGCGCTCGCCTCGAAGCCCCGCCTCTTCCGGGATCTCAGGCCGCCGCGGAAGCCGGAACGTTAGTCGGCGGGCGTGGCGGCGCGGAGGGGCACGATCCCGGGGCGGACCGTGGGCGGAGAAGCGGTGCGCGCGGGGCCGTCTTCATCTTCCCCGCCCTCCCCTCCAGGCGTGGGCCTTTGGCTTCACTGCAGATTTGAGAAAAACTGATACCGGAAGCCGCTCCCTCCTCTCGAACGGAAGGGCCAGAGCAGAGCCCTTATCCGGGTGTCCTCTGCCCGGCGTCGCCTCAAGATCGGGGGATCCCACACCATTCACTATGACTCAGAAACCCTCTTCCTTGAACCCACAGACCCCGCGCTGCCCCTCAGGTAAGGGTCTTCTCTGCCTAAGATTCCATCTTGGCCATCAGGAGGAAGGCATGTTGCATCTTCTCAAGTTAACAGAACTGACTTCAGCCTAAGTAGTGCTTACTAGCTGTTAAAACCTGTTCCAGCACTTTACGGGTTTCATCTTCACAACTCTGAAGATCTCTATTTTGTGCATGAGACATCCACAGCCTGGAGTTCACATCCTCAAGCTCACAGAGCCAGGAGGCCGCAGTGCAAGGTGTGAACCCCGGGTGGCTCCGGGGTCTCCGCTGTCCACAGGCGGTGGCGTCCTCGCCGCCGGGACACTTGCTCTTCGTACAATCTCCGACACAAGGAAACCATCAGTCTTCAATTGCACGCTTCCCGGGGCTTCCAACAGACACACTCACCCATCTCCACCCACACTAAATCAGAGCACTAAAATACAAGGAAACTTTTATTTTCAATTTTCGTCAAGAAATTTGCTGTGTTTTTTTATGCTTTTGGTTCTTTTCCTTTTTTTTTTTTTTTTTCTTTTCCACTTTATTTCATTCTAGCCGCTCAGGGGCTGGAGCCGCTGGGTTCCTGGTATTAAAAAGATGCCAACAGAGGTAGCTGTGTCTCGCCCAGGGGCCCGGCCCACTGTGAATACCCCCAAAAAAGGAGAAAAGAAAACACAAAATAAACCAACAAAATAAAACCAAAAGGACGAAGAAATTCAGATCGTTTTCTTCAAGCCTGGCGGGAACCCACAACAGTTTGTAACAGACGTTACAGTGGGGAGAAGCCAGGGCCCAGGCCAGCCCGCCAGCTCCCTGCAGATGGCGCCGGCGCTACTGCTGCACGTCTCTCCAGCAGGAAGGGCACCACTGCCCCTCACTCCCTCCCCTCCCCCAGTGCACGGGGGTTGTTCCTCTACAACATGGAAGATGGGGCAGAAGGAAAGAGAGGGTCTCTCAGGCCCCCAGGGGAGAAGCTGGGCAAGGGAAAGTGAGGAAGGTCACTGCTCAGCGGTGGAGGCGGTATCATCAATCTGGATCTTCACTGCTGCTGGGCTACCTGTAGGGAAAGAGCGAAGGATGAGAATTCCAGACCAAAGAACCCACCTGATCCCAAGGGAACTCACTGGTAAGCCAGCCCCACCTGCCCAGTATGTAAAGCTAGGGACAGACAGCAAAGTCACACGTTCCAGAATGGCTCTGTTGGAACAGCTGGCCAGAGAACAACGGTCCTATACCTGCTGTGGAGTCGGTTCAGGTGCCCGGTTTGCCAGGCGGCTGAGAATGTTACGCTCTGACATCTGTAGCCTCACAGCAACTGGGGGAATTCGGGCAATAGTAGCTGGGAGTCGAGTCACATCGGCTTTCATGTCACTCAGCAGTTCTTCTAGCTGTTTCAGAACTGCACGGGGAGAAGAGGTGGCGGTGAGCCATGGTGGTCGAGACTGAGACCCATCTCACCGTAAGTGGACCAAGCCCCCCTATTACTTCTCAGTCACCAGGTGAGAGATGTGCTGGAGTATTCTTTTGTCACTGAGCACCTGACCTGGCCTCCACCACACTCAAACTCCTATTCTTCATGTTCCAGTTCCAACTGTCCATGATTCTGTGCTTTTTAAAAGTCACCTGACCCTCACTGTCCCTTCATCCCTACTGTCTTTATCTCCTCCACTTGTTGAATGGCTGTTCCTATTGATTCCTTTTCCCACTGTCTTTCCTCTCCACCTTTGGAGCTGTCTCCGTCTTCCTTTGTAACAGCCTTCTTTTCCTTATTTCACCCTCCATCCCCCCACACACAGTGTTTTAACTTTAGAAACAAAATGTTGGAAAGGGTCTAGAATTTGACAGGATCTTAAATCACCTGAGTATCCCAGGTGAAATTATATTATCCTGCTTTGCTTCAGAGAAGCAAAGAACTTAAATATATTAAAGGAGGCAAAGAAAGACTGTCCTTGATTGCCTCTGAAATGTTAGCTTCCCAGGGAGGAAGGCAAGGATCCCTAGCGCATCCTAAGCTCCTAGGCAGAGGGGCGCTGAAAAAGGTCAGGAACTGAGGAGTAAATATGGGGGGGGGGGGGCAGCAGAGGAGGAAGGAGGCTGAGTCAGCAGGAGGCAGGGGAGCCACTGGCTACCTTTGTGCAGGACTGCATTGGCTGGCTTGTTTCCTGCCATTGACTCCTTGGACAGGTGCTGATGACTCTCCGCCAAGCACTCCACCTCAGCAAAGCGGGTATTTAGGGCCATGGAAGGGTGAGAGGGGTCCTCTGACATGTTCAGGTAAGCTGCCCGGCGCAGCTGTTCCTCAATCACCAGGGCTTGTTCTAAGAGCTGGACGAGGGAGAGAGGAGACAGAAGGTGAATTAACACTGCTTACTTCTGGTGGGCCTCCCAGAACCTGTAAAGAACCTTCCGATGGCCCCACACCCGACCAGTTCAGCGTTATGTTGCTTTTTTTTTAACCCTCCTTTGGAGGTTGGTGTTTTTAAGGCTCTTAACCCTTTACTGATTCACTCTTAACACAAAAATGATAAAAACTCAAATTCAGAAAATACAGAATATATAAGAGAATTAAGATCACAATTCCACCTCCTAAAGATACTGTTAACATTCTGAGGTCTTCCGTTGCATTTGTATTTTACAAAAATTAAGATCATTCTATGTAAGTATTTACATTGTGTTTTCACTCTAAAAGTTATAGAGTAAGGATTCTCCTTTATTATTAATTGCCGTTTATAAAAGATGACTTTTAATGGTTGCATGGCAGTCCATCCTATGGATATACCTACTATATCATTTAGGTTGTTTTACTCCTTAAAATTATTCCTGTTGTTTCTTTTGTCTCCATCTCACCCGCATTCCTTTCCTTCCTCAATAGGCAACCCTTCTAATACACTGTGTACCTTTTTGAGAGTATTCTTGAAGACTGAGGATTGTTTCATCTGCACATTTCTAATTTACAGAATGATGTTTTTCTGTCTGTTATAGAATGCTTTTTCTTCCTTCACCTACTATACATCTTTTTAAAGCTCCCCTCATGTTGTTATAGGACATGTATTTTGTTACTTCTGTTGCTCACATCACCTGCTCTGTGATGTGAGTCCACACTTTACCTGCCCATACTCCCCATGTCGAACATCTACATTGCCTCCAGGCCCCACCACCAAAACTCATACTGCAGTGAACACTCTTACACATGTCACCGGCATGAAAGTTTCTTTGACATATATTCCAAGAGACAGAATGCTGATTTGTAAGTTATGAGACTTACTCTGCTCAAGCATCCACTGGTTCTTAAAAAGAATAAATCCATTAGGGGTCATGGAAGAGGGCAGTATGAGAATAATGGACTCTTGTTTCTTCCACAAGACCAGGCTCCATCAGGGCCCACTAACTTATCCCAAACAGACGGAGCATCTACTTTCAACCATACACCCTGTCTCCTCCCCAACTCTCTCCGCCCTCCCGCCCCAAACCATGAGCTTTCTCCAGGATCAGTCCTTGGCTGTTCTTTTAAAGCATTCTCCCAAGAGATCTCTCCCTTCCTGGCACCAGCCAGCACCTCTATGCAAGTGAGCTGGGCTTTTCAGACCTGTGTCTCAGGCACTGACTGTTCCGATCCCACTCATGCACGGTTGATCACTTTGATCCCACTTGTTGATGGTGGCAGGGGTACTGAGAGGATATGTACTTGCGAGAAACATCAAGTGACTTCTCTAAAATTGAACTTACTCTTTTCTATAAACTGCTCCCTCTCTTCACTTCTCTGATCTGCCAATGATAATTTAACTTTCTCAGCAACTCACACTGAAGACTTCAGTTATTTTTGGTGTCTCACTTCTTTGTAACCCAAATCCAGTAAATTAAGACTAGGCAAACCACGGCCTGTGGGCCAAATCTGTGCCACTGCCTGTTTCTCGAGGGCCCAAGAACTAAGAATGTTTTTTTTTAAGTTTTAAATGGTTGGGGAAAAGTAAAAATAATAGTTTATGACACTTCATAAAAATTATATGAAGTTCAAGTGTTTGTGTCGATCAAGTTTACGGAAGCACATTGGTGCTTACTTATCCCCTGTGGCTGCTGCACACCGTGGCAGAGTTGTGACAATGTTCCACGAAGCCTGAAACAGTTCCTCTCTGGCCCCTTAACAAAGTTTGCTAATCCCTACAGTAAGTCGGTAAATCCTATAAATTCTTTGGTGTTTTGTTTCCTTTATCTCTTCCTTTTCATTTTCCACAACCAGCATCACAACCCAGCCCTTGCTAACTCATGACCATGTGATGGTCCTGTCATCTCACTGAACTGAAATGTTCTGTTTCAGTTTCCTTTGGTCATATCAAAATTCTTCACAAACCCTCCATGGCTGCCCATGAACTATAGGGTAAGAGCCAAACTCTCTTATCTAGTGCCAAAACCCCACCTACTGACTTCTAGCCCTTAACTCTCTCTCCAGCTTACCTCCCACCATCACTAGCACAGTGTCTTCCACACCCCACCTGGACCACAGGCTGTTTCCAGACACGCAAAGCTCTGCAGACTCTGTTTTTGCTCAGCCTAATCCCTTGGGTCCAAACAGCCTTCCATTCCCATCCAGCAGTCTCTGTAACATTCATCACAGCTTCATTCCAGGGCCGCTGTCCCCGGGAAGCATCTCTGAACCCTCTCCCCACTGCCCACATTCCCTCTACAGAACTTCCTTATGGATTCAGAGCCTCCCTCCCAACACACACAGTGGCATTCATTTGACCATGTATCTGCCTCTATTTAAACCCAACGTTCCTGGAGAGCAGGCACCAGGCCTTATTTGTCTCTTGTCCCTGTGCCACCCACTGCTTGGGCACATGATGTTGTGAGGTTTATTAGTGTACAATCCTTATCTTCCTATTATGCTCAGCGTACGATCCATGTGTCTCATCTGCATGGTTTTCCATTTTGATGGTTTGCACACAAGGTACCCTCGACATCCATTTGCTGAGTTTCTGAGTAAGACCCCATCAGCCCTAGGGTTATTAGTCCCAGTGATTCTGAAAATGAATCTACCCCCGCCCATATCCACACACTCTCAGACCCAGAAAAAAGGTCCAGCAGCCCCCTAACAGCCCTGCATCCTCAGAGATCCAATTCAACCCCACCTCTGCATCTTTCCTGAACACTAGTGTTCCCCTGGCACACCCGCTGCACTGCTCTGTGTCACTCATTAGGCACAGTCTTCAGCCCTTGAAAAGCTGGTTCATTTTCAAGTCTGTCTTGATCTCTAGTATTTAAGATACTTGAGAGCAAAGCCTTTCACAGAATACAAAAAGTTAAGTACAGAGAACACAGCACTATGGCTGGATGAACAGACTCCCTCTCGCACTCTAGAGGCCATCACTTCAACACTGTATTCCTCCCCATCCTGCTCACCTTGAACCTTCGGGCTAGAAACTTATTCTTGATCTCTAAGAAATTGCCACGGTTCATTTCACCCTTGAAAGGCTCGTTGAGGATAGCGTAGCGCGGGTCATTCTGGATGTCCTGCCACCGGGCATAGCCATGGCTATTGGAAAATTGCTCAGGAAAACGAAACAAGGAGAGTAAGAACTTCAAACTGTGGGACCTTCAGAAACCTTCACCAACAACCTCAGCCCAGACTCCGGCAAAGGATACTTTATGATGCCAGCCAGCAGCCAGTAGTCATGCCGTCGGTGCCAGATCTCGTAAGTCTTCTTGGTGACTGTGGCTGCCCGCTCCTCATTCTGCCAAAGGGAGTGTAATTCTGGAATGGAATTTAGGGAAGGTTGGGGAGAAAAAGAAAGGCAAACATCCATGAGATTCTAAGCTATTTATTCCTGATCCCCAGATACCAGCTTAGTAGTACACCTCTGGCTTCCTAACACAGACCCCGGAGCAGCAAGTGGTCATCCTGGCATTCCCTCATCTAGGAGAGGTGAAGTCTCTGTACCCTGGCTTCTAACAAGAACCTTAATTTCACCTCAAATCCTAACTCCACGGGGCCCCTCTTTTTCATACCAGTAAAACCGCCATCTGCGATGTTGAACATGAAACGCTGTTTAATGTTTTTCTTCTGCTTCTCATCATTTAGGTCCTTGGGGGTCTCTCCATTCTGAAGCATCACCTCTTTTTTCTCTTCTTCTTCTTTCTTCTCTTCTGCAGGATATGCCGAAGAAAGATGTCAGTTCTAGAGGGAGGCCCAGCACCTTCCCCACAGCACCTTATGTATCCACATGCTTCTGCCCTCTCTCCACCTAAGTGCTTCTCAAACCCAGAAAAAGGCGCCAGTGGCCCACTGACAACCAAATGTGGGGAGAGATGGAGTCTTTCAGCTTGGGATATATGGTTACATGGGTGTGGATGGGAAGGCTGAGGGGTGGAGGGGTGTCCTGGAGATAAAGTCCTTCCTTTCAGTTTTAGAGTCCTTTTAAACCACAGTCAGCTTCTCCAAACACCCACCTTTGTCCTCCACCACAATGGGAGTCAGGTCGACTGCTGACTTCTCCTCCACCTTCTCCACGTCAGCAGTACCTGGGGAGACAGAGGGCACTGAGGGCGTACCCAAAGAACAGTGTTCTCTGTTCTACGGTATATGCAGCTGGAACAGTCCAAAACTTAAATCTCGATGATTAAAGTCATAAAAGATGTCCTGAGAGAGAAAAAGCCCACAATTTAAAATCCAGGTTGCAGGATTCTTGAGTGTGTCGCTTCCTCCAGCCTTCTCTCCCGCCTGGCTGAAGTCCCAGAGCCACTAGTTCACAGGGATCTAGAGTGCTTGAAAATGTGGATACCTTTGGGATCTGTCTCCATAGGTTCCTCTGTTCTCTCCTTCACCTCTGCCTTTTCCACTTTCTCCTCTCCCTCAGGAGGTTCAACGAGGACCTTCTCATCCTCTGAGGCAGGGGCTGGGGCCTGTGTACACGTCAAAGAAAAAAAGACAGACATTGAAGAAAGATGGGTCAGGACCCAAGAGGCAGAGTGGACTTATCCACCTGCCTTTGGTGTGGCATCCAGTCACCCTCATCTCTTACCTCAACAGTGGCCTCAGGGGCTGTAGATTTAACCTCCTTTTCTCCTTCTCCACTCTCTTCTTCTTTGACGCTATTTTCCTCTATTTTTATCCCATCCTCTGCAGACCAATAATAGACACTAATTAGGAAGGTCCCGGATCAGAGAGAAGGTCATGCCTTCTCATCTTAAATTGTCTCATCTTAAGTTGTCCTCTCGTGCCTTTAAGAGCCAGCCCAGTTCTTAGGACGGCCCTCCTAAACTGAGAGGGAGATTGCTGTGTGTCCTGCCAGACTCCCCTGTTAGAACTGAGCACAGAGGATCAGAAAAAGCACAGGCCAGGACAAGAAGAGGAGGACAGAAAGTGATAGTCCAGGCAGACTTACCAGCAGGTGGGGCAGGTGCAGGAGTATTGGGCTGTGTGTCCCCAGGAGTGGAGGGTGTAGGCGTCTTTGGGGAAGGTGACCCTGGCTGGGACATCTTCTTGTTCTCCTCTACTTCAGCAAGTTCGGGCATGCTCCAGCGCCCGTTAACATGTTCAAACTCCTGAACCTGCAGTGATGGGACAAGAGGTTGAAGCCTCCACTCATTTCCTGCAGTTTCCCCCAGAGACCCTGAACAGCGGAGAGAGGCTCAGGGCTCACCTTCTTGCGAATCAAGGACATGACACCAATCCTAGTAAGGACATGCTGGCGAGACAAGCCTTCTCGGGGGACACCGTCAGCAAAGGTCTCAGCCCCATCTGCTCCCGGCTCACATAAATGCCGCATAAAGAGAGAGACGTAAGCCCTGTAGTAAAGAGGTAAAGAAGTGGTTAAACAGCAGTCATGCCAACTCCTGGAGCAGATCCCTCCCACCTGCAGTCAGGCATCATCCCAGATGACAAACATGGCTCTGTCTGCGCTAAGTCCACCATCGCACAGAAAGCTGGTCTCCCCACCCCACACTCTGCCCCAGTTCCCCTTCCAGGGAAGCTAGGGACACAAACAACCCTAACACCTCACTGTCAACTTGAGCAGAGGAAACAGCCAGTTTCCCTGCACAGCCTGGACTAACACAGTGGAATGACCAAGATCACAAGCCCTCACTCTCCCTCAGTCATTCCAACTCTCAACTTACTTGAACTCTTTCTCTGACTTGCCACGCAGATCCCTCACAAGCCACTGTGTGGTAAAAGCATCCTGAGGTGGCATCCCGTATCGCATAATTGCATTAAGAAAGGCTTTCCTCTGGCGAGCATTAAAGCCAAGTACCTGGGGGAGGAAGAAACCTAGGTGAGAGGGAGCAGACTTCACTCCACCAAAGACCCAGTTATCCACACTCACCCAACCTTCCCCAGCACCGTATGCTACTTACTTCAATATTCCCACCAACACGGGCCAACAGAGGAGGCAATGGTTTATCTTTATCATTCCGCAGGCCCTTGCGGCTAGGCCTGCGGGGAGCTGCGGGAAGAAGAGGATGCATGAGTGACACTGGTAGGGATGTCAAAGCAGGATTGAAAGAGCCAGGAAAAAGGCACAGCCCTCACCTTCTGAACGTTCATCAAAGTCTTCATCACCTTCCTCTGAGGCCACTGAATAATCGGACTGGTTGTCGGACTGGTCGTCCTGCCAATCTGGAGGGAGAGAGGGCAGATGAGCGGGGCCCACTGCTCTAGTGGAACGGCCCATGGGTGGGGGGCGGGGCCGGCCACACACACCTCGGTCCTCCTGGGAGCCATCATTGTAGTTGACCTGTTTACGGATTCTTTTTCCTTTGCCCAGATTTCGGGCCAGATCTTCTTGCTGCTGCTCATAATGGTGCCGCAGCAATTTCTCCCAGTAGTCAGGATCCACACTTTCTTCCTGTTTTATGATTTCCCGTTCTACCTCCTCTTCCTCCTGGGACAGAGGGAGGGCCAGGACTCAGAGGTGCTGAAGTCAGCACCACCAGCTACCCCTGGTCCTCACAGTTCCCATCCTGCTAGCTCCTTTCCATGACTGGACCCTGAAATACTTGGTGTGCCTGCCTGGACCTGAGAACTTGAATTTAATTGACAAGATGTGGTTCCTCTTAATTATATAAAGATTAGCATTCAGCATAACTAAAGAAAAATATGGGACCAAGCTGTTATCACAAGAGAAGGATGAGGAGACATACGCTCTTTTAGCCCTCGTTACTGACACGCACAGCCAGGAGACAGTGCCATGTAGGAGACTCAGAGCCTCAGCAAGCACAATGGAGAAGCTTCTGAAACACTGCAAAAGATTTTCCCCAGAGATAAAGTAGAAAGGCCAATGCCCTTTCTGTTCTACATAAACTTCATAAAAGTTTACCAACTTTGTGGGAAAAAATGACATATGCATCCTCTTATATCCCAATAATGTTTATGCTCCTTTGAAAGTCTTACATTATTTTCAGCTACTTCAGGACCCCTAAGTCCAAATCCCTTGCATTAGATTTAAGCTGCTGCTAACAGCGTAATACTAGAAACAACCTAAATATCCATCGGTGTGGAACCTGAATAATTATGGGAGGGGGAGGAGGCGAAATGGGTGAAGAGAGTCAAAAGGAATAAACTTCCAGTTATAAGATAAATAAGTCATGGTGATATTATGTGCAGTGGTAATACCACCACCCTGCATATCTGGAAGTTGCCAAAAAAGCAGCTCATAAAGTTCTCATCGTAAGAAAGTAAGTGCAACTATGTATGGCGACAGATACTGATTAAACTTGTTGGGATGACTGTGTCTCAAAGTACATACAAATACCAAATCATTATGTCGCACACCTGACACTAATATAATGGTATATGTCAATTATATCTCAATTTTCTTAAAGAAATTATGGTACTTCCAAACAAGGATATAATATGCAGCAAAAAAAGTGAGGGGGAGGGTAGGTGGGAGGAGAAGCTCTTTATGTATTGATCTGGATGAAATCTTTCAAGATTTATTAGGTGTAAAGAAAGACTAACAACTATATGCCATTCTGGAAAAGAAAACTATGGAGGTAATAAAAAGATCACTGGTTGCCAGGAGTTTGGGGGGAGGGGAAATGAATACACAGAGAAGGAAGTTTTTTAGGGCAGTGAAAATACTTCATGTAACATTATAACGATGAACATATCATTAAACTTTTGTCCAAACGTGTAGAATGGGCAACACTATTCACTTCATTAGTATGAACCCTAAGGTGAACTATGGACTTTGGTGATTATGTTGTGTCACTGTAGTTCATCCTTGGTTAAAAAAAAGTACCACTCTGGTGACTGTTGTTGATAATGGCTGTGCGTGTCTATGGAGAGAGAACAGACAGGACATTCCTCTCCCTTTCTGTCAGTTTTGTTGTAAACCTAAAACTGCTCAAAAAAAGTCTTAAAATTGAATAAAAAAGATTAGGTGGACGTGAGGAAGGTAAGAGAGCATTATGTATAAGAAACTACTTTCCTTGGAGTTCTAGATTTGCAGATACTAACTAATATACATAAAATAGATGAACAAGTTTATACTGTACAGCACAGGGAACGATATTCAGTATCTTGTAGTAACTTATGATGAAAAAAGAATATGAAAATGAATATATGTATGTTTGTGTATGACTGAAGTATTTATTATGCTGTACACAAAACTGACACACTGTAAACTGACTGTACTTCAATAAAAATATATATATAAAAAAAGAAGGGGTGACGGAGTGAGACGCACAGACTATTGGGTGTAAGACAGACTCAAGGATGTCTTGTACAACATGGGGAATGTGGCCAATGTTCTGTAATAACTATAAATGGAAATTAATCTTTAGAAATTATATCAATTTTTTTAATTTTATAATTTTAATTTTAAAAAAGAAAAAAAAAAAACTACTTTCCTTGAAAGAAAAATGGTATTTGTGTGTATATATCTATGTGTATACCCATGTATATGTAATTCATATGCACATTAAATAATTTTAGAAAGACATACAAGAGACTGAAAACGTAACTTAGGCCCAGGAAGGGAGCCAGGCAGCCAGAGGACTGGGGTGTATGTTTCACATTGTGAACCAGGTGAATTACAGCTGGCCTTTGAACAACACAGGTTTGGACTGTGCGGGTCCACCTGTACGCACATGGATATTTTTCAGCAGTAAATGCTACATGGTCTATGGTTGGTTGAATCTGCAGATACAGAGGAACCACAGGTATGGAGGGCCAACTACAAGTTATGTGAGGATTAAACCCTGCATTGTTCAAGGTCCACTGTACTATCTATTCAAAAAATAATATTTAAAAATACTATAAACAGCAGCTGCAGCCACTAACGAGAAGGCCATCTATATACCTGTGCAGTCACTGGCAGAGGTCACCAACGGGAGGGAGCACACCACTGCTCCCTTCCAACGGCTCAGCATGCGCCGCCCCAGCCAGTCACTCCCGCAGGCAGTCACCGCCCCAACGGGAACCCGGAGCCCCTGAAGGAGGGCAGTTCTGACTGGTTACTACTGGTCTACAGACCTGCCAGACTCCACGCCAGTTACACACAAATGACGTGTGCAGCATCACTTTTAAAAATAAAGACAATGCCTATGCATCAGCAGGACACAGCAAGAGGGAAAGTTCTGAATTAGAAGGATGAGAAATGATGGCAAAGGCCACCAGAAACCGATGCCAATCCCAGGTACCCTGACCGGGGTGGTTTAAAGGAGACTAGAAGAGAAAGCAGTTTTTTTCCCCCATTTTACACCCTATGATATCATTTGGGGGGAAAAAATCATTACAGAAGCCATACATTTATCACTGAGTACCTTTTGTTTTCTACTGAAAAAAAAAAAAAAAAAAAAAAACAGAAAAGAAAAAAGGCAGAAACTAACATTGTAAATCAACTATATTTAACTAAAGATAAGTAAATAAATAAAGCACTTCTTGGACTCTTAAATAAGAAGTAAAAGTGAAAATAATTCTAATGTTTTAAAAAGCACAGGGAGACAGGCCAAGGATGTATCCTATGTCCTACCTTTTCTCCAGAGGAACCTGCGATAGCAATCAAAAGTTTATTTGTTAATAAAACACATAAGAGAAAATAAAAGGAGATTCTGATTTAAAAAGCTAACATGAATGTTCTGAGTGTGAAATGTGGCCATGAGTTTCCCAACAGTCATGTCTAAGATGGGAATGTGATTTGCTCGTATGTTACTATATTTCTTTTCAAAAGAGGAGGTTTATCAATTTGTCAACATACTAATTTGCCTACAGAAGTTTCCCTCTTGTCTCCAACACCACCTTGATCTCAATTCCAATTTCTGGACCAAAGCACAGCACTGCCCTGGACTGATACTCACCCCCATTTCTTCTTCTCGTACCACATACTGGGCCACTTTGAATGAGCTCAAATATTCATTCATGCCCTGCAATTCTGTATCTTCCGTCTCATCCTGGTTACGATCCAGCAGTCGTTCAATGGCCTTATCATCGTAGTGGATAACGCTGCTGTCTTCTCCCTCTTTGTTGTCTCCTCCTATAAAGAATCAGGGGTCCATGCCCCCCCCAGTTAGCTTCAGCAGCTGCAGTGGAAAAAGCAAGTCCCACAGGACCCTAGGCCCGAATCTCAGGACCCCAGGTATCAAAGATACCCTCTAAAGAGGCCAAGCCCCACACCAAAACAAGTTCCTGCCTAGCTCACCTCCATCTGTGGCTTCATCCTTGAATAGCTCCTCAGTGCCAAACTTGAGGATGTCATCGAGCTCCTGCTTGGACATGGACCCAGTCTTGGAGCCCAGCCCAGGCCGCACAACGAGATGCGTCAGCATCATCTTCTTCTTTGCCACCTGCGTGATGCGCTCTTCCACTGACGCACGGGTCACAAACCGATAGATCATCACCTTCTTATTTTGCCCAATACGGTGAGCTCTGCTAAAGGCCTGGAGGTGGGCAGAAAAGAAAGTCAGAAACTGAAGTAACCATATTTTCTTGCCTTGACTTCCACATAATGAGCTCAATCCACCAGCTTGTCTTCGTATAAAACTTCCCTTTGCACCCCTACCCCCAGACACCACAATCTATCATGTTACCCAAAATGGGACCACAGCTAACCCAAATTCCCTAGCTTACAACAAGGCAGAAGACATTTAAAAGGACTCTATTGTCTCCCCCTGAAACAACGAATTCCAAATGGTGGGGCCCTCACAGAACACTGTGGATTCCCCACAAATCACCACACACCAAGGCCGCTGCCTCTGCTCACCTGGATGTCATTATGGGGGTTCCAGTCAGAGTCATAGATAATAACTGTGTCAGCAGTGGCCAGGTTGATTCCGAGGCCCCCAGCTCGGGTAGAGAGCAAGAAGCAGAACTGCTGAGCGCCCGGGGCTGAGAAAGGAACCAAACAGCATCAGAGGTGTCTCCTGAACTTCAGTTAACAAATGTAGAAGGAGTGTCAGAAACAAAAAGCTTCAACAGATGAACACCAGAGTAATCACCACAAGGACCACCGATGGACACTGAAGTCAGTGTGAAAGTTTAAGGAGAAACAGAATGTTACCATAGTCTCATTTAACTCCCCCAAGATATTTATCAATTGCAATGAAAAAAAGAGAGTAACTGCGCAGTGGAGAAATTCAGCTGATACCACCTTAACCAGCTGATCAAGGCTACCACCACCAATGGGTCATTATCAACATCACGTCCTCCCACAATGTGACGCACTGGGAAGGACACAGCATCGCTTCTGAGGCATTCTTGGCCAAAATGTCTACTGTCAATCTAATGAGAAAACATCAGAAAAAGCTAAACTTAAGAGACAGTCTACAAAACAGGTGACCAGTAACCAACAGAGGCTATCACATCATGCAGGGAAAGGGAGGAATGAAGACAGAACAACTGAATGCGACAAGGGGTCTGCGACTGGGTCCCGACCCAGGGAGAGTGCTGACATTCAAGTCAAGTCTGTGCTGAATTAACAGTACAACACCAGTGTTCATTTCCTGGTTTTGATCACTGCACTGTGGTTATATAGCCATTATTAAGAGAAGCTGGGCAAAGGCTGTACATGAACTCTGCGCTATGTTTTGAACTTTAAGTTCAAAATTATTTCAAATTATAACAAAAAACATGGAAAATAGTACGGAGATTCCTTAAAAAACTGAAAATAGTTACCATATGATCCAGCAATCCCACTACTGGGCATATATCCAAAGAAAATTCTAATTCGAAAAGATATGCACCCCAATGTTCACAACACTATAATAGCCAAGACATGTAAGCAACCTAAATGTTCATCAACAGATGACTGGACAAAGAAGATGTGGTGTGTATACATACACACACACACACACACACACACACACACACAAATGGATTATTACTCAGCCACAAAAAAGAATGAAATAATGCCATTTGCAGCAACATGGATGGACTTAGAGATTCTCATATTAAGTGAATTAATAAAGAGAAAGACAAATATCATATGCTATCACTTATATGTGGAATCTTAAAAAAAAGAATACAAACGAACTCATTTACAAAACAAAAAGACTCACAGACATAGAAAACTTATGGTTACCACGGGGAAAGGGGCTGGAAGGGATAAATTAAAGGAGTTTGGATACAAACTACTGTAGACAAAACAGATAAACAACAAGATCCTATTGCACAGCACAGAGAACTACATTCAGTATCTTGTAATAATAACCTACCATGAAAAAGAATGCGTGTGTGTGTATAACTGAATCACTATACAATACACCAGGAACTAGCACAACATTGTAAATCAAATATATTTCCATAAAAAAAAGTAAAAATAAAAATAAAAAGAAGAGGAGGTGGTGGTGGCTACTGAGACAAGTCTGCCACTAACTTGCTACATGGGCTTGACAAGTCCTGGTCCCTCCTAAGGCCTCAAGATGCAATGAGGAGGGTTAAATAAAATGCCCTTCTTTCTAGCAGAAAGAACAAAGACTGCAAAGGGGGAAGAATCTCTTATGAATAGTCCAGTACATTCTTCCAATGAAGAAAAAGTCCTCTTCCACATCAACTGACAAAGACCCCAAACCACTACAGAGAAAGGCAGATACATGAGAACAAGTGACCAGTCCAAAGACACGAGTGAACAAGGATGCTGGGATCGAAGCCACTCCTCCCTGCTCACCATTGAAGCGGTCAATGGCCTCCTGACGCATGTTCCCAGTGATTCCACCATCAATACGTTCATATTTATAACCTTCATGTTCCAAGAAATCCTCCAGCAGGTCCAGCATCTTGGTCATCTGGAAAAGGAACAAGGTTTAATTTCGGGCAAGTCAGATGAAAATCCCCTCCCTAGGTCACTGACTGGTCCCCTGCTGCCCACTGAAGCTCCCAGCCCAGCACACACAATACCTGGGAGAAGATGAGGACACGGTGCCCACCCTCCTTAAGGTTCTTGAGCATCTTCTGTAGCAGCAATAATTTCCCAGATGCCCTGATTAGGGCACTGCCATCATACATGCCATTAGGCATCTTAGGGGCTTCCTGAGGAAAGAGATAAAAGGAAAAAAAAAATTGAAAGAGAGCCCAAGTGCAGCAGTTCCCACCCAAGGAGGACAAGAGGCGGCTCAGCGTACCATTGCAGCCACCGGGAAGAGGTATGGGTGGTTGCAGCACTTCTTAAGATCCATCACCACGTTCAGGAGAGAGACCTGGTTGCCGCCGCCTCGAGCATTGAGTGCCTCAAAATTCCGAGTCAGGATGTACTTGTAGTATTTCCTACGGGGACAAGACGGCAAGAGAGGTCACGCTAAGAGCCTTCACATGACTCATGATGCAGGCGCAAGGTCTGACATCTTCCTTCCAACATATCTCACTTTGGGACCGAGGAAACCTAATAAGCACACCATCACCATCATTTTAAATCAGCTAAGGAACAACGAAATGAACTCTGGGCCCCAGCTCCCTGGCAACAGGTTTCTTTAGGCCTTGCTTGCTCCGGTCACCAGATGCCTTGAAGCGGAGTAGGAGGAGGACCAAGAACCACTGTGCGGACTGGCAGACATCTAACCAGATTTACAAAATGGAGTCAATGCTTCTGTCCCTTCAGACTCACTTCTGCATGGGGCTCAGCTCCACACGCACAATCAGTTCTGTCTTGGATGGCATGTTCTTGAACACGTCAGCTTTGAGCCTCCGCAACATGTGAGGTCCCAGCATGTCATGTAGTTTTTTAATCTGGTCTTCCTTGGCAATGTCAGCAAACTCCTCCAAGAAGCCTTCCAGATTGCTTCAGAAAGAGGAGAAAGTTGTTGGAGAGAAGCAAAGGGAGGAAGTGAGACAGGAAATGGGCAAAAGGCAGAATCAGAAGAATTATGAGCCGATTATGGTTGAACACACTTACTGGAACCTCTCAGGGGTGAGAAAGTTGAGCAGGTGAAACAACTCTTCTAGATTGTTCTGTAATGGCGTCCCAGTCAGCAGCAGCTTGTGCTGGAGTGAGTAACCATTTAAGACTCGGAAGAACTGGTGAGCAGATGGAGAGAAGTGAATTCAGTGAGAAGAGGGCTCCAGCACATCTCCGCAAGTTCAGAGCTGTTTCACCGCCCAGCAGGTAAGCCCCCACCCCCACCCCCACCTCTCCGTTAAGGCCTGACCTCAGGGGTGATCACAAGGAGAAGGAAGGCAGAGACCCTTCTTCCCCTCCTCTCCGCCTGAGTCTCCCCTTACTGAGTAGGTGGTCCTAGAACTGGGGGCCGCAACCTGCCCCCCCGCCTCACCTTAGACTGATTATTCTTGAGCCGATGGGCTTCATCCACGATGAGGCAGGCCCAGTCGATAGAGCCCAAGATGGCCATGTCAATGGTGATCAACTCATAGGACGTCAGCAGCACGTGGAACTTCACAGATGCCTCTTTCTGCGTAAGAAGGCAACCTGGTCACAAGTGTCCGACTCCGCCAGTATAAGCGAAGTCAAGGGACGTGGGGGTCTCCCCCCTCCGCTGTTATCCTTTCGCCTCACCCCAGGGGCCAGGGCACGACAAGGAAGACTAAACCCACAGCTACACCTCCCTCTCGAGGGTTGCCTCCCCCTCACCCAGATACCTTCATGCGGGAAGCCTTCTTGCCACCACGAATGGCATTGTCCTCAAAGGAGAACTCATTCTCTCGGATGATGGCGCGGCTGTCTTTGTCCCCCACGTAGGTCACCACGTACATATCTGGGGCCCACATTTCAAACTCTCGCTCCCAGTTGATGATGGTAGAAAGAGGGGCACTCACTAGGAAGGGGCCTTTAGAATGACCCTTTGGGGAAGAAGAGAAGCCGCGGAGTTGAGGACTGAGGGCCCTACACACGAGCCCAGCCCCAGGAGCCCTCTGCTGCTCCTCCCCCTCCCCTTCCTCTACGTGTGAACCCACCCTGCCTGCCCCTTCCCCACAAAGCCCTGCCTGCTCCACTGGGGGCCTGAAGCCTCGCCCCTTCTACCCAAAGGCTTTCCACACTAGCTCCACCCGCAGTCCTGCTCATCTCAACACACTTCCGCTCCCTGGGACTGAGGCTGCCATTGCCCAGGGCCCTGCTGCACCCCCGTGTCTATCTGTCACCCAACCATCTTCTTCAGGGCCACAGACCAGTGTTTTTTCCCTTTTTCTGTCTCCTCAGAGTGTGAGAGAAGGCCATGAACACAAAGCACCCACGTAAGACACTAGGAGCGCCAGCTCTCCTACCTCCTTGTAGAGGGAATAGAGGAAGACTGCTGTCTGGACCGTCTTCCCGAGGCCCATCTCGTCAGCCAGGATGGTGTCAGTGCCCTGAGCCCAGGAGAAGCGCAACCAGTTCAAGCCCTCCATCTGATAGGGGTGCAGGGTTCCACCTGTGGCATCCAGGTACTCTGGCTGTCGCTCATATTTCACTGTTGGCTGAAGGATGAAATAAAGAAGTCAAGAGCTGGCAAGGAATTCCCGTCCTTCCATAAGACACCAGCTGCCTCCTCCTCACATATCCTCACTGGATCTGCCTTGAGGGAGCCACAAAAAATTGTGGGGAAAAAGATGCTCAACGGTTCCTGTAACTTGGTGTCTGAATTTGGGTCCTCCAGGAAGCAAAACAAGACGGAGATCTAAGCCCTACGCTGATCTGAGGTCCTATAGAAATCGTAGTCTCCTTGGCAGTACAGTAACTCTACTAGTCAGGATCCGCCAGGTGAACGATCATATGCTTCCCCTAAATTCATCTTTTTAACCTTAACCAAACTCGCGTTCTACTACACAAAACCTGGAGGAACTGAGCCACAAATTAAGGGTCAGAAAACCGAGGTTCCAAAATTAAGTTTCATAAAAGCATGGCTGTGTGACCCCTCCAGAAATAATACTGAAAACACCAATGATGTTTCCTGATGATGAAGAGAAAGTAAAGAATCCCAGTATTTTCTCTGGTTTACAGACACGTGGAGAGCAGGGAAGGAGAGTCCATGAAGCACCACAGCTACAGAATCACTTGCCACCATGACCTTGAGCCCCACCGTCAGACCGGAGCACATCACACCAACTGCCCTCCCTCCTCCACCAACTCACGTCAACCGTAGGAGTCTCAGGGGGCCTCTCCAACTTCCTCAGCTTCACCTTCTTGAGCTTCTTGCCTGGTCGTCCCTCCTCACCCCTCATCAGCTCCCTAAAGCAGACAGACGTGTCACACAGCTGCCAAGGGTCCTTCTCAGCCAGAAGCATCTCCGCCTCACAGATCCCCCACCTGTGATTCCAGTAGCTCTGCTTGAACAGGTCGTAGTCCTGTATCTCCACATCCTCGCTCTCCCAGGACGCCTGATCGTACGGCAAGTCCCGCCACTTGATCAAGTAGTGGACGTGGCCCTTCTTGTCCACGCTGCAAGGTCAAGGAGAAAACCCTCAGAGCCAGAAGGCCACCCGCCTCACCTCCTAAGTTAGCCCTGCCCACAGTTGATGTTCTAAACCAGACCTCTAGGAAGGCCAGGGTGATAGTCAGGTGATACCACATGTGCTCAGAACCAGATATGTCTGGTCTACCAGTCTGCACCAAAAATAATATCTAATCTATAGTCTGTGGCTCAAACACCAGGATTCAGTCAGTTAATAATACACTGAGTGTCTTGTCAAGTGTAAATTCCTGGTGACATCCATTTTCTTAATCCCCTTTGGCAGGGAAGTCTCCCCAGGACACACGCCCAGTACGCCCAAGACAAGCAGCAGCCCGGCCCTGCTGGGACCTGTGGTTGAGGATGCGGTGGACCATCATCCACTCGGGCTTTATCCCGTAGCGGTAGAAGCGCTCCTCCATCTCCGCAAACTTAGGGTCCTTGTTCTTCCGCTTTCGGCTCTTCTCTTCATCCCCCCCAAAGTCCCCAGAGGGCGGCTCGTCCATGTCATTCTTCCGCTGATAGTTTCGGAACATCACTTGACAGTGCAGCTCCAACTGCAGGCAAATTAAAAGAGAGTCACCAACGAGCTACGTTCGCTCCTTCCACCCACGAGGCTGCTTTCTCGCTACCCTCTTCACTGCCGCCCCCACCGCGAGCCCGCCCCAGGGTTACCTGCAGCTCAGACACCCAGGAGCAGTGCCAGTAAGACATGCCTTGCCACTTCACAAAGAACTGCCGCTCTGGCCGCCCCTCCAAGGGCTTGGGGGACGGAGTATTGGGATCGGCGTCTGGGGGCCGAGGCACTGGTGTGGGAGATGGTGGCTGACCCCACTTCCAGATTAGGATCTTCTGAACTTTACCCTTAAGAGCTGGACACTGAAAGAAATAATTCAACACCAACTCATTACCATTGAGAGGGAGGAGCCCACAGCTCCAACCCATCAAAGAGTTACTAAAATCTCATTTCAGGTCAGATCTAATCCCAGGACCCTTCTAGGGGGAGAGTAAGAGAATTCCCTCTCCGTCTCTGGGCTTCAGCCAGGATTCACGTGCTGTTTTCACTCCTGTCAGCTTAGCAGAGTCAGCAGCTAGACTCCACGACAACCTGCAACAAGCAAGCACGGAAAACCCACCGACCTGGAGCCCAGAATGCCTCTCCTGAGCAATCCAAAAGCAGTAGGTGGCCCTATAAAACTAACCCAAGCTACCAAGGCCCAGGGGCTGGGTGTGAGGCCAGAGGAGGATGTCCTGGAAGGAAGAACATGGCTGCATCCTCCTCAGGAGAGCTGGCAAAGCATCAACGCCTCTGCTCCAGGTCAGTCCTATGTTTTCCCAGGAAAGGGATCCCAGGACTCTATGAGGAAGGAAAACACCTGTCCCAAGGCTCAAGGGTCTACAATTCTGCAATGACCTGCACCTCAGCCTTGTGAAGCCTACACGGAAGAGGGGTACACCCTTCTAGACCACCCCGCCCACACCTCCTGCTGTGGCGGGGCTCAGACACTCACCGTACAACGGGGACAGAGCCATTCACCATTGGGGATCTCTGGCAGCGGGGGGTTCAGGCAGTGGATGTGGTAGGAAGAAGGGCAGGTGTCACAGCACAGCAGCTCCCCGCCATCCTTGCAGACCCGACAGAATTCCATATGGTGGTCATCCTCCTCTTCAGGGTCTCCACCAACCTCTTCCAGGATCTCCTCACCCTCTGAATTGTCCTCCTTGGCCTCCCACTGGATGCCTTCCTTCTCCTGCCATCAAGGACCACAGCGTCAGATTATTACCACCCCCCCACCCCCAAGTCTGAACCATGCCTACCACTCCTCCAAAGGCTTCCAAGAGCCCACCGCCAGCACCACCACCACTTCTACCCTCTCTAGGCCTCAAGGAGTTGTATCATCCCACCCTTCCTCCCCAGGGCTCCAAAGGGCACAACAGCCAGGTACTCACGCAGTGCGGACAGCTCCACTTGCCCTCAGGAGCCTTCTCCATATCCGGATCCAGGCAGACCATGTGGTAAGCTCGGGGGCAGGTGTCGCACAGGATGATCTCCCCGCCTTGCTGGCACACCTCGCAATAGTCCTGGTGGTCTGTCTCATAACCATCCACAGCAGTCACCTCCTCCTCGCCTAGGCAAGGAAGAGGGGAAGCCCAGTTATTAGAAAAAGACTACCTCCCCCCACCCCCTAAGCCCGACCTCGATCTCCTGAGGGAGATTCTTCCCCCGTCATTCCCCCCTCACCCCACCACATACTGACACAGAAAAGAAACACACCTTTCTTTTTCTTTTTAGTGGTTCGGAGTTTCTTGCGGCTGCGGCTGCTGCGGCTGGTAGAACCATCAGAAACAGAATAGCTATTGATACTGGCGTCATCGAAGTCAGACTCCACATCTAAGTCGTCATCCTCGCTCTGGCAGAATGAGAAGGAACAAGGTTAGAGTTCAAGCCAAGGGGAAGGAGAGTGGTAGAGAAGGGATCACCCTTCTACTGGGGGTGTTGGAATCCCAGCAAGGACTGTGCCACATGGAGCCCAGGCACCTGGTCTGTGGCCAGCTCCCCACATTCTGATACGCCTAATGTGAAGGCCCCAACCTGACATAAGGCAACAACCTCTCCATTGACTAAGGCACCCTCACCAAGGGACGGGCTGGGCTCTCACCGAGGATCTCTTACGCTTAGAACCAAAACCTCCCAGCTTGATTTTCAGGGGAGCTACTTTCTTGGGTTTAGGCTTCTTGGCATCAGGGACACGCGGGCTGCCCTTGGGCTTCCTCCGAGCATTGGGACCTAAAATCAGGAGTGCGAGTGAGATTGTACAATTCAAATGCACATCATAGGGCAGAAGATGGGGAAAATAAGATTTTCTCCACCAAAAATATTTCCGCATGTTCTGCTTCCCAAATCTCCCTCCTAATCCAAGATCCACTCCTCCCTCCTATTGTCTCTCTGGGCCGACAGAACAGTGTTTCCGTGCTTCCTCTGACTTCAACATTCTAAGCCCACACCAGTCCCCTCCCACGGAGTCCCATTTCACCTTTGCCCTCCTTGGTCTTGGCCTTGCGGATAGGAACCTCCACAGGAGGAGGTGGTGGCGCCACTTCAGTGGCTGTCACCATGCTCTCCACCACGGCCACTGCTGCCGCTGCTGCCGCTGCCACGGAAGCCCCGGAACTGCCTTTGAAGGGGTTGTTGGTGCTGAACTCCCGCCACTTCGCACCTAAAACCATCATCATCTTGGAAACAGCGATCTTGGGGTTTTTGGCAGCAATGAGGGGTCTGGTGGAGAAATGGACAAGGACAGAAAAGAAGAACAGTTTAAAAATAAAAGAGGTGGGGAAAAGAAGTTAGAAGAGATTCCAGAAGCATTCTCCATCCCCTGCCCCCAAGACCCTCTTGTTTACCGGACAAACTGGCTGAAGGCCTTGTAGTTGGTAAGGGTGCGGTAATCCTCCTCTGAGAACACGTGGTCAATGTCTTCCATGCCCCAGTCTTCCAGGAGCTGAGCAGATGATTTGGGCTCCTGCAGAGAGAGCATGGTCAAAGACCTGACTCCTAGTGCCCACACTTGCTAAGGGAATCTGAGTTGAAACTAAGGCCTGCAAGACCTTAAGTTTGAGAGAGTTAAGAGGAGATCATCAGAAAGAGGCGGGGAGGACATGTTCTGAGGGGCAGAAGAGGACCTGGGAAACAGGGCACAGAAGTTAACAGCACAGGAAAGAGGATGGAGGTCCAGGCACCTTTGAATCATCATCATCGTCGTCCTCCTCCTCCTCCTCTTTCCGCTTGGATTTGCTCTTCTTTTCTTTCTTAGGTCCAAGCTTCTTCTTCTTCTTCTTGCCAGGGGTATAGTCGCTGCCCTCACTGTCTGAGCGCAGAGCCACCTCTTCCTCCTCCTCCACAAACTCCGGCCCCTCCCCAGAGCTGTCCCCCAGCTGCTGGCATAAGAGCATACGCTGGAGCAGGGAAGGGAGGAGAGGGAGACAGACACACACATGCTACACACATGCTGACCTCAGGACAGCCCTGAGGCAGTGCCCAGGCCCTGGCCCACCACTCCAGGGCAAGGATCAGAGGCCTCCAGCCCCTCAGAGCTCAGCCCTTTTTCCTCTCACTCCCCATAACACCCAGTCACCCACTCACCTCCTTTTTCTGGCGCTTGCTCTTAGGGATTTTAGGGTCCCGAGGTTTCTTAGGCTTTTTCTTTTTCTTGAGCTTTGGAGTCTCTGCTTCTGACAAATCCTCTTCCGGGTCGTCTTCGTTTTCTACATATATTTGGCCAAGAATGGTAGGCAGGGAAAAGATCAATAGCGAAAGGTTAGAGCCTAATCCAGAGGCTTTAGATTTTATTCCCCCACCTCTTGTCCCAGATTCCACTGAAGAGCCTGCTACACACGCCACAGAAGGAAGCTGATACTCAGGACAAAAACAGACAAAGAGAGAGCTGGATATACCCGAAATAGGCCTGCCAGGCCAGACCAGGCCCACCTCGGGCAGCTGTCCAGACCCCTGCCTACTCTCCCCATCCCTATCAGCAGTCCTCTATACGTCCACTGGGGCAGCTGAATCAAGCTGCTTACAGTTAACCAAATAAGAGAAATAGGTCTAGTTCTGCAACTGGCCACCAACTACTCTGTAAACCAAGAAATGAGAATGAAAGGTCCTACCCAGAAGGCAGAAACTAAAGAATACACCTTCACCACATTTCCAGAACAGTATCTGCTCAGGGGTCCCAGAAACCACACCCTTTGCTACTCCCTCTGGGTCATCACTGCTCAGAACAACCAGAACCTCCAAGCCCCAGGTCCAGCTGCCAGCCCAGGATCTCACCCACTCCCAACACAATTTCCTTCCCCCTCCAGCTCCACTGTTCCTCCCCAGCTTCTCCTGGGTCAGTAGCCTCTTCTCCCCAGGGGCCCAAATCAGCCCAGCTGTCACCATCCCCCCCACCCTCCGCCCATCTGGCTCCACCTCCTCCCCTGGCTGGGCACACACACAAAGCCTGGGGTAACACTGAGTGCTCCTGGGCGGGCATAGGTGGGAAGGGGCATGGGGGTTGGGAGAGAAGGCCAGGAGGCAGCTTCCTTTGTAAAAGACATTCACACCAGTTCCCTCCTCCCTCCTCTCCTTCTTCCCAAGCCACCCCCACCCAAGGAGGGGGAGTGGAGAAGGGAGTGCAGGGAAGGAGGGAGGGCCTCGCCCACTGAGGAGAGGGAAAATGGCTCCTGACCACAGAAGCCAGCCCAGGGCACCCAGCTGCCAACAGAGGACAGACAGGAAGTGGCAGGGGAGGGGGTGGGGTTGAGAGAGGTAGCCGGGGAAAGACTACTGTCTCACAGAAGACTTCCCAAATTATTACCTGGCCCCAGGTCCCGATGCCATCTCTCCTGACACCTACTCTGGGATGACACAGTTCTCAAGAGGCCATTCTAACGTCCTAGGCTGGGAAACCCAAGACAACCTGAAGGGCAGCACCAGGGGAGGGACTGACTTCCTCCTGCCATCATTATTCTCTCAATCATCAGACCTGAGACCTAACAGAGCTCAGGGGAGCTGTGGTTGGAGCCCACCACCTTCTTTCTGACACCCAAAAGGTGTACCTTGAAGAATGGGAGCCCACAAGACGTCTCTGGAACTTATTTTTCTCATCGCCCCCACCCAGAGTGCAGGCCATAGAACCTACACCACTTCTTACAGCGGAGGTAGCCACCTGTCCAACACGTAGGAATCACACGTTCACACCAGCAAAAAGCAGCAGCACCCAGAGAGTGGTGGACCACAGCATGAATCCGTCACTCCTACACATGCGCTCAGCTCCTGACCCCCAAAAATGGCCCTAAAATGCCTCTAGCTCCGCCCTTCCTGTGCACGGCAGATCCTAGAGAACAGGAGACATCAGGCTGGACAAAGCACCATCAGCCTTCCCCTTTTCTTCAGCCCAGGATCAGGCCAAGACAGCTCCTCCCATTCCCTTGGGAAGGGAACACCAGCCTGGATCTCACCAGAAAGAATCATTTCCTTAAGGGCTTCTCCCCATCAATCCCATATGGCCCCCTTCGCCAATCAGCCATGTCTCTGGGTTCTTCCTCTTCATCACCTCCGTAAAAGCTGGAAGTGGAGACAAGGACAAACCCATGGAGGCAAAGGGGACACACTGCCATCCACATAAGACCCTCCAACGTCTCAGGCAGATGTGCTGACATGGCAACGGCACACTGGCTGAGACATAGAGGAAGATTTGGGAAAGGGGCCGGAATGGGGTGTGGCAAGTGGAAAAACTGGGTCATGCTACAGCTTGGGGCAGAGTTCACCCTGGGAGCTGCACAGCTCCCAATCAACACAGGGGCAGCCCCGGACCCAGGGACCAATGGGAAGCCAAGATGTGGAGCCAACATCGGGTGGATGGCGCTGCTACTTCTCCTGCCCCTCACAGAAAGGACAGGATCACCTCATCACTACCACCACCCTGCCCCCTCCTCGGGCAACAGCGCAGAAATCCACCAGTTTGCCCTACACAGTAATGAGACTCAAGCCTGTTTCTCATCCCAACAGCTTAAGACTCAGTAACAAGACTGACCCTCTCCTAAGTGGCCTCAGGCTGAAGTGAAGCGCCAAATGTGGAAACATCTCTCCCAGACCACCTCAACTTGCAGCTGGAGCTAAGAAGAGAGAAGGCAAAAGTGAAAGCTGTTCCACGGGAAACAATAGGACCAGCAGGCTCCAGAATTAAAAATCTAAACAGAGATGAAGAAACAGCATGTGGGAAAAACAAAGCTAGGAGAAAAGATCAAGGAAGCAAGAAGGTTACTAACCTAGGGACTCTGAAGAAAGACAGAGGACAGAGACATCCACTTAGAAATATGACATCCGTCATCATTTGAGGTATCAAGAACCACTTCAATCAGGAAGGCTGGTTATATCCATACGGGTTTGGCCAGTCCAAGGAGCCACCCCAAAACACAGACCAAGGAGCACAACCCCCAACACACCTACGCACACAGTTCACACCACCAGCCCAAAAAACCCCAAGCTACCTGCACGGAGGCAAAAGCCTCTAAGGAAAAAAGCCAGGACTAAGTCCACTCGCCAGGAGAAGAGGAGCGCCCAGGGTGTCAGCTCCCTTCTCTTTGCCCTCCTAGTACATCCTGCAGGGCATTACATCCTACCCCTTGCCCCGCTCAAAACATTTCCACAATCTGCCTGCCTAAAAGTACTCTGGATCCCAGCTGCGGAGCGCAACAATTCAAAACTTCACACAGTTGAAGCAGCACAGAAAGCCGGTAACTGATCAGAAGCTAAAAATAATCAGAGTAACCAGTACTCCCTTTCCTTTCCACAGCAGCAACCACAGGATCCTACTCGCAGAGATGCCGGGCTGGTCTCCTCCAACAGCAATCTTCAACACCCCCCCCCACCCCACCCCCGCAGAGCCTCCAGGGGTCCCAGCTACCTGCATTCCTCCCGGGACCCACATAAGGCAAAGCCTGCCAGCCCAGAGAGCTCCCTCAGCTGGGAACTGCATAGCATTCGCGAAGACAGTGCAGCAAGCTTGCATCGGGGTCCGCGGAGCCCGGGAGGCACATGGCTTCCACCCCCCCACCCCCCACAAGAGCTCCGCAGAAGGGAACCACTCCCTTCAGATGCCCTCCACCTCAAACTGCAGAGAAAGCCCCAAAACTCAATCCTGTCTCACCAGAGTCACCAGGGAGGGCCCAGATGGCTCCTTCCTGCCCGGGGCCCTCGGGGAAGATGTTACCTGGGTGCGGTGGGGGCAGGCTGTTGTTCAAAAGTGCATCCATATCCTCCTCCTCACTGCCCGCTGAGCAGGGGGACGGGGAGCCCAGGCCCGACGCCATCCCCTTCCGCTCCCGGCCAGGGAATTGGCCCAGCTGCTCCTGCCTGCGGCCTGGGGCCCTCGACACTGGCCCGAGTCACTGTGCGGGGGAGGGGGGAGAGAAAGAGAACAGTCAGTGACGCGCACGGCCCCCTCCCCCACCCCACCGCGCTTTCCGCCCACCCCCGGCCCCCCCCAGCCGCCCGAGCAGGGCACCCGAACCACTCAGGCTGAACTTAGTTCCACACTCCCGGGGGCAGCCCGGAAGCCAGCTCCCCGACTGGAGCCCCCCAGACAAGAGGGAGCGGCGCCCCCGAGGGCAGGCCGGTGCCGGCGTGGGGAGGGGACAAGCCACTGGACTGAGCCGGGCGTGACGAGGGAGGGGGTCTGAGTGGCCGCGGTGCGGGGGGGGGGGTGCCAGGGGAGACGACCGGAGGAGAGGCGCTCGGGGACACAAGGTCACTTGGGGGTGGGGGGGCGCCTCCCTGCGCCTGGGGAGGGGCCAGTCCTCAGACAGGGCAGCTCTCCAAAAGCTGTCCTCTGGGACAACTCGGGTTCTCCGGAGGAGCCGCGGGGACGAGGGGGCGTGGAGGCTCAGCGCTCCGGGGGGCTGCAGGCAGGGGCTTGGGGGGGGGTCGGAGCTCCCACCAGGCAGGGGGCCGGGCCACGTGTCCTGGGGGGCAACTGAGCAAAGGGCGAGGGGGTGCGCCGGGCATTGTGGGCGACTAAGCCCGAGGTGGGAGTCGCGAGGAGTGAGACTCAGGCTGGGCGAGGGCGGGGGCTGGGCGCCCTGCAGGGACTGGAGAGGCAGGGTCGGCTCCCAGGGCAGGGGGCGGTCCGCGGGTCCGGGGACGCCTGAGAAGCTAGGGGGTGGAGGGATGACCCTCGGGGCTGGTCGAACTGCGAGGGCCGTCTCTTTGGGAACCCCGCGCTCTCCTCACCCCGGAGCCGCCGCAGGTCGCGCTGGGTCCGGCCCGGTGTCACTCCCGCTCCGGCTCCTCCTCGCCGCGGCCGAAGGGGGGAAAATGGCTCCGGCTCCGGCGTCGCCTCTTAAAGGGCCCGAAACACCGGCCGGGAAATCCCACCACACAGGCCCCGCCCCCCCACGGACAGCCCATAATAACCTCAACCAACTCCAACCCCCCCTCCACTACCGCCACCCTCCTCCCTAGGTCTCCCGGGCAACCCCCGCCCCCTCGTCGCTCAGGCAACCATTGGCCACGCCCCCTTCGAGCGCGCGCGCGCGTGTCACCCGGGCAACCACCCACCTCCTGGCCATCCCATAATACACACGGACACCACCACCCCCCACCCCCCCACGCACATACACTCCATACACATATATGCCAGGGCTATTGACTAACCCTTTCCCCCCCCAGACATCCCATAATAGACATCCTTTGCCAACTTCTTCACTCTTGGCCCTAATGCTAACATCCCATAATAATTCGTCACCTCTCCCTCCCCATGGCCATCCCATAATAAGCACCCCTCCCAGCCCTTCAGCCTCACATCCCATAATACTCATCCCCATCCCCCACAGACATCCCATAATAACCACTCTTCATCCACCCCCAGATTGATATCCCATAATAGTCAGAAACTCACCCCCCCAACAACGGACACTTCGGCCTCCTCCCACACACATCCCGTAATAATCAGTCTCCCACTTTCTATACTGACATCCCATAATAACCAACCCCCTGGAGCTGCCCTCAGCCCCTGCAGGCTAGATCCTCACAACCAGACCCCCAGCTTCACATACTCATTCTAGCTCCACAGCCCATAAAAACCACTCCCCCCGTCACAAAGATACCCCATGATGATCAACAGCCCTACTGTCACCTCACAGATGGACATCTAATCTCCTTTTCTCTAACACTGGAAAGATATCCCATAATTTTATCCCAGCACCCACACCCTGACATCCCATAATAATTGCAAAGGACCCGTGGTCAACGAGACATACCATAATACTCCCAGGACAACCCAGAGTCACATCCCATAATGCTTCAATCCCCACTCCACCACCCCTATACCTTTCTAGGCAGACATCCCATAATAGTCATATTCCTACCTCCCCCACCTCCAGAGGCTGTCAGTCTATTCTGACACCCACACCAGCAAGGGTGAAACAGGCTACCCACACTGCCCTGTCCCCGCCCCAACTTGTGCACACCTTAATGGGCCAAAGCAGTATCCTGGCACAAAGCCTCTTGATGTCTAGGACAGACCCTAGCTTCCCTCATTCATCATTTCCAGACATGCAGGAACTGAGAGTCAACCTAGTGCCCCACCCAAAACTAGATATTCTCCAGATACTTACTGACAGTTAAATTTTGAGTTAAGACCAACCAAATACCATGTAAGTGAGACAAGCCATTCACATAAAGTTTAGTTGACCCCAGAGCATCCCATAATAATTACAAACTCCCATCTAAAGAGTATTTCTCAGCATTCCAGCAATCCTCTTCCCACACCCCTGCCCAGGTCAAACGGTCCATTCTAACCTTAGGCCACTCCTAAGGATGGATAATCCCACCATGGTATGAACGGAGGATCCTGCTACATACTCATGAAGAGTCAAGACCTGCTCTCCCTCTACTCACTGTACTTACGTTCAAGCAAGGCACAGAGCTGGGCACTGTGGGGAGTGCAAGGACCATGGGTGCCTCCCTCCCTTCAAGAAGCCTAAACAACTAAACTACAAGAAGAGAGACTGTGTGGTGTCAACAGACATTCTGAGTGCTATTTCCTAATTTCCTGTTACAGAGAATAAAATAAATCCCAACTGATCTCAGGAGAGATCAGATCCCAGTAGAGGTTCTTGGCGGTCCTTCTGGAGGCAGGAAGGTCTTTCAAAAGGATTTACAATATGGATGGATGGTCAAGATAATCTCCTATCTGTTCCCTACATACTAAGGACTTTTGACTGGAATAGCAGTGTTCATCCACCCAGCACTTCTAATACTGAAATCCTATAATATCATCAGGTGCCTCCTTCTTGAGAGACTCATCAACAGGCCAGAATTGTTTTCCTCATGTTTGAACACCAAATTCTGCTTACCCTCAATGTGCCGTATTTCTCATTCATATCCTTTCTCATTTTATATCCTAAAATCTCATACTTGCAACTGCCCCCATCCTCAGCTTGTTGAGGCCCCATTTTCCACCCAATAATAACCTCATCATTGTAAAATATTCACCCACTTCCCCTCCCGTGTACAAGTAAACGTTCCAGAATGCCTTCTTCATTCATTATGCCACAGGTAGCCTCCCAACATATACCATCCCCTTCCCTAAGCCACTGCAGGGACCCAGCAGCCACTCCAGGGACCCAGCCTGAGAAAGTCAGAGAGCCCAATCTTAAAATCCTTTGACCCTCAGAGAACCTGAGCCCAGAGAACCAGGACCCCCAGAAAACCAATGTCCCGGGACCATCTCTTTGCTGCACCCACTCCAGAGCCCAAAGTCAGATATTGTCTTCCTCTACTCTCCCGTGCCTTTTCCACACAAGTCCAAGACCTGTAGCAGTAGGACAGGTTGAAGAGAAACTGGAGCTTCCTCCTAGGAGAGGCCCTTCCCGACCAGAAGTGAGTGGGATGAACTTTACATCATCTCTGCTTTGCCCCTGTAATCTCAATTCCCTAGAGAAAGGGCCTGGCCAGATGACTCTCCCTCCTCTGGGAACCACTGGACTGGAGAACTGGCAAGGAGAGGGGAGTTCAGGAGAAGCAAGAGCCTGCTTCAGGAAATCACCATCCCTATGCTTCCAAGAGGAGCACCAGTGATGCTGAGAAGTCTTTACCCCAGCCCCTGCTGGACTTAATTTTCCAGACCACCCCTTTGGCATATCCACTGTGGCAGACAGGTTGTCTCCCCCATTCTGCAAGGCTGCCTGGTCTTCTCATTCGATTTTCTTGACAGCCAGATTGGGCCCCATTCATTTGTGTAAACTCTCTCCCATGCTTATTCTGAGTACCAGGATCAACCCTTGTGCTCCTTACTTGGGGGACAGGACGCAACTCTTTTATTAAGATAACATAATGTGGAGACACCTCCTTTCAAGAAGTTTCTCATTTGTATACAGACCTGCCAGATACCTGGTATGCCCTCCTCTCTCCCCATTTCTCTAGGGGATCCAGCCTGCCTCTGGGCCTCAAATTCCCTTCTGTAATGTCTCCATCCGCCCCATACCCTCTCTTTCCCATGTATGTATGTGTGTGTGTGTGTATATATATATGTGTGTGTGTATATACACACCACATTACTACAGTGATTCATAATATAAACCAGGAAGAGAGTTTTGTAACTGGGTAGTCACAGCCTCTTGCCTGTGATTACAAACATGGTAACTTTTGTCCACCACAACCCCTCTGCCTCATCCCTGCAGATTCAACCCACTCATCCCCTGGCTCCTCTTACTCTTCACCTCTCCCTGATACCAGCACAAGGAGCAGGTTAAAGTCCCTTACTCTCTTCTTGAGTTCCAGAGAGGGCTAGGATGTGTGTGTCTGTGTGATGCTTTTGTGGTCCTTATGCTTCTACTCCCCCTCTCCCTACCCTCGCCCGTGCTATCCTCCCAGATAAATTATAAATAAACCACCAGCATGATTGGCCCACAGAGACTAAGGGTGGGATAATCTCCTGATTAATGCACCCAGGGGGACAGCCTCTCTAGCCTGTTACCTTAGAGTTCTGTTTCTGTCCCATGGTACAGAAAAACCTAGAATAACACTCAAGATTAAGTTGTCCATGGAGTTTTCAGCACACGCTCTATAGTTTCTCTCTCTGCATCTCTGTTCTGTGTGAGCCCCAGAAACTCTGCTCATAATACATCTAAGGGATCAGTGTTCTCCTGCTCTGTCAGAAAGGGGGTCTGGGAAGGCGACACAGGACAAAAAAGCCAGAGTGACAGGGCACTCTGATGACCAGACAGGATGCAGGTGGTGCAGGGATGGGGGTGGGAACCACCCAAACATGTGTCCCTCAGGTGCCAACCTAGTCTCAGCTCCTCAGGGGTGACTGCAAGGTGGCAGAGCTCCCCTGGACAGACCCCTACCTGAGCTACAGTCCCAAAGCTCAAACCCAGGAAGGCAGGGAGAGAGGGGGACTTGGTGCTGCGGTAACCTGGGAACACTGCTCCCTCGGGTGCCACACGGGCACAGCCAGAACCCAGGCCTCCTCATTGCAGGCCCTGGACTCGGCAAACCTCTAGCTCACAAGCTTTTTAGGGACCCAGGTGTCCAAGGTTCAGAGTTGGCTAGCGCTTGCCTGCCCCCGGGGCCCCTCCAAACAGCTGTCACTGAAGAACCTCTCCAGCCAGTCACTCTTGCCAGGCCTCAGGTCTGGCTCCAGGGCTCACCCCACCCTCCCCAGCTCCTTCCCTCCCTCTTCCTTCCTTTCCTTCCCCCTCCCCCCTCCCCAGAGCTTCACCTACCCAGGACAGCCCCACCCAGCTGTGCTGGGCACATCCCATAATAATCCTTCTCCTTGCTAGCCCCCACCCCCCCCAAAAAAGAGAGGCGGCCATCCCATAATAGCCACCCACAAGAGACATTCCGCGGTGACCGCCCCCTCCCTGCAGAGCTGCCGGAGCAGCCATCCCATAATAGCTGGCCGCCTGTTTTACTGGTTACGGCTGTGGAGGGAGCTGGAGAGGAAATGGAGGGGAAGGGGGAGGGGAAGAGGACCAAGAGCCCCCACTTTTTGGTAGCGAGGTAGAAGGGAAGGAGAGCGTCCCAAGGGGATAGGGAGCCCAGGGGAGGCCGTGCAGGTGGGAGATGTGGTCCATGGCCACCACAAGCCTGCTTTGGGACCTTCTCCCCATCCCCAGGGGCTGCCTTTCCCTCTCAGCATCCGGGAGGTGGCTGCTAGTTAGGGGAGATGCCCAGGAAGGGTTGAGGTGCCCAAAGAGCTAGTGTGGGGATCGATTTCAGGTGTTCCCCTTGGGCCATTTGAGAGAGAAGGCAGACCTTAGAGAGGATGGCAAGAGAGTCAGGGGTGGGGGGGGTTGGAGAAGAGCTCCTCAGGCCCTCCCCATTCTGCACCACCATCCCATAATAATCCCCCAGCCCCACTCCCCCTCCCACACACGACATCCCATAATATCTTCTGGAGAAGCAGTCCCCGCAGTAGGTACAAAGAGCTATCCCATAATATGCTCCCCACCCCCTACTCGCCACCCCCCCAACTTGGCCCCCCCTCAGTCACATGCAGCCGGTGCCATCCCCCGCTGCTCCCCCCTCTGGCCACCGAAGGCCTTGCCAGCCCATAATACTCTAGCCTCTGGTCGCAGGAGGCCTCCAGCCCATAATATTCCCTTCCACCACCACCCCCCCTTCCCGCCCCGCACCCCTTCCTCCCGCCTCCAGTTGGAGCCGGGCCTCACCAGCCCATAATATTCCCCAGTCTCCTAAGGCTGTTCCAGCCCATAATACTCTCCCTGTCTCCTAAGGCCTCTCCATCCCATAATACTGCCAGACGCCTGACCTGTGGGCCAAACCCCAGCCCGTTCCACACATCGAGGCTGTGTCAGCGCTGCCGGTCTCGCTCCCTGTCCCTCCCTCCTCCCTCCTCGGCGCTCTCTCTCCCAGGCTGTGTCCCGCCCTCCTGCCCTGGGCCCCTCTCCCGGCCCCACCCTGTGCCTGCCTGGGCCCTCACTTCCCCTCCAGCCTCCTCTCTTGCCCTTTCTCCCGTGCTTGGTTCTTCATCCCATGCCCCTTCTCCTCTCCTCTTCAGACACTTTCCCACCCACTCCTCTGTCTGTGGGGTGGGCAGTGGGGCCGATGGGGAGAGAGTGCCCCCAGAGGGCGACAGGCCAGTCACTGCCCCTGAAAACTGTCTCCTTGACACCATGGAAGCTGGCCCAGCCTGCCTTGCTCACCCATCCCTGGCCCTGGTTCTGACTGCTGGCCGAGCTCCGCCTGGGTGAGGATTCACCTGGAACCCTTGCTGTCTCAGAACAGTCCCCTTGGGCATCACAAACAGACTTTCCCAAAGGCACCTCCTCCCCACACCCTGGTGGAAAGAGAGCTCCCCCTTATGGGCTGCCTCTCAGGTGCCTTTCAAAGGTGACTTCATTGACCCTCACTACAACCTAGTAAGTAGGTATCATGATCCCCATTTTGCAGAGAAGAAAATAGAGGCTCAGAGAGGTTAAATAGCTTCTAAGGTCACATTGCCAAGAAGCGACAGAGCTGAAATTAGTACCCAGGTTTCTTTGGTTGCAAAGTTCTGAGAGCCTTTGGGATTCCCCAAGCTCCTAGGAGAAACTTCACTTTTCAGTATTTTCAGTGCTGCCCAGGAAAGGATAAAGCCTTCCTTGTCCCTAGGATCTCCTGAAAGAATAGAAAAAGGGGGCTCCATGTGAGATTAACCTCACCCTCCCCATTTCTTCCTGGGGACCCCAGATGGCAACCCCGCAGGGACTTCCCTCAGTATGGCCCAGGGCTAAGCACCTCTGCCACCTCAGTATCCCTTACCTCTGGTACACCCTGGTTCTCCTCAATTTGTTTTATCTTAAGACCAGTGATTGTTACTCTTCCCCCAACTACTCTCACCACATGGCGGGACCATCCTACAGAGGAGGCGGACTTTGAGGAGAACCAAGGGAGGTGTCCTCTTTGGTTTAGCTGGTGGACAATCAAGAGTGCTGTCTTGGAGATACTGGGTACATCCCAGGTCGGGGAGGGGAGTCATGGCCGACTGACTGCATTGCACGAAGGGTGAGCCATCCTGCCTTGGGTGCCACCCACGAGCCACTCCCTTCTGAGCCCTCGATGGGATGTGTTTTAGGGCCCAACACCATTGGAACACAGTGAGCCCAGTTCTTGGTGCTCACACAGCAGCACTGGGTCCTCCACAGAGGCTGAAGCAGGTGGATAGGGCAGGTATCCTGTAGGGTGAGTGGGTTAGGAGCGCCAAGGAAAAACTGCCAAGGTGGGGCCAAGATGACACAGCAGACTTGGGACGAGAGAGGCAGTTGGGGTGGCCTACATGAGGAGGGAAGGAGGAGAAAGGAAGGCAGGGAGGCTGAGAAGGTGGGCGGTAGAGGAAGAGGAGACGTACTGCACAGAGAAGGAGTTTGGGAGCCAAACAGATACTGTACTACTTCCTGGTTGTGTGGCCTTAAGACCTTAGCTTCTCCAGGATGTTTCACCTGTAAAACGGGGAGAATCATCATCCCTGACTCAGAAGGATATGCATTTTAAGCACCAAATTGAGGTCTTGGCATAGAAAGTGTTTTACAACTTAATGCCCTTCTACCTCTAAGATTTTCTCATTTTTCTCCTTTGGATTTTCCTAAACCTTAAAAGACGTAACTGCAGGACCTGGGCTGAGGGCTCTCGATTTCCCACATCTTGCTTCTGTCACACTGGCTGCCCAGTAGTTGGGGGTTCCCGTGGAAGTGGCAGTGGCCACAGGCTTTCTTAAACGTCCAATAGTGTCGCATTCTGTTTATTTCTCCTCTGCCTGCAACATCTACTTAATCCATGCTTGCCTCTTTAAGCTCTTGATGGAAACCCTTTGGATATACTGAATGTCGGGGAGCAGGGCACCAGAGCTTGAACAGTGGAGATTCCACACTGGAGAAAACTCATTTCCATCTGCCTCCACTGGCCGCGGGCACGCTCCTCCTGGACTAATTTAACAGCTCTCTGAGCAGTCTTTCTTTCCCCTTAGACTCCCCCCACCCCATTTCCCTACAGTGTATCCCACACAGTGTGTCAGGGTGGGCAAAACCTCACTCCAGAACCTCCAGGGACTTCCCATTGCCCACTAAATTAACTGCCAGCCCCTTATCCTGCATTCTCACATCTTCCATCTTGAATGATAATTATTATTGACTTGTTCTGTGGTCCCCACAAGATAGTAAACTACTTCACAGCAAGATTCAACCATTCGTCACTTATTTATTAAGTATTATAAACATTTATTAAGTACTTCTTTTATGCCGGGTGCTGTTCTAGATGCTGGGGATACATCAGAGAAGCAACTAAACAAAAATCCCTGCCCTCAGGGAGCTTACATTCTACCTGAGGGTGGGGGGACACAGACAATAAACCACAAAATTTATAATAAATAAATAGTAAATTGTATAGTATGTTAGAAGATACTTGCTATGTGACTTTTAACTACTTTGGGATTTATTCACATATCTGCATATAAAAATACTTAAGTAGTTTTTTAAAATTGTGTTCTGTCTTGTTCAGATAGGGCAAAGTGCTGAGACTTTGGACTATGACGACTTTTGGCGTTCCCAGGGCTGGAAGGGCGTAGGTCCTGAACCCTAAGGATGGAGGAAGATGGAGCAGGTGCTAACCACCAGGCCTCTTCTAGATCAGCAGGAGGCGAGGACTCTAACCTCCGGCCAGATGGAGGAGGGCCCGACTTCACTGCCATCACTGAGGAATCTGGGTCAGTTCTCTGGTTTGGCCACCAGGGGTCATTTTCCCCCTGTAAATCACCGTCTGGAGCGATCACATCAAGACACACAAAAGGCTTAGTCCCAACTAAAACAGAGACACACCCGGGAACACCCTGACACTGTCTCTCTCTCTCTCTCTCTCACACACACACACACACACACACACAGAAACATACAGCACTGAGAGGCATAAGGACAGAAAAGCATGCAGAACACATGCATAGCACCAACTCCCTCACTGACGTCAGGGTCTCAAGATGTCATAGAGCCAGCCCTGCCATCCCTCTCAGCCCCGACTCTGCTAAAGAGGGAAGGAAACAGTAGGTGGCCCATAGACCAGACTTCCAGTTCCCTGACCTCCAGCTTGCCACAAGCAGCCAGCCAATTCCTATCCTCCCATCCGTCACGCTGTTACGTCTGGTCCTGGTAAACTCTTGCCTGGCTGTGGCACAGTTCCCTTTTCCCTGCCCAGAGAAGCCCCCCACCTCCTCCTGAGTGTTTGTGTGACTAGTTACACTCCCATCTCCGGCTGCCGTTCCAGGAAGTCAAGGTGTAATGTTCCACTGGGTGTGTAGCTCCTACCCACTCCCCGCCCCCCCCCCCCGAAAACCCCAAGCCTTAAGGACTACAATTAGCAGTTGATCTGTGGATCCCTCTCCCGGCAGCAGTTAAAAGCAATGTGTATAATGCCCTCGGAAGGAGTTACACACTCACTGCTCTAATACTACAGAACAGGTATGGCTTTCCCACTGTGATGGGGGATGGACTCTTTGAGGAAGTCCACGAGGTCAAAGTTGTTTTCATAATATTACTAAGATTCATTTGTCCTCTTCTCTCATTCTCTCACTAGTAGACAGTGGAGTTTGCCAGACGACACAGCTGCTCTCACAGCTAGGGGGATGCGTGATTATGTATTTCTGTTTTAAAATGTATTCTTTTTGATTTATAACATGGTTAAGTGTCAAAAGAACAAAGAATAAGCAAAAGCTCTTTGGAATTCTCCATTTTAAAGAGTGTAAAAGCATCTGAGACCAAAACGTTTGAGAACCGCTACTCTAGTACAGAGAATGTTCCACTTACTCTAGATGAAGCAGCAGCGACATCCACACACAGAATTTACGATCTAGAATGGAGGCGATCTTGAAAGGGGGGTGAGGTGGAAGAAGGGAAGACCTAGAAAGGGGAACAGGGACCAGAATCTTGGAGGAAAAACCCCTCTAACTTACAGTTTTGCCCTGCCCTCAACCACCCATGTTGGGTGTCAGGTCTAAATGTTGAAAGTCACTAAACAAGAAGGAAACCATTTCAGCCGGCATCCAATACACTTTCGTATTATGCCTCAGTGCTGGGCTGGGGGACCCCGGGTGGACAATAGAGTGGGTGGCGCCCATGGCCCTAAGACCGCTGCGGTCCGTCTAAATGCACGACACCTGTCTTCTGCTCCATCTACCAGCCATCGCTGTGTTCATGCCCCGCCAGGGGCACTGCATCCAGTCTCCCCCCTCTGCATTGGCAGGCTCACAGCAGCACTTCCTAAGGACTGGGGAAGGAGTCCTTCCGTGCTCACCTTCACCCCCGATTCAAAGAAGACACTTCCAGCAGCTTTCTTCCTTCCCTGTGTCCCTGGTTCCCACACTTTGCTCTCTCCTGCTCTCACACTTTGTGAGCTGGAGCTGCCGCCCAGAAGTCCAAGTGCCCAACCCACCGCCCAACACGTCTGCGAGTGAGAGGGGCGCGGGACTGGGAGTGGGATGGCCACGCTTTGGCACGACGTGCTTTCAGAGGGACGAATCCTCGGGGTCCTGGCACTGGAGGAAGGACGACCTGGGGTTGGAGGGCCCGAGCAGCCCCTGACTGCCGGCGGCAGTTGTGGTAGCATGCGACGTCTCAGTGGACGGTTCGGCGAGCGCTCCCCGAGCCCCGTTGGCGGCCAAGGTCCTGTCCCGGAGCGGAGTGCTGAGGCCGCGCAGGGTGTTGCGGAAACCCTCGGCGCTGAAGTAGTACACCAGCGGATCGAGCACGCAGTTGGCGCCGGCCAGCAGCACCAGCACCATGAGCACCCGGCGCACCCGGCTGCGGGCCTCTGGGCTGGCCAGCACCACGTGGCCGCGCAGCAGCCCGTAGACGGCCAGCGTGGCGTTGTAGGGCACGAAGCACAGCAGGAAGATGACCAGGTTGGCCAGCAGGAGGCGCACCGTCTTCCGCCGCCGCCGGCTCTGCGTGGCGTCGGGCCGCGCCAGCGTCCAGAAGACGCGGCCCGACGAGTAGACGACGGCCGCCAGGGGCAGCAGGAAGCCCAGCGCCTCGGCCAGCAGCACGAGCGGCAGCAGCTTGCCCTTCCACAGCTCGTCGCTGAAGCTCTCGAAGCACAGGCGCACAGAATGGTCGTCGCGGGTGCAGGACGAGGGCCGGTGCACGAGGACGGTGGGCACGGCGAACACCAGGATGAGCGCCCAGACCCCCAGGCAGAGCAGCCGCGCCACGCGGGGCCGCCGCAGGTGGCGCAGCCGCAGCGGGTGCACGATGGCGGCGTAGCGGTCCACGTTGATGAGGGTCAGGAAGATGCAGCTGCCGTACATGTTCATCTGGAAGACGGCCCCAGCTAACTGGCACAGGAGTTCTGAGAAGGGCCAGTAGTGCCGCGCGTAGTACGAGAGGCGCAAGGGCAGCGAGAGGGTGAAGAGCAGGTCACTGGCCGCCAGGTTGCACATGTACACGCTCACCACCGAGTGCACGCGCAGCGCGCGCAGGAAGACCCAGAGGGCCAGCGCGTTGAGGGGGAGCCCTGCGGCCAGCACCACGCTGTAGACCACCAAGTGCAGGTGGTGGATGGGCTGGTGGTCCGGGCACTTGTTAACAGAGTCATTGATAGAAGTGTTGGCTAAGGAGTTGGCCAGCATCGTGCCAAAGTGCGAGGAGGAGCTAGGCTGGGGGCATCATGGGGCGCACCAGCGTCCTGTCCAGGCGTTCATCTCCATTCTCCAGGGCGGGGGCCTGGAGGCTGCGCAGAGACAGTCCCAGAGCAAGCAGACGCAGGGCATGGGAGTGTGGGCTGTGGCTGCAGGGCAGACGGCCTCCAGGAGTGGGATGCCTTTGGTCACAGCTTCATGGGCAATGGAGACCTGGAATAGGAGGGAAGCCGAAAGTCAGGATTGTACAAGGAAGGGCCGAAGACACAAATGTTTATCTAGCTGAACTGGCTGGCCTCCTGAGTCTTTTCTCAGCCTCGTATCTTTCCCCCGCCTTCCTTCTGGCTTTTCTGCCAAAGGGCTGTACGGCCCAGTGTTAAATGCCCAGGCCCTGGAATCAGATTGCCTAGGTTTAAATCCGGGTTTTGACAACTCGCCTAGCGTTTGTCCTCAGAAAAGTGACTTAATCTCTCTGCCCCTTGCTTTCCTTACCTGGAGAAAAAAAAAAGAAGAGGGGTCCCTACTTCATGAGGTCCTTAGATTAAATTAGATAATATACGTTAAGTGCTTAGGTTGCTGTTATTATCTGTTAATATCTCTCCCTCCCTTTTTCTTTCTTCTGCAAATGCTTCCTGGGACTTTAGAAGGTTCCAGGCATGTTCACAGCCGTGAACAATATAAAGACCTTGCCCCACCTACTTTCCATTCCATTGAAGGGAGCCAGGTAATAAAGCACAGTGAAACAGGTGTTACGTCAGGCGGTGACAGCAGCTCCCCTGGCACCAGCCTGCTCTGCTGGCTCCCCATTATCTAAAGAATAAAGTTCAAATTCCTGAGTACAGGACAGAATCCCAGCCTCCCCTCCACCACTGCTCCTGTGTGGCTGGGTTTGTGGTCAGAGGGACCTGGGTTCAGCTGTATTGTTTGACCTCTCTAACTCTCAGTTTCTTCAGCTGTAAAATGGAGATGAGATATAACAGGGCTTCCATGGGCTGATCACACACACAGCACAGTCCTGCCAAGCCCTGAGCGTTGAATGAGAGAGTCTGACGCAGGTGCTTTGCAGATGGGATTCTGTGATGGGAGGAGGTGGTGGTTTAGTAGTGAGGTATCATGAGCACCAAGGAGACTGCTGGAGAGAGCAGACGACAGCCACTGCCGTCCTCAGGCAAAAGCTGGCAGCAAAGGATGTGGCCAAGAGGGAAAGCAGCCAGAAGACAGCCCTTGGTCTCAGGATCCCAACTTCCGTAATGCCTTATATAAGGTCACACAAGCCACCATCCATCACGACCTCCAGATGCCATCTATTTTGTGTGTGAAAAAATATACATAACTTAAAATTTACCATTCTAAATAACTTTAAGTGTATGATTCAGTGACATTACGTACAATCGCAATGTTGTGTAACCATTGTCACTGGTTCCAGAAGTTTTGCATCATCCCAAACAACAACTCTATACCCATTAAAGAATAACTGGGGAGGAGTGTATAGGTCAGTAGTAGAGTGCATGCCTAGCATGCACGACGTCCTGGGTTCAGTCCCCAGTACCACCATAAAAAAAAAATCTAGCAGCTGTGATGGCCAAGTGGTTAGAGAGTTGGAATCAAAAAACAAAAATTTAATTACCTCCTCCCACAAAACAAACAAAACCAAACAAAACAAAAATAACTTCCCCTCCCCGCCCATAACCTCCATTCTAGTTTCTGCCTCTGTGGATTTCCTGTTCTAGAGAGCTTATCTGAGTGGAACTATGTAATACCTGTCCTTTTCTGTCTGGCTTATTTCACTTAGCATAAAGTTTTCAAGTTCATCCATGTTGTAGCTTGTATCAGAATTATAGTCTTTTTTAGGGCTTAATAATATATTCCTATATATACACCATTTTTTGTTCATCCAATCATCTGTCCACGGTTACTTGGGTTTTTCTACTTTTTGGCTATTGGGAATAATGCTGTGAACATGGGTGTCCATGTGCCATCTTAGAGGCAGAAGTTGTCCGGAGACCCTGAGCCGTTATCCCAAGATACTGAACGTACTCCTTCAAAAGGAACTGCTTAAACCCTTACATGGAACCAAGTTGTCAACCTGACTATAACAAGCCTTGTTGTCATTCATGCCTTTGTTTTCCCTCCAACTCCATGACTCCAGCAGTTTAAGACTTGGGAGAAGCAGAGTACAACAGTTAAAGGGAATGAAGAAACATTTCCTCCACAAAATACCAATTTCAACAACGAGCATCATGCTAGATGGGGCTTATGCTTGCTGAAAAGGAGCACCAGCCTCTTTTCCTGACTCACGCCCACCTCCCATGCTCCTTTGCTCCAGTCACGCCACACTAGTGATAATTTTGCACCTACCTTATGTTTTCAGGACTCTGCCTTTGCACGTGCTGTTACTTCAACTTGGAATTCTCTAAGTGGCAAACTCAGTCATTTCTTGGGACTCTGCGATGCCTTTCCTGACTCCCTCCCTTCCCACCAGGCAGGTGCAGTCCCCTCACCGGCGCTTTCCTGGCACTTTGTTGCCATCTGTGCTGTGATTGGCTGCTCTCCGTCTGCCCCTCCCGCTAGACGGTGAGCTCCCTGCGGGAGGGTCTGCGGACTGTGACTTGTTCATCTTCATAGCCCCAGCCCCTCCCTCAATAAATGTTGAGTAAAAAATAGTAGCTGCCATTTACTGATCACTCACCGTCTCCCAGGGTGTTTCATGTGCGCCAGCTCAGATCCTTCCGATAGCCCTTCCAGGTAGGTGTTTCTCCTGATTTTCACTTGAGCTCAGCCAGTGAGGAGTGAAGTCAGGACTCAAACCCAGGACGTCCCGACTCCAAAGTCCAAGCTGCTTCCAACAAGAGTGGGTGGGTGGCTGTGAGCTGGATGTGGTTCCGAGCACCTAGCTTTTACAGCTGCCTGTGTGAAATCTGTGCCCAGAGGTGAACTGTTTTACTTCCTCCTTTGTCCAATTCAGACATATACTTTTAATAACCTACTTTCTTCTTTATCCCTGGTCACACAGACTCATCTCCCTTTCACACACACACAGATATGCCCCCCCTGAGGATTTCCCCTTCCTGTCGAAGCCCTCACTTTGCTGCTGTGAACTCCTCAGTTTGTGTCACGTGTATTTGTTCTGTTTCCTGAACTAGATGGTAAGGTCCTGGTGTGGGGGCCACACCTTCCACTGCTTTACTTCTAAATTCACTTCAGTCTCTACTCAGCTGGCCCTTGTGAGATCCACTAGCTGACTGGCAGGAGACCGCCCTCCCCCCATGTCTGCCCAGCCTGTAATCCAGTTATATTTCTTGTATTACTCCAGTCAGCGAGCCACTTTTTTTTTGTTGTTGAGCAAAAGTGTATTTATTTAGAGAGGTAGGGGGGCGTTAAAGTAAAGGCAAATACACACTCTATAGGCAGAATGCGGGCCATCTCGGAAGGCAAGAGAGAGAGCCTGTGAACCACCTCCTCTCACACTCCTGACCATCTTGCCCACACGTATAACTCAGTGAAAGGCTGTGTCCCTTTTAAAAGGCTTGTTTGGGAACAGCATGCATTAAAATTTCAAGAAGAGTTTACTCCATGATTACAGTAACCCTTACCATTCTGAACCTTTACTTGGAGAATCAATAGCGTCTTGCAACTAGGGGCACATAGTGGACACTGACTGAGTGAATGACTAATTAATTTCCAAGAATCCCAAGTCTTTCCTCAACAAAGTTACACTGTTAAACCGGCCAAAACGTATTAGGTGCGCCTACTTGAAGGCAGAGAGCTAGGAATCCTTCCGGAGAGCAAAAGGTGATACTTCATTACTCCATTCCAAAGGGGAGAAGCCCTCGGGCTTATTTGTCAAAAAACCACCCCTTTACCACAGACTCGCACAGAATGGCCCAAGCTGAGTGTTGAGAGCTGCCAGGCCCCTGCCCTGGTCCCCACCCCAACCGCTTGCTTCCCTAGGCTGCCCGTCAGTGGAGCTGAATGGGCACAGTGCCAGGCCAGATGGCAAAAATGGGAAAAACTGCCAAAAAGGAGGCAAACAGGAAATGGAAGGAGGGCTCAAGGCATGGGGGAGGGGCAGCACAGCCCTCCCCTCAATCCTGCCTCGAGCAAGAGGTCAGGTTGTCTGGGGTGTAAAGCGGAGAAAAGCAGGGACTTCATCTCACTGGGGAGAAGGAGGGACGAGAGGCCCACACAGGCCCAGTAACCTGAGCACGCCCGGATGTGGCCACGTGCGCACGCCATTGCACACGTGCGCGTGCAAGGCCACACCAGGGGCCGGTACCCCCTCGGGGTGCGTACGCAAGATCCCTGGTCACTTGCAGTCCGACACGTCCACATGGCCTATAGCACATGTGTGTGCACAGAGGCGCAGACGGCGGGGCCAGGAGAGGAAGGGCAGACACAGCCCCCATCTTAGGGGCAATATCCTTGGGCTGACAGACAGACAGCTTCAGGAGCACATATGTATGCAGATGCCCAAAGACAGACCCCAGTCTCATGGCCCCAAGGCCCCGGAAACTGCCCCTTCCACATCCTGGCCCCCTACACCACGCACACACCAGTGGGTGTGTGGCCATTTTCCTCCACCCGGTGTCTCTGTCCTTCAGCGTCCCACGTGTACACCTGGGGCCCATTCCTTATGTCCTCGGGGCGTCTGGGACCTGTCCCAATACTTTCTGAGCTGGGCTGGGCACCAACTTTGCTGAGATAAGTCAGAGGGGCAGGGCTCTTCTCTGCACTGGCCGGAAGTGAGAAGGAGAGTATAAATGTGGGCAGGAGACTGGATCATCATCTTTCCCTCCCTCTCCTCCCACAACCAGCCCGTGGTATCCACCCTTCTGGCACCTGACCAACAGTGCAAAGGGGAGCCTGACAGAAAGGGATGGGCGATTTGGGACAGTACTGGAGGCCAGGAGGGGAGGAAGACACCTCCTGTCCACCTTCATCCTATCTGCCACCCTCTCCATGTGCTGCCCCCCGACCCCCACCGCACATTCACCAAAGACCTTGCTGTCTTCACCCCCTCTTCATAGGAATCCATAGCCTTCGGAAGTTGGAAAAGCAGGAATCTCAGGTCTCATACTCCTAGCCTCAGAAGATCGGCTCTAGAATAGCTCCAGCCTCCTTTTAGATTCTGGCGGCCAGGAGCTGGTTAGCGTGCCCCCACCCCCACCCCCACCCCCACCCCACACAGCATGCGCTCCGGCAGCGACAAGAGGAAGCACCTGGACCCACAGACACGTGTAATTAAGTGTCTGGGAGGGAGTTCGGACTCCCCAAACTGATTCAAACTGTGCTGAGCCTCTAGCAGAAGTTTAATGCAGTCTAAAATGAAGGCTTTGTGAAAAGCTCTGTCCAGGGCTGCTCTGGGGACACAGATGAATCCCGCCCATTACCTCGTCCCTGGCTCTGTCGGATGGAGATAGTACAAGGTCACTGGGGTGAGTGGATGGCCTACCTCCTGCCCTAGGAGTCATGTTCTTCCCCGCACACGTGTCCTATCTTCTCTCCAACCCCACTCCTCCCTGGTCCAGTCCTGCCCTGCTTTCTCCAGCCCAGATTCCTGCTACAGCCTCCCCTCACCTTTCCAACATCATCCTCGGGTCTTCTCACCTCAACTCTCCAGATAATTTTTCTGGAAAAGGAAGAAAGCAAAGACGACTTACAGCTCAATAGTCAGTTTCCTCAGTGTGTGGATGTCACATCTCCACCTGCTCACGTCCTTCCGCCCTGCTTTTGGGAGCTGGAAAACCAGGGCACAAAACCCCAGCCAAGAGAGACGCTCAGCTGGGGTGGGCCCTCACAGCTCTGTGCGCTGGGTGGTCCTTGCTTTGGGACTGGGCTGGGTCCCGCTGCCTCAGAGAAACCTCCTGGAGACTTTAGCCTTGTGGCCCTTGCCCTGACCCCAGGCGGCACTGAGTGTGCTCCATGCACCAGCCCTCATGCCTCTGCTGTCCTCTTCCCCCTGGGCTGGGCATGCAGGCTTCTGAGCTGTGGGGGCATCAGACAGAGGTAGATGGGGCTGGGCTCTGGGGGCTCTGGGTGGCCAGGGAATGAGGCTTGAGGGTTAAATTTCTGCTTTCCCTAAGTCCTTGCCTCCATCTCCTCTTTGGCTACAACTGTATCTCACCCCGAAGGGACTTAAGACCCACAAGTGGGAGGTCCCCTTCCTGTCAGAGAGGCCCCCACAATCACAGCGAAGGGGAGGACAGTTGGGAAGGATGGCTGTAAGGGCACTTCCGTGCCTTGAACCCTCCTGGAGTTTAATCAGATCAGTTCATTGTCATCCAGCAGAGGCCCGGCCCGGGGTGAGCGGGTGTGGGGGATCATCTCATCTGAGAGTGGGAAAGGGCTGGAAACCATCCCCAGAGGGCCCTCCTCTGTGGCCCAGGAACCAGGGTTCAGTGAGACTGTAGGGGCCTAATGCGTGAAGGGGAGGTTGGGGCCTCCAGGACCTGACAGGCCCCAGTGTGGGGGCTTCAAGCTCCAGGGCGCACCCTCTGTCTGAGCAGCTCTGCCTGCCCCAGGCCATCCCTTTGAGCGTTTTACTCTATTCAAAAAGGTTTCCCAGGCCCAAGGCCCACTCTCGGCTCCACCCCATCCCATGGCCCCCATTTCTAAAGGAGGGGTGCTGCCCCTTGTTTCCCCCCGTGAGGTGCAACCCCACCAGGGACACCCAGTACCTGTGCTCGCTGTGGCTCTGTGCTGCCCCAAGCCAGCTTCCGCTGCCTGCTCTGGGCTGGGCCGGGCTGGTAGGACCTGCTCTGGGGTGAGTGGAACACACCCACTTCAGCAGATCTGGGCAGATCCCAGCTCCCTGCACTCACCCAACCCCACACGGGGCAGGGAGAGAGAGAGAAGAGGAAGCAGTGCCGAGTAGCCACTGCAGCCTGGCCAGGGGAAAAGCACTTGATTTGCCCCAACTCTAGTTGACTAATGATTCCCCCAACTCATAGCTCAAAACTCCCTGCAGCTTCCGGGAAGCCAGCTGACACACCCAACCACTGATGCCAGAAGACTAACCCACCAGCCTCTCATTCTCCTCCCCAGTTCCCCTTGGCTGTCTGTCTCTCTTGGGTTCCAGCAGGCGGTTTTGCTCTTAGGACGTATGACTTATCCCTCCCTTTATGGGTGTGTATGGTTGTATGTGGGCAAGTGGCGGGAAGCAGGGCTCAGACGAACAGCCCCTTGCCCCTGTACTCTGGGCTAAACCCTTTGTCCTCCGTAACAGCAGGGCCAGGCATGTTGTCTGTGCTCAGAACAAGAAAACAAACTTTGAACAGTAGGTGAGAAAGGACGTGGTGGTTGACTAAAAATGGGAGACGCTCACGTGAACCGGTTTCCCTTTTACAGGGCTTCTCAGAGCCTTCAACGTGCCATTTAAAGGTTGACTGTGTGTTGATAATTGAAGCTGCGTGAAGGGTGCCTGGGGGTGTATCGTACTAGTCTATGTTTGTGCATGTTTGAACTTTTCCATAATAAACGTTTTCTTTTAAATGCTGTATGGTTTCCCACACATGTGTGTCCCCAGAACATGTTTTGGGAGATCCCAGACTATTAAAGGTTGACGCTGGAGTCACACCTCCCGCATGGTGTCCAAATGCAGCTCCCCCCACCTTCAGACCATAGGGCCCATTACTGGACATCAAAGCAAGGGTTTCCTGAACTCCAGCCCCCGTTGTTTCCTCCCTCCTAAAAAGTGCAAGTTCTGCCCTACAGCCCTGGGGTTGGTCCCCCTGGACATGATCTCATTCGGATTATCCTCCAGAGGGACGATCCTACACTTGCATCTGAGGTCACTGGACTCAGGAATTCAGAAATGAAGACACATACGTCCTCATGGCCACATGGTCCCCAAGACACTGGCTGTGACCTTCTTCAATCCAACTCTATGATTTCTTTACGGCTTCTCCTCCTGGCAGAGGGCTGCTTCCCTGAGTACCATTCCCATGGTTCCCTCACCTGCAGATTGATCCATAAACCCAGGGGTGGGAAGGTTGAATCCTATGGGGCAGGGTGGCAGGGTAGCAGGGCTGAGGGTGGGATCTTAACCAAAACAGGCCACACAGGTTGAAAATAAACACTTTATGTAAAGACATCCTTTAAGATGGGTGGCGTCCCCATCATGGTCTTCTCTGGGACTGCTGATCCAACCCAAGGGAAGCATGAATTGGAGCCAGATAAGAGACCCATAAGGGGCAGCCTGGGATTTAAAAGCAATGGAGAATGTGGAAAGGTGGGGCTGGGGTGGGGACAGGATGGAGACCAGCTCATCCGGCTTGGCTTAGAGTCAAAGTGCTAAACTCCTGGCTCCATCGAAGCACGAGGTCCTCGCTTTTGGCCTGGGTCAGGACCGTGTACGTCTCGTTCTGCAGACATCTCATGCGGGACACCTACGAGGGGATTGGGTGCACACAGCCCACAGTCAGGGAGCCAGGAGCCAGAGATGCCGTGGTGGGCAGGTGTCAGAAGTCCAAGAACCCAAGGCAGGCACGTGTGGGCAAAGGGAGGAGAGAGGAGGAAATTCAGGTATGGGTTTTTAAAGCGCCAAGAGACACCGCATAACCCAAACCCCATCCTTTCAGAAATGAGGCTGGAGAGGAAGTGATTTTGCCCAGATGACTTGGTGAGTAAGAGCAGGCCAGACTGAGGCCTCAAATCTGACACCTAACCAGGCAGGGGGTTTTCCCACCTGGCACCCTCCCTCCCTCCCTCCCAGAGCCCTCAGCCTAGGAGGGATGCTCACCCCCAAATTGGAGGAGTGGGAACAGAGCTCCAAGGAGGCCTCTACCCAGAGGGTCACCCTCCCTCCATACCCCTACTGCTCAGACACCACGGGGGGCTCAGAAGAGTCCCGCCCACCCCTGGAAACCAACTGAGGGGTGGGTCGGGGAGGGCAGCGTGAGGAGCTCACCTTCCGGTCCCGGTTTCTCATCATACACTGCTGGCTTTTGAAGGCACAGTAGTTAGGGTACTGCACGTATTCTGTGTCACAAATCTAAGCCAGGAGCCAAGGATGGGAGGTGGGAGATATTAGAAGCCTCACAAGACACCAGCTCTCTGGAGCATGCCCACCATGGCAGAACCAGGACAGGGGTATGGCCTCGGATAACCAGACCCCCCACGGCACCTGGGGTGTCCCCTCTGCCCTTCCCATCCCACCCTCAGTCACAGTTCAGCTGCTGGGAAGAAGCCAGGAGCTGGAGATGAGAAGGGGCTGCCCTGCTGGTCAGCTTTCTGGGAATGAGGACCGGGGACGGTGGCACTAAGGACCCAGGGCCCGGGAAGGTGCCCAATAGTGGTCCCATCACAGGGAGCCTCCTGGTGATGGTTTAGTATGACCTTGAGGGAGTCACTTCCCTCTGAGGATGTCGCTCCCCATCTGTAACTCCAGGGGAGCGGCTGAGATGGACCAAGACCCCTTCCAGGTCTAGGGACCCAGGGAGAAGAGCTGGGCAAAAGCCCCTCAGCTCAGCTAAAAGCCCTTTCTCAAGGTGCCCCTACTTTTCCTCGCCGTGATTTTTCCGGCTGAGCCAGAGAAGGGAGAGCCTGGCTCTCAGCCAGGACAGGTAGTTCCACAGGGGAGGTAACTCCCCTGATTCCACCTAGAGGGAAAGCCCTGGAAGATTCTGGAAGGAGCCTCCAGATGGAGGCAGGGAAGCCTGAGATCAGGACCAGTTGCCCCTCAGGCATCACTCACTGTTTGCTGTGGAGATGAGGCCCCGCCCCCGCAGGTAGAGGGCAAACTGGGACCAGAAACTGTCTCCTGCCCCCTAGTCCTGGCCCCACCCAGCCCTCCGATTCCCACTCCTTTGCTAAATACAATCCTGCTCTACTGAGGGGTTGGGGTGGGGGGTCCACTGGAGACAGGCAGGAGGCTCCGCAAGGACTTGTTCTCAGAAGCCAGGGGCCCAAACCGCCTTCCACACCCTAGGGCTCCCAGGAGCAGGTAACCAGAGGCACCAGGGTGAGCAGGTGGGGCTGAGCTCTGGGGAAAGCTCTGACCCTGGTGGGGAAGTCCCCGTCCTGGAAGCTGAGGAACTCAGTCTGGAGCCAGCTGGCGACTCGACTGTCTTCGCAGCCCTTGGTGGCCAGCCGGGCACACCAGAAGTCCATGCGCAGCCCACCATATAACTCCAGCCCGTAAAAGCGGCCTGATTTTGCGGTCCCCACCTGTGGCACAGGGGATAGGGGAGAGGTGCGTGTTCCGGCCCTCCTGCTGCCCCATCCTGCCTGGAGCCTACTCCCTCCCCCAGCCGCAGGCTGCCGCATGAGGTACCTGGGTGCCAATGGACATGCTCTGGGACGTGAGCAGGGGGCTGATGAAGGGCGTCTTGTGGGAGATGTCACACTGCTGCCGCTGCAGGTTGGCCTCTGAGTGGCACTGCTCCAGTTTCAGGGAGCAGAAGTCACAGAGGGTACACGTAGCTATGTGTCGCCGCCCAAGGTTGTCACAGACCTGAGGACAAGTGCGGTTGAGAGACTGAGGCTGAGGCCCTCCCAGGCCTCCGCCTTCCAGAGCCGCCCCGCAGAACGTCTCCACATTAAGGCTCTTCCAGAAGCTCCTCTGACTTTTCTCTCCTCCTCCCACCCCAGCCAGAGTCCTCAAGGACCTCACATCAGCTCTCTATTTCTTCCTTTTCCTGGATGATTTATCTTCTCCCAGGTAATCTTCATCACCTTGCCGGTGACACCCAAACCTTTAGCATCAGTTCTGACCTCTTTTGCAAGCTCCAAATCCCCATGGCCAGGTGCCCAACAGTTGTCTGACGTAGCCTATCTGAAAAAGACTCATAAGCCGCCCCCTCTCTCTCTGCTAATGATAATGCTAATATTTGCAAACAGCTGGCAGGCACAGTGCTGCACACCATGGCAAGAAAGATCGTCATCTCACTTACAACCCTAGACTAGCTTAGGTACTAATCATGTGTCCGTTTGACTCACGAAGAAACTGAGGCTCGGTGAGGCTGAGAAACTTGCTCAGATACACGTCTAAGACACAGTGGAGGTGGGACATTGCTCCAGGTGCTTCCAAGTCCAAAACCTGTATGTTCCCTGAGAACCTAGGGGAAGACACTCTTCAACGTGGAGCCGTGCATCTCTCGGCCAGACTCTCCGGCCCGATCTGGTTTCTGCAACCTTCCCAGGAGGGAAAGCCACGGGCACAAACCTCTTCCGCTGCCTTGTTTGCTCCTCACAACAGCACTCGGGGGTCGGGGGAGGCATCACCACATCCCTAACCGAACATCATTAAATTCCCTTTTCCTACCAAATTAAATACAAATGCTTCAGGCTACCATTCGTGATTTTTCATATGATGACCCTTACTATCACTTTGACTCCATCTCCAGGTAAAACAGGGTTCTTGCTGCTCCCTTAAGCAAGCCAAGGGCGGGAGCGGTAAGCTCATTATTCTTGGTCCTGCATGAAATCTCTCCTTTTTCTCACCACAGAGTCTTTGCACGTACTGGTCCTTCTAGCAGGAACCTCTTACCAACCCCTCCTTTGGCCTGGTTAACTTCTTTTATCTTCAGATCTCAGTTTAAACATCAGTTCCTCTAGGAGGCATTCTGCTGTCCTGCCAAACACCACATCTGTGCTCCCCAGATGCTCTCTGCCCTTTGTCCTTAGTCATGTGTTGATCTTGTCACCCTGTTCTACCTGTTTCTGCGTCTGTCTCCCCACTAGACTCCAAGAGGACAGGGGACTGGCCCTGTTGTGCTCACTGCTAACGTCTCAGAGACCTAAGCACAGAGCTGCTCATGTCTCAGACACTGAGCCCAGTCAGTATCTGTTGAACAGTGGATGAATGGATGGCGTACTAGCTCTCAGCAAACGCTTGCTAACGTTACCGTTTGAAAATTTTTTTCAAAGTCCTGTTTCCAGGGAATGGGACTTGCTGGGTGCTTAGGACACACAGAGCTGGGATCTCTCTACAGGTCCCTGGAATGAGCTCTATGACCCCTCTAGAGAGGAGAGCTGCATCTAAGGTAAAGCCACGCACTGAAGACAGTGAACTAGCTCAGGCCTAACAACTAGAAGCCGAAGAATGAATACTGGACTGGAGTCAATTCCAGACTTGGTCTCGAGCCTTCCTCCTTTAAGGGGAGCTGGAGATGTCCTTCCAAAGAAGGGATTCTCACTCGGAGAGACTCTCTCCAGCGATGCCTCGTGCTTTCCGTGGCCCCGCCCGTCCCCCACTCCTGAGGTCCAGTACAGTGCCAGGCCCAGAGGATGTCCCATGAGCCTGGACCCGTTAAACAGCATAGTGGGCCTACCGACTTCCCGAAACCAAGGATCTCATCCTCCAGGTGCTGCCAGGCCCTGGCTGTGGGGGTTATGATGCAGGTGTTCTCCACAATCGAATAGCACAGTGTCAGCAAGGCCTCCACGTGGGGCAGCTGCAGGAGGCTGCAGGGACACACGCCGGCTGCGGGAATGGTCCAGACAACCACATCCACTCCCCACCCCCTTCAGCATCTAGTCCTAGTCACACACGTTCCACATGCTGCATGGGGCCTTAGAGGCCTCCGGACCAACTGCCTCCTTTTAGAAAAGGGGAACTGACACCCAGAAAGGGAAGTGAAAGTTGCAGTGCTAATCAGGCCCAGAGACCAGACCAGAACGCAAGCCTGGCAGCTCTAGGTTCCACTGTATCACTGCGAGAAAGGATGTCTAGGGCAGTGCTGAAGCCAGCGAGGGCCACAGAACAGGCGAGGCGGGGACTTGCTGCAGCCAGGCAGATCTGGGTGGGTCTGGAGGCTGAAGCTGGCCAAGTGGGCTTCTCCTTCCCAAAGAAGACAACAGGGAGGGCTGGGCTGGTGTGTGTGGACGGGAGGGGGGCAGTTCAGAACTTCCGGTACCTGCCGGTGCTTTGGGCTTTCCGAATGTTATCCTCCTCATAGATATCATTCATTTCATCCATTTCCTGGACTGATCGGATGAGCTCCTGGAGGTTCTCCATCATCGTGGGGGTAGACTCCACTTCCCGCACCCGGGCAGTGAAGGAGAAAGGGTTGGAAGAGACAAATTCGGACTGGAGCTTGGACTCGGAGTCTGCCTGCAGCCCAGACCTTGCCTCCAGGGCCTCCTCTGTGCCCTGTCCTTCCTCCTGCTTCCCCTCCTCCTCCTGCTCCTCCTCCTGCTCCTCCTGCTCCTGCCCCTCCTCCTGCTTGTGCTCCTGCCCTTGCTCTTGCTTGTGCTCCTGCCCTTGTTCCTGCTTGTGCTCCTGCCCTTCGTCCTGGCTGCCCAGGGACAAGGAGGACTGCAGCAGCTCTTCCACGTTGTTGTTAAGTCGCTCTGGCCAGGGCTGGAAGACCTGTCGTTCTGTGCCTGCAGCAGGGTTTGAGAGGGACCGAGAGAGAGAAGGGAAAAGGCTGGTCAGGCTTCTGGCCCCAGTGGCTTTATTCGCAGAGGGATGCACGTAAACACAGAAACACTAATCACACACTCACTCAGTCAAGGATAAAAAACACGGAAAAGAATATGAACATCAAAATAAAAAAATATTACCCTGGTGATTGTGGTGGTGGTGGTGGTGGTGGTGGTGTGTGCCCCCGTCCCACCTCCCTTACAAGTGCTCCTCTCCCCAACCCACTTCAAATTCCACCTTCTGTCCCGATCACTTAGGAAACACCACATATTCTAAACAGCTAGCAATCAATCCTTTCTGGAATGAAGATGTGAGCTTAGGAAAGTCCCAGAGGACTTCTAAATGCAGGAATGTTTGGGGGATCTAGGAATCAGAAAATATTCTGGGATAGGAAAGCCCCAACTTGTATTCATGAAAAGCAGGCTCCCCCTTACGTAAATAGCTGCCCACGGCTACCTCCTCGGGCTCAACATCCTCCCGGCTTCCCTCCCACTGACACCTTCAACCCTGGGCTCGGAGGAGGAGTAGCTGGTAGTCTTCCCGGGGCCCTGGGAAGGCCTCACCTGTGATGTGGGATGACATGGGGGAGGTCATCTTGGTAAGCGGCAGGTCAGGGGAAGTGTCTGCCTCCTTGAAAGTGTTAGGTGAGAGGATTGAGACTGGCTGGGAGCACCGGACTCTCTGCAAGGAGAGAAGGAAAGTGGGAATGCCTTTCCCAAGGGGCCGATTTCTGCTCCAGCTCATCCTCTGTCCATGTGCCTCATGTTTGCTCTCACAGTTCCTGGGCAGGAATGAGGGGACATGGCCCCTGGTGGAACCTGCTAGACCTGACAAGTGGTTGCCTTGCAAGATCAAAGTCCCATCTGGCCCACACTCTTGCCTTCAGTCTTTTGCATTTGACTCTGACTGAAATCACCACCCTGTTGGAAGAAAGGGAAGGGCTTATCTCTTCGCCTCTTCCCTACTTTTCTTGCAGTAACAGGATTGTTCTGGCAGTCTGAACGCCCAAGGTGAGACTGTACTTCTATATAATCAGGGTAAATGATGGCAAAGTGGCAGGAAAGGAGGAGCTAAGGATGGCCTGGGGCCCTTCCTCAACTCTTCACTGCTAGCCTCTCCGTAGGTCCTGGCCACGACATCCAGCCTTCGTCCTGGCCTCACCTTGGCATAGTAGACGTGGTTGGAGCAACGGTACTGAGTAAACTGGCAGAAGGATTCAAACCAGGAGGCGTAAGGGAGGTCCGAGCAGACAGCGCCTGGGGAAGGGCGGTGTGGAGGTGAACACACTGGGCAGGGCAGAGGGGACGTCCTCCCAGAGCGGGGCAGTGGGCTCCTGGGGTCTGCAGAGCGGAGCTGGCTCAGGGAAAGGAGCCAGCTATCCCCTTCCCCTGTGTCAGGTGAGCTCAGGGCTGGCCCTCCAGTCGGGCCCTCACCGTCGGGCACCAGGCCGTGGTTTTCATACTGGTCCAGCTGGACGAGGGTGGGGTTCCGGCAGCCGTGGGTGGCGCGGAGCCGGCAGGTGGTCTCCGCCTTCCAGGTTGGGGTCAGCAGCGCGAAGAAGCGCTCATACTCTGTGGTAGAGAGGGGGCTGCCCGGAGTGGAATCCTGGGCTGAGGCCGGTGCCAGAGGCAGGAGCAGCACTATGGGGCGGGAACGGACCACGGCTGGACCCGGCTCCGACACCCGCGGGGCCGGCCTGACCCAGCGGGAGAGTGGGGCGGGGACCCGGGGACCCGGTCGTCTGGCCGCCGAGGCCGCGGGTGAGGGTGAGGGGCCGGGGGTAGGGGGCCGTCTGCCCGCAGGGAAGGTGGGGAGGGGTCGGGAGCGGGGGCACCGGGCGCCCGGGGGAAAGCGGCTGAGACACTGTGACGGAGGGCTCCGGAGGCGGAGGACGCTCTCACCCTTCAGGAGTGAGAGCAGGGAGCCGGCGGCTAGCTGCCTCATGGCCCCGGAGGATCCGCCCGCGTTCCCGGGACCGAGCGGCCTCTAACGGGCCAAGTCAGGGGGTGCGAGGCCGCCCGACGTCACAAAGGGCGGGGCGGGCCGCGGAAACTGACGCGGCGGGGGCCCGGGCGGCGGGTGTCGCATTCCGCTCGAGAGGACAGGGGCGGCAGGTGACCACTGACTCGGTGCTTTCGATGGAGTGGGTCCTGCCTGCGTTGCTCTTCACCGTATTACCACTTCATCTCCCATAAAGTGGGTACTGTTACCCCTACTTTATAGACGAGAAAACCGAGTTCCGAGAAACCACCTGCCCAGGAAGGGGTGAGGCCTGGAAGCGAGGCAGGCGGTGATGGGGTGATGGGGCGATGGAACGTACTAAGGCAGTCGGGCTGCCTGGGTAAGAACTAGAGAGGAAGCCTCCAGGTAAGGAGCCGAAGGGGAAGCAAGAGCCAGTTCAGGCGCGGAGAAAATCAGCCGCGAGGACCGCTCAGCCTAAGGAAATGGTTTCCAAGTGGAGGTGAGCAAGACGACTCGTTGGCGTAGGGAAAAAATACTTGTTTTCTTGCTTAGTATTTAAAACAAGTCAGGCTAATACTTACTATAGTAATTCATGTGTAAAACAAACACACATTTATTGGGAATCAAGTGAAAGGTATTTTATGGAGAAAAGATACACAATCTTAAGCTGTGTTAACCCCTGGTCTGAGGCACAGCCCCAGCCAGCTCTGTCCTCCTCAAGCAGAGAAGCTGATGATTCCGGAGCAGAGGTACCACTTCTGGTTCCATGTCTCGTCCCACTTCTGACATGTCCGCCTCCTGCCTTTTAGCCAACTCAAGAGAAGGCAAAAATCTGCTTCGCACACGTGCTAAAATAGTGTCTCTACAATAAACACAGCAGACCAACACGTACAGCTTTTATTCACCTACCCACCTCCTTTACACGTGAGATATCTGCATTCCACCCCGCCCCTCCCACTCACGAGGCCAGGATGAATCCTCTTGGCACAGAGGAAGGGGTGCCGTGCCCCTTCAACCAGGGCCACAGCCCAGGTGATGTGGGGGAGCCCCTGCTGAAAAAACCAGGAAGAGAGTGGAAAAAGTTTATCACACGATGGCCCCCCACGGGGGGAGCGAATTAGGAGGCTGGGGGAGGGCCCCACGCTACTGCCTCAGTCCTTAAATACAAAGCAAGGGGAGTGAAGAGGACCATCCCTCAAAAATGCAGCACCAACCTCAGCATGGAGGCAAAAGGACAGTGGGCAGGACCACCTCCCTCGGGAGACGGGGGCTGAACGAGAGCACATACCATTAGTGGCTGCGGCACCCCCCCTACCAGGGTTTGGGTGCAGCTTCAGCACCAGGAGTGGGAGGGGAGGAGAGGGGATGACGACGCTGCGCCATCCACCTCTCCCTGCCCCCGGCCCCGGCAGGCATCCCTCTCCCCACTAGCCCAGGTCAGGGGATGTGGAAGAAACTGTGCTGGAATCCAAGGCCCTTATCTATTTCTTTTTCCGTTCTTGGGAGCAGCGTGGGCAAAACCTAAAAAAGAATGCGAGGGAGAAAGGGGAGAGTGAGCGAGAGGGAGGATGCCCCTGGTCACTCAGCTGGGGGCTGTCCAGCTCTCCGCAGCTCTCACTCACCACTTCCCTCGAGGCTTGGTGGTCAGCCCCACACAGGCAAAGTGGAACCACTCAATGGAACACTGGGAAAGGAAGAAGATGGAAGCAGCAGAAGTCAGGGACCGGGGGGGGGGGAGGGCAGAGGAAAGGAAAGAACCCCCCCTCCCCGACTCCTTAGGAATATTCCCTTATTCTGTCCCTTGGGAGAATCCTTGGAAGTCCCAAGGCCAATCGACTCCAACCACCTTCCTCCTATCCCGAAGTCCCACTATTAACCACCCTCTCCTTGTCCCTTCAGGTCCCCAGAACCCCGATCTTGAGGCAAAATGGTTCTTACATCAGGGTTGTCACAGCCAATCATCTCTCCGTAGGAGACCTGGTGACAAAGGCAATAGGTGGGTTCGTTGGGATCCACAGGCATATCCAACACATCAGAGGGGTGGACACTGCCAAAGGTCACTGAGGGCATCCCATACTCAGGACTTCTGCGTGCCAAGAGGAAGAGAAGGTGTCATCTGCAGGAAGGGAAGCTACACCCTGAGACTCCCAGAGGTGGCAAAAGGAGACCCTTATGGGGCTAGTGATCTGTGGCTTCTCCTCTGCCCAAAAGATTCCAAAATAACAAGAAGGGTAGTTGGTGCAGAAGACAGAGAGAGTGGCAAGGGGCAGTGCGAGTGGGATGGGCAGTGGGAAAGAGCAATCCGTCACTTGGCCAAGTGCTCCCTGACACACTCACGTGCGCACAAGTTTTAACTTCTTCTGGGCGGCCTTGGGGGCTTCTTCATCCGAGTTTTTCCCTTTGGAACGAGCACGAGCAGCTTTCTTCTCCTTTTGAGTCCTGCCTTCTAGGAGAGAGGCGGGGAGCCAGAAGGCAGGGAGACAGAAAGATGGGTTAAGTCCCCTTCTCCTGCCCCCACCTGGTGGCCTGCCCTCAGCCCTCAGAGCTGAAGAGCCCCTGGCTTCTCCCTCTGGCTTCTCCCTTGGAATCCTCGCCCCTCTGCTCACATCCCCACCCCCCTCCTCACTCTTTTTGCCTTTGCTGGAAGAGCTGTCATAGTCACTTGACTCAATCTGTTTCTCCTTCAGATCAGCCTCAAAACGGGCCAGGTCTGTGTCCAGTCGCCGAATGTGTTTGTCCACCTGGGTGGGAAGGAAGGAAAAGGAAGAGCTACAAGGCTGGTTCCACCAGAAGAAAACAGACTAAGACAGAGTCTGTGGCTCTCCCAGACCCAGAACAGATCCCAACACAGCTGAAGGAGGGGTCGAGGACCCCGAGGAACAGATGGGAGGTAGGTGGGGAGCGGTGAACAGGGCCATACCATCTCATAGGTCTGCATGGCCAGCTGCACCTTGTCGTCACCAAATTCCTTGCACTTGCCATAGGCCTCCTGGATCTGTTTGAGAAGGGCCAATTTTTCCTCGGAGCTCAGGCTGCGGGCGCTACTCATATACTCAGTGGCCAACTTGTCAATTTCAGCCTTCAGGTCTACAACAGAGACAGAGGCCTGGTCACAATGGCCCCTGGGTGGCTAGGTGAAACACACTTCTTCCTCTTGCTCCTTGGACCTTTTCCATGGACCATCATAACCTTCGAACTAAAACGCACTGAACGTTCCTAGGCACTGGGCCGTGTACTCAAGGAATGCAACATATTCACAGTATTTGCTGTAAAGGTGCCTTCAGGTGCTGAGAACATTGCTATCATATCTGGAACTGAAATTACTGAAACAGAATAAAGGATTCTTTGCACATTGCATTAATGTGAAGTATAATTTTGTTGATGTCTGAAGATGCTTCTTTGCAGGGCTTGCTGCCTCTTGAACCATGAGTTTTGTCTCAAAAGCCATCCAGTCTCTCATCTCAAAAACATCCCAGAACTGCTCTGAGTGCTGCAAACCAGGCTGGGTCATGTGCTGCTGCCGGCTTCCAGGCCTGCGCGTCTATGCTTCATTTAAAGTGAGGCCCTAGTCCACTCGTGTAACGCTTCTTCTACTTCCTGCCCACCCTGACTTGCTTATCATTTACAGCTTGGTTATATTTCCCATCACTTTTGTTCTGTCTGTTCATTTTAGAGACTGCTCCAACATTTTAATACTGGAAGGCTGATGGCATCCCAGGACACTGCGACTGTACATGCCTACTGCCTAATATTTGGTAGCGCTCAGAAAAGATGTGGATGGAGACACAAGTGCGACTGCAACATGGTGCAGCAGGAGGAACAAGGACCTGTGTGCACACTGTTTCTGCCCCGCTTCGCTAGAAGCCCTTGGAGGAAGCTGGGAAAGCATGCATATAGTTCAGTCAGCTCCAACTGTCTTTCTGTGCGTGAACTCAGGAGCTGGAGCTGTATAAGACCAGAGCTGGGGCGCAGCATTTGGCAGGCAGTTCTCAGGGGCCTGCGTCCAGGATTTTAGATGATGGTCACCTTTTCATGAGTAAACTTAACCCGAGTAACTTAAACCACAGCTTCAGGTGTCCTAATACCAGCTCATTACATCCTGGAGTAAGGCTACATAAGGATACCCTACGTGTCCTCCAGCAGGCATGGGGGATAGCTCCAACAGACACCTTCCACCCTGAAGGGAGAAACTTGATCACTGAAGTATAGCCTCAGCGCAGCCAAACCTGGTCAATGCCCACGGAAGGCCACAGCTGGCATCTGGCGCTTCTGTTAGGTTGAAGGACGTAGTGTAGAGATCCTGAGGTTAATTGCTTTTTTCCTTCTTTCCTTCCTTCTCTCTTTCTTTTTTAAGAACTTCTCATGTAGCAAAGCTCCTCTCTAACAACGTGAGTTGCAGTCTAAAGCCACACCGAATTTTGTGATAGTCAAGTTAACAGTCCAGTGGAGTACAAACATTCTAGTCTTCCTATAAACACACTGAATATGGAGAGGAGAAATGATTCCAGGGGTGACTTTGGTTCTGTGAATTCTTCTTGAGGAAGCTACAAAGAGCACAGCACCTCTGAATCCTTGAGGCACTGTCCCAAATCTTCATGTGTTATGGAAAAGCGGATATAGAAATGTGGGTTATCATTACTCTCCTTTTAAGAATTGCAAGAAAGTGAAAGAGAGAAGCCGCTGCTCTCCCAGCCAGACCAGATGATGTGGTAACACCAAACAGAAACGACCAGACACGCTCATAACACACTGGACTCCTTACTCCATACATACCCTCTGTTCTTTGGTCCAGGTCCCTCATGAGCTGGAAGTTTCTCTGCAGTTCAAAGGGGAGGTTTTCAATACCTGGGAAGAAGAGAAGAAACTGATACTCCCTGCACTTCCTAGGTCCTACAGCTGCTTTTGAAGAACAGGTCCAAAACAGGACTCCATTTTCCTGTCTTTGAACTGTCAGATGGTCTGTGACAACATTCATCATTCCTCTCAGGAGAGGCCACGTCCATGTCTCTCCACAACCAAGCCCTCCATCTCTGCACAGCTTTCCCTCCCTTCCCCTCTTCAGTGACCCTACTCTACAAATCAGCCCCTCCCTTTCCTTTATTTTCAATCTCTACCTCCAAGCTCCTAGTCCTCAATTTACAAATACCCTCCTGGCCTCCTCCATCACTCATCTCACACACACTTCCAATCTGCATTCTGGATGGAGCCAGAATATTCTTTATAATACACAGATTTGATCAAGTCACTCTCCTGTTTATAACCCTCTGGTAAGTTCCTATCACAATATTCTTAGTCCTGTTCCACACCTCCTGGCCCTTGCTTACCTCACCCCAGCCTTAACTCAGGCCAGCGCCCTGCTGCGTGCTCTCTGCTCTATCCCACTGGCCCTCTCTGAGTGCCCTTCCTGCCATGTGGCTTTCCACATGCTACTCTCTCTGTCCGGAATGCACCTCCTGGTCTTCATCCCACCTCCACCGTACCTGTTGGCCTATTAAATTCCTGTTTATTCTTCAAAGTTCAGCTCAACCCTGAATTCCCCAGACTCTAACAAGTGCCCTGGATTATACTGCCAAGCTATTCTATCTCTACCCTTTTTGGCGCTTATCCGATATAATTAAACAAGTAACTGTGTAATTAGGTATTTGGTATCTGTCTCCTCAGCTCTCCAGAAGAGTTGGACATGTCTGTCTTCTTTTCTATTTCCCTAGTGTTTAGAACTATGATGTGCATACAGAGGGTCCTCAATAATTACGTGAATAAATGCATAAACACTTAAGTCTTAAAAAGGAAAATCTCTTCCCATGACTCTACTCCCAACTTTTCAAATGCCTCTATGGCTTTAACCTATAACCTCAGGTCTGCCACCACCAGTTTACTGAGATTAAGTCCCCAATGATTTACTAAATCAAATGATCCCTTTTAGGCCTACCCTAAAAAAAATATGTTTTCAGCAGCTGGCACCATTTTTTCTCCTTCAAGTAACTTTCTTTGTTTTAGGATTCCAAATTTCACCATATATTTCCTGGTAATTCCATCACTGACGTTTCCTTAGCCTGTCCCTTAAATGTCAATGTTTTCTTGAGCTTACACTTAATTTAATCCTCTAATTTTCTCACTTGGTTTCCTCGAATGATCTCCATTTCCTTTACTCTCACAAATACAATTACCATTCCTATGTTTAAATTTAAACTGAATTAAATATATTACTGTCACTCCTGAATTTCTTAACTTATTGATGATATATTTTCCACCTCACTTCCCAAACAGGAAATTGAGAAGTCATCTTAGAGTCTTCCTTCTCTCTCCTCCACTGAGTCATTCAGTCAGTCCTATCTAACCTTTAAATACTTCTGTCACTCCCTGAGATCAGGTCCTCACCTCTGACCAGGACTATTATCACTAATTGATGTCCACGTTACCAATGTTATCATGTTCCAATTTATCATCCATCAGTTATTTTCCTCTGTAAAAAAAATCATTCTATTTAAAAAAATCTGTTTACTCCTCACTAAAGTGCAAGCTTCGTAGCTTGCTTAAAAGACCTTGCACAACCTAGCCCCAGCCCCCTTCTGTAGTCTCATTTCCCACTCTTGGACCTTAGAGTCCTGCATATCAAACACTCTGGTCTCACTTTTCCCTGACCTTACCACAAACCCATCACAACTTTGCTGATGCTTTCCCCAACCTGCAATTCCCTCCCTCTCTCCTCACTGGCAAATAAACAACCTTCAAGACTCTATTCAGGGGGGAGGATATAGCTCAGTGGTAGAGCCCTGTTTAGCACACACGAGGTTCTAGGTTCAACCCCCAGAACCTCCATTTAAAAAAAAACAAAACACTATTCAAACATCACATACTCTGTAGAGCTTCACTTACATCCCCGGGTAATTAGCTACTCTTTTTCCAGCGTTATCTACTGTTCTTTCAATGTATTCCTATTATTTCACTTGTCACACTTTTATAATCATTTACTAGCAGAATCTGTGTCCTACTGGATTCTGAGCACTTAAGGGCAGGGGCTGTGTCTTACTCATTCTTGTATATTCCTAGTACCTGCCATTACGTCTGACCCATCGCAGGACCTCAAGAAACGAATGAACGAATTGACTTCCAAGGCCAAGACAAATGTAAGCACAGAGGTTGACAGGCTCCCTGAAGGGCTGGGTTACACAGATAGCATAAACACCAGATTTCCATGTGATGGGAATTGGATCTTTACTCCAAGAAGAGAAGCCTTCCAGTTAGTCATCTGACAGTCTTCACACATAACTCTCCATCCCCATGAGAAGCCGCTTCTGCTAAAGAACTGGGCAAAGGAGCCACGAGCAGTTCTTTGTCGCTGCTCCAAATGGCAGTGGATGATACACTAAAACGACGGATTCAGAACGACTTTGAGAAAAAAAAAAAAATACCCTGAGGTCGGAGATCCTGAAGGTGGGGCAGCAAATATTTTCCCAGGTATGCCCACCAGCCCTTCAAGAGCCGTCCCTCAGCCCCGCCGCGCAGCCCCTCCTTCTCCCGTCTATATCCCAGAGCGAGGCCTCGACCCCGCCGCCCCGCCCCCTTTCTTCACACACTCCAGGATTCTCTCTCACGCAGCCCTTCACGATCGTGACCTTCTGACTACCAGGACTTCGGGGCCGTAGATCTTCTCAGCCCCGACCCACCTCCACCCCTCTGTGACCCCTGACCCCCTCCTCCAGCCTGCTCTTACTGTCCAGATAATGTTCCAAATACATCCCCGCAGCCATCTTGAAGCAAAACAAAGCAACTTCCGGTCCGCCCCGGAAGTGACTGAATCGCGACGGGCGCCCAAGCTGTCCTCCTCGGCCTGGAGCCCTTCCGCCCTCACGAGGGGAACTTCCGTCCTCTGTACAGCGCCCGCCGGGACGCCTCCGCGCGGCACCTACACTCGTCCCTCGCGGGGCCGCGGAGCGCCGGTCGGCGGCGGCTGCGGCGGAGGGCGCCATTTTGCATCCTCGCTCAAACTTCCTCTCCCTCCAGGACGGGGATGTGCGGGCGTGAGAAACCTGTCTCTTTAGGCTTATAGTCCATAAAGAGCCCTTTGCAGCAGCCGAGGGTCTTTCTGCCCCTTTGCGGAATGTGAATCTGGTGACTAGGACATCTGGTCACCTTCTCAAGTCACTAGTTTCTTACGGAAGTTGAGGGAGGCGCACCTGGCCGTGGGAGATTTATGCCCTCCGCATTTCTGTTCACTCTCAAGAACACCAGCTCCTCAGGGTTATGTTCTAACGTGGAAGCAACTCGTTATTTATAAACTCTACTGGTAAATACAAAGAATTGCTCACAATAAAACTGCGATTGTCCACGCCTTTTGTCAGGGTTCCTGTCTTTTCATACTCAAGTACGTTATACAGTGACAATACTTCTGGCCTTTTTCTCCTGTTTTGGTCTCCCTCTTTATTCGAGTTCACAAAAGATGTTAACTAGCACCACGTTCTGGAAGTACTGGGACACGGAGCTGTCACAGCTGGGCCAGTTGGATGTAGCTCTCACCCTGGTCCGCTATTGCACAGCAAAAGGCACGCTTTTCATCAGGAGGGAAAGCCCATGCGTGACAGGCTGCCACCAACTCGGCAATCAGAACTCGACGCCTAGAACACGATCGTAGTGTTAGGACAGTTTTGGAGAACACCGTCTCCCCTCACACATTCTTGATAATAATATCACATAGTAGGTTTTCAATGAAACAGATTTTCAGCCACATAATTTAGATCAAATAGGTTAAAAAAAAAAAAAGGGCAAGGTTTACTACTGAGCAGGTGGTAAGACAGGATCTAGAATAGAATCTAGAAGACTTCCCTCTAATTGTAAGTGGCATGCCCTTGGATAATTTAATCTCTGTGCCTATTGCCTTCTCCATAAAATGGCTGTAACGCTACCTACTTCACAGGGTTGTTGCTGTTAAGTGTGAGTGTATCCCTTAAAAAGAACAGATTCTGGCTCCAAAACCTGCGATGAAGGTAGGGCTCTCAGCCCCTATTCAACAGTTGGTGAGAACAGGGGGAAAAGCAGTGAATATTTAAGAGGCTAACAAACACTGGCATATTTGGTCATCCGTGCTCCGTGCATCAGTGTCATACCACAGAGTCAAACTATCTTGGATGCCCACACAAGAGACTGAGCCCTAAATTAAGAGGCATTATTTCATTGCCTGTCCACACGCCACCAGGTAATGAACGCAGCTGCCCAGCAGTCCCACAGACAACAGCCACACTGTCAGATGTGGCAGCATTGTCACAACTTTTTCAGTGCTTTTTTAATTCCCAAAAAGGATTCTTGGTGGTGATCTAGCCCAATCCCTTCATTTAATACCTGAAGAAGCATCACGGCTGACACTGGTTGATGGGAGAGCCAGGGCTGAAGTCCAGGTTTCCTGACCACGTTCTATCCTCAGCACTACAACTGTCCTGCGTCGTTCTTCAATCCTGGTTTTCACCACTGGAAACCTCTGGTTTTAGGTGCCACAGGATAAGTCAACTGGAATTAGCACTGAGCCCATGGATGCTCTGGCAGAAGTGTAGGTCCTTCCAGGAGGCCAGGCTTCCATTTCTTTGATGGGGAGCTTTGCGATTTTGTCTTGTTAATAATACGTGACTGACTTAGGCAATGCGGTCCTCGCAACAGGATTTGTATGTAGAAACCCTCGTAAACCAAGACTTCACCTCAGAAGTATCAAAGCTGTACCCTTCTATGGCTGGGGATACACACAAGGCCGCGACACGCAGCATTCAGTCTTCGCATACGCACACCCTGCTGTAAATCCTCGCACGCCTCCCCAGACAGCTGGCTCCCATGCTCACTCACAGCAGCAGCTCCACTGCCTCCGATCCTTTTACACGAATTTATTTCTATACAAGGTTCTAAAAACACCCCTTGGTTTGTACATAAGATTTTCTTTTTTTCTTCATTTTAAATTGCTTTATAACAACTGGTTTTCTGATTTTTTTTTTCATTTTCTCTTTTCTCTGAAATCTGCCATGATTAAAAAAAAAAAAGACAAAAGGAAACAAAAATGCCATTGGCCAGAAGACAGGGTGGAGAAAAACAAAAAGGACAAAAATAAACAAAACATCAAATATGAAAATTCTCGGAGATAATGCATTTATAAACACAGAAATGGTTACAACAAAGATGGCCGTGATGAGTGGGTATATATATATTTATATATATATATTTATATATAAATCCGTGTCCGGCAACTGACCGTGGCACCTAGGGAGTTAAGTCCAGTCCTTGCATTTGCCCTGAACTCTCCCTTCTCTGCACTGCTCCCTTGTCATGGGGTTTCACAAAGAACCCACAGATTCCACAGCTCCTTAGGTTTGGGGACCAGGAGACTGAGCAGGGAGCCTCGGCTGGCAAAGAAGGGGAGAGGTTCCAAGGGAAACCACAGCCCACACTTCTAAGCCACCTGTGACCATTCTGGGGATCTCTGGCCCCTTGGGGACCACATCTCAGCCCTTGCCCCTTTACAAATAAAGGGGGTTTCACTCCCCCAGATCTCCTTCCAGCATTAGGTAGGAAGTGAAACGAGACCGTGAGGGGAAGAAAACGGCTCCCAGGGACAGGGGTATGAGAGAAACCTCTGTTCTTGTGCAGGCAAGGACAGAACAGGAGGCCGGCTGCATTTAGGGCTCCCTCCTCTGGAATCTGGGAGGCCAGCCTCTAGTCCTCTATCAGCCCAAGCTTGGAGGATCACAAGGGTGAGGAGAGAGTTTAAGTGCCCATGCTGGAAAAGTCTCTATGAGGTCATAGCAAACCCCTCCCCTGAGCACCGACCCCCAATTTTAAAAGCTATGCTTAGGAGGGGAGGCTGCTGGATTACGCTACCAGCTCAGGACTCCTCTGCCATCAGGAGGGCTGACGTTCCTTCTGAAGAGGAGTCAAGAACAAGGATGGTGTCCTGTGAAGGAAGGCCGTGCCTGAGGCCCAAGGAGATGGAGCCAAGGCCTGTCAAGGAAGAAGAGGACTTTTCCCACCAAGGGGAGGTGGAGAAAGAAGGGAGCGGAACTTCTTTCCCCTCTTCCCAGTGGACGGCAGCACAGGTCCCTATGAGCTGGCCAGGTGCTCCACCTGGATGGTGCTGGTGGTGACAGTGAGGCAGATGTCCTTATGATGCTCCGCCGTCTTATAGGGGGTCAGGTCAAAGGAACACTGGGGTGGGGGGTTGGGGTTGCTGTCCCCGCCGCCCCCACCCTGGGGGGCTGCCCCCGGGGACTGGAAGTGTGGTGGCTGCGGCTGCTGCTGCTGGGGCTGCTGCGAAGCCTGGGAGGCCTGGGCCTGGGCCTGGGCTTGAGCTTGGGCCTGGGCCTGGGCCTGCGCCACCGCCGCCGCCGCCGCCGCCGCCTGCACCTGCTGCTGGAGATCAGGAGGGTTGTGTTTGCGCATGTGTTTCATCAGGTACGTTTCCTGAGGGAGATGAAAAAGGAGTTGAGGGAAGGAGGAGAGAGGTTCCTTGTGCCCAGCACCCTGGGCTCTTACTTTGCTGTACAGAGAACGACACTTATACAGGGGTTTTCTGGAGCCACTTCTGGTGTCACTACTTGGGGGACCTTTAGCATCACCGTGGGCATTCCACCAGCACAGGGCAAGCTGCCATCTTCTCAAATATCTCTGCGTGGAACAACCTGACCACCTGTCTCTGGAGTCTAACGGAAAACATCTCACTGAAAACTCTCCTCCCACAATTGCCAGATGCTCTCTTCTGCCCGATGTTTAAGTCAAATGAAGAATCACTGCTTAGCAATCTCTATAGGCCTAAAGGACCAGGCATCCTCTCAGCTCCTCAGCTCTGGGTCTTTGCAATTTCTGTTCTCTTTACTGATTCTGCCAGGTTGGAACAAGGGAGGGGGCGTGTCTGCTGCAGCAGCTCTTCACCAAGAAGGTGGGCGGTGGCGCTGGCAGGAGGGAAGGAGGGGAGGACTCGAGCGCTCACCGACGTGTAGGCCCGGCTGCAGATGGTGCAGGTGTACACCTTGGCGTGCTTCACGGTGTGCGTGGACAGGTGCACCTCCAGCGAGGCCGCGTCTGTGTATGCCCGATGACAGTTGTGGCACTTGAAGGGTTTATCTTTGTTGTGCTGCCGCCTGTGGGACTGGGAAAATTAAGAGAAATCAGGGTGAGTGCGCTGGACTCCGCCCTTCTGCCTCCTTGACCTTACTGGAAAGCCCTGAGCGGGGTGCCAGGGCTCCCAGGTTCTCCTCCTATCGGAAGGCAGCAGAAACTGCTCCAAATGAAACTGCAGGAGCTACCGGCTAAGGGAAGGAGCGTACCTCATGCAGCACATACCAGGGTCCCGAAAGTAAGAAAGATGGCTATGCCTGGCCCCGCTAGTCCAGTGGTTCTCAAAGTGAGGCACTGGGATCGCTAGGGAGTACCAAGGCCTTCTCAGGGGGCCCCCAAGGTCAAAACTATTTGCAAGATAATAATAAGACACTGTCTGCATTTTCACTCTCATTCCATCGTGACTGTACAGAGATTACACACTGTGTAATATAAAGACTGAACGCAACAGATGTGAGAACCTCGCCACCTTCTAGGCAGCCAGGTATTAAATAAATATGCAAAAATGTAAAGCCATGCCATTCTTCTTAAATTCTGGGGGGGGGTGGATTTAGAGATATGTTACTTACGTTAACATGCAATAGGCTTTGTTATTTTTAAACAAATTACTAAATATTTTTTCAACTTTTCCACTTTTGTAATGTCTATGTAATTCGATGTTACTCACACCAAGCAAAGCTTTTTGGGTCCCCCCAGGACTGTGAAGAGTGTCAAGGGGCCTGAAAGTCTGAGAACCACGGTTCTAGTCAAGCGGCCCTGCGACCCCAAGTCTTAGGCTCAAGGCCTCGCGTGGAGGGCGGAGCATTTACCTGCAGATTGGAGAGCTGCGTGAAGGCCTTCTCACAGCCCGGGTGTGCACATTTGTACGGTCTGTCACCGGTGTGGATTCTGCACGGGACGAGAAAAGAAGAAAGGGAAGGACGTCAGCAAGGCCACTCGGGGACCGGCGCCTCAACAGGCCTCCTCTGGGAGCACACGGAGGTCTCCAGGAGGCGCCAGCTCAGCGCCTCTGACACGGATCAGGCTGGATCAGGATCAGGCCGGGGGGCCGGGTTTCCACGGCTGTCTGCACCACTCAGCCGGGGCTGGGCTCCTCTCTGCCAGGGGCGGGGCTGGGGGCAGGCGGACCGCAATGACAGACAAGGCAGCTCCTACAGTAACCGCCCCTCGCTCATGAACATAAGGGAAACACAATGGTGAGAAAAAAGAAACACGCAACACTCTTCCCTTGGCCCCCAACACACAGCCAGAAACTCTCCCCCCAGCCTTGAGTACCACTCCCAGAGAAAGTCCTGGTGTCAAAGAAAAGCAGAGTTATGCGCACTGTGAAGAGCAGCAGTGATACTAACACTCGTGGACACTCCTTGGGGCTTGTCCCAGTCCAGCCCCCTAACTGCAGGAAATGCCTAGTTAGTACCAATTTGACCTCTTTCCAAACACTACAGGGCCCTCCGCTGGGATGAGCCACAGACTCGAGGGTGTACAGACCCCTGCTCCTCAGCAGGGACTTCAGAACCATCTCCGTGACTGGGTGCTTTTCAAGACCCCTGGTATGAAATTCTGAAAACTTCGCGGGACACGTCTCCCTGTGAGGAAAGCCCAATTCCTTCTCTTCGTGAAGCAAGATGTCGGACCGCCTTAAGGGGGGTCGCCACCTCCAGAAGCAGCCGGGAGAGGCGGCCTACGGCCAGCAAGTCTGAACGCCAGTTCAACTTGACATACCATCGAAGGAAATCACCACCTCTTCTAGACGGCAGGCTCACCTCCTCCGAGTCGCTCCAGATTCACGGGGCAAACAGTGCACATCCTTACGGAGTCTGAGCTTTTCTGTTTTGTGTGCTGGTTCTCCGTGAACATGCAGGATGCACTTTGTTCCACGCTCCACTCCGGGCATCCCGAGGAGCCTTGCTTGTTGCTGCAGGTGCCGCCGGGCTGGGACCCAGCTGAAGTCTCATTCTAACTCCCATTCATGATTGGTGCCCCAAGGGCTAGAGGGACGGGCTTCAACCAAATGGCCCTGCTTTGGCATTGAGGAAGAAGTCTTGCAAGACATGTGCATGGGTGATTTCAGGGAGGGAAACGAGGGAAGAAGACATCTCCACTCCAGGTGAGGCTCCTCCTCCCACAGGCCAGGGAATGCCACACAGTCGCTGCATCTCCTCAGCACTGCTTCTGCCCCAGAAGGGCTCTCTCTGAGCATCCATCTGTGCCTCCAGTGTTGCTTGGTCTTTCTCCTAGGTGCCAGCGATGCTCTCCTCCAGCCAGGTCTCTCCTCCAGCCGGGTCTCTCCCCCGCCCCCCGCATGCGGGTTGTTGTGTGTGTCCGGGGCGGGGGTGGGGAGGGCATGCCAGCGGGGCGGGGGCAGTAGCCTGCCACTCTCCCTTACCGTGTGTGCTGCTGGAGGTGGGAGAGCTGGCGGAAGGCCTTCTGGCAGTAGGAACAGTTGTAGGGCTTGGCCCCCGAGTGGATACGGAGGTGCTGGGCCAGGTAGGAGGTGTTGGCGAAGGTCTTGGAGCAGTGCGGGCACTTGTGGGGCTTGATGGTCTCCGTGTGCATCTTGGAGTGGATCCTGCCGGAGAGGAGAGGAGGGAAGGAGGGAGGAGGGAGCAGTTCGACACCACGGGCTCAGCTCTCTGCTGGGTGAAATGACGTTGCTTGACGGATGAGAACGCCCCTCCTCCCTCCCCCAACACGCACTCCGGCCTGAAGAGGCTAATGAAGAGGACACCCACGTCTATGTTGCTGCTGATCTTAAGTCGGTGGCTAGAATGGCAGTGAGATGATGAAGAGCTGCAGCCCTGGCTCCTGTAACCTTAAAGATTTCCGTCTCGTCAGCCCTCTGCTCGGCGCTAAGGTTACACACTCACCACAGACACCCTGCTTCCAAATAGCAATCTGAACAAGACCAAGACCGCCTGTTCCCCATGGACCTGAGGCTGTAGGCACACTTTGGCTCTGAACTGAGTAAAAGCAGGGCCTGCTCTGCAGAAGATTTCCAAACACAGACACAGAGAGAAACCACACACATCATTCCAGACTTTGGGATGGGAGAGCACCATTTTCCAGGCCCCCCAGACTGCAGGGATATGTAGTTGAGTTTTCACAGACAGCAACAGGAGAGCACTGAGGCTCCCCGGGGACAGAGGCGAAAGGGAAAAAAGAAGACGTGGAGAGAAGAGGAGGTGCAGGCCACGTGGCCTTGGGGTGAGGGGCTCACGGCAGGGAGTGGGGTGAAACCAAGAGCAGCCTTACCGGGTGTGCTGCTGGAGGTGAGAGAGCTGGCGGAAGGATTTCTCACAGAAGTTACAACTGTAGGGCTTGGCCCCTGAGTGGATACGGATGTGCTGGGCCAGGTAGGAGCTGTTGGCGAAGGTCTTGGAACAATGTGGGCACTTGTGGGGCTTGGTCTCGGTGTGTGACTTGGAGTGGATCTGCATCTCCGACTTTGAGTAGAATGTCAGGGAGCACATCCGGCACCTGGGCCAAGGGAGGGCAGCGGTTAGCACCCGCTCCGCCAGGAGGGCACTGCTGACCCCGCCCCTCCACTTCCAAAGAAGCCAACCTGTCTGATGGCTCTCCTTTTCCAGCGACACTGGGAAGCCCGCGAGAGCTCTGTTTTACCTGTCTTTACAGTCTATGCTTCTAATACAGCCCAACACAATAAAGGACTTCGTAAGTGTTGGCTGAACGACTGGACTCCCTAAATGTGTACAAAAATAAGAATTCAACCAGGTGCAACAGGAAAATCTTGTTACGGGCTCTGGGCTGATGTGGATTCCACTAAGCCAGGAGTATCACCCAACTTCCGTTTTCTTTCTGCCTATAACTTGATTTCAGACTTTTAAAGAACTCCTTTCCCCAGTTCCCCATGGATCAAGTATATCCTTCAGGTAGTCCTCAAGTTCCCAAGATGATGATAAGGACACACTGACTAGATTCCCCAGGACTTCTCTCCTGACTCCTCATTTAACTGTCTTCTCTCAGAGTTTCTCCTGCTTCCTTTTTGCCAGTGATTCCTAGAGGGATGGGGTGGAGAAGTGTCAGGATTACATGGAGGGCCTGTCCCAAACCACAGACGTCTGGCCTCCACCCTGTACCTGGTGTTCCAGCAACCACCCCCACCGCCCAGCCCCTTGGCGATCAAGTGAGAACCACTTCTGCAATGAGCCAAGGTAACTGGTGGAGTGAGCTGTATTCCCTCAGAGGTGTAGGAGAAAAAGACTGGCAGGACCTGAGCTTCCCTGGCACAGGGAGCCAGTGTCAGCGCTGCTGGGGACTTCAGCAGCATCTGAATGTACTTTCACTCATCACCTGAGATGGCCATCCTTCTTCCTGCTCCGATACTGCCCAACAACAGCAAATAAGGAGGCCTGTGGGCAAGATGAGCCACGCCACTCAGACTTCACTGGGCGAGAGCGATCTACAGGTGAGCTGGAACCCCACCATCCCTCAATAACTCACCAGCACACAACGCAGGCTGGTGGAAAGGGCCGCAG